>NC_051118.1:8994190-9321731 GCF_014839805.1 Manduca sexta
CCTCTCTATAAGGAAAAAAACAGCAAATCGGAAAAGAAGAAGATTCCAAATGTGTAGCAAAGATACCAGGGTGTCATAACAAAGTAGAGTTACCATACACGCGCTGTGGTGTCGAGCGATAGACTTCAAACACAAACTAGATTCGTCCAAAGTTTCGTTCGCGGCCGCCACCATGACCGAGCATTCGTCCCATGGTATCATTTTTTGAGTGGACACTCTCATACTGCTTTGTTTCAAACGTTCCTTTGCATATTTTGGTAGGACTTTGCCTTTGATCTATAATTAATAGAATTACAATAGTGAAAGGGATCTTTTATTAAATATTATTTTAACACTGAGTACTATCTGGCAGGAAACACAAAAGTAATAAGCAAGCTTCAAAAAATTGTGCACACGAGTCTTTAATGTAACGTAGATATGTATGGAGGCGGTTATTAGTAAAGGATTTTTAGAAATTCATCCTCTTTGGAGATAATTAAACTTCAAAAAGCACATGGGTAGAGCAAAAGTCCTATAGCAAAGGGATGACTAAACTTACGGAATCAAAATAAATCTGAAATTATTACACAGAACACAAATAAATTCTAAATTTAAAATATATTTTGTTAGAAGATTATTGCGTAAGTTTTAAATAATTAATTCACTTTGAATGGCATTTACCCGCGTAAGTTTTAATTCGGCTTCGTGCACTTTATGATATTTTTGTAAATCGTATTTATTATATCAACGAGTGGATATGATTAAAAATATATTGGCCTACAATTAACTTACCACTATCCTCGGCCAATAAGTTGTCATGAACTTGGCACTGATGACTTTGGCCGTAACTTTAGAAAGTTTTATCGGCTGTACGACTTGTGAATAGTGTACTAGCGCCGCCATGCGCAACAAACACAAGTCGAAACTCGGCTTTCGGTACACGTACGACGGGTGTATTTCGAAATGTTTGATCGGTTTTAAAGAACCACCTCTTTTGCAGTCCACCGACCCTAGTCGCACTCGGAACAATTTGATCGTTTCTCTTACACTGAAAAAAAAAAACTATTTGTACGATGAAAAGGACATAACGAAGACAAGGGGCAAATGAGTACGTCAGAAAGAGATGAACATACAATCTTGGACAAATTGGCTTACTTATAAAACTCACTAGCGGAGCTCAGTATCCATCTCTTGTTAACTAATGCGCCTGTGGCATAGTGAGCACCCTTTCTTTGTATGGATACAGAGAATGGGTAACCGATCAATAGGTTTTTGTCTTCGTCACTTTCTTCGGATATCGTGAAAACCTGGTGATTGCAGCGCGTCGGAGCCATTTTGTTTTCAACTGCCCAAGATATAATTATAATTTAATTTCAATTAATTAGTTATGTAGTTTTAAAATATTACATTTGAATTGCGAAAACTTACGATCTTTAAGTTCTTTAGAAGTCACATTTTTGATCAATTTAATTCTCTTAGGTTTTTCTTTCGTGCTCGAATTAAAAACTTCATTAAATATATCACCTTCATAGCTTTCTACACTGTAATAATCTATTGCACTATAATCTTGACATGAAATTAAATTAATTACAACAAATACTAATAATAAGCGATACATTGCTAACAAATTTAGAGGTAAATAAATATATAAAATATACTAGGTTATCATAACAATGAGAACATTGTGTTGGCTTTATTTCCAACTAAACGCACATCGTGTCGAAGGAGATGTATAAATACTGAAGAAAATAAATAAAAAAACTCAGCCTATCCCGACGTTAAAAAAAAGTAATTTGGAGAACAATAGAAAGATAAGCGATTTAAAAAATAAAGATGTTAATGTTAGCATGGTTAATGTGGACGATAACAACAGATGAATCTAGGAACACGTTATTCTATATTATTTTTTGCAGGAAATGCAGGAAAAAAATATGTTATCTAATTTTAATAAGAATATTCTATTGAATAGACTGTCACCTTAAACAGGGGCTTCATTGAGATTAATTTCTTTTTATATAATCTTACTTATTTCATATAATCGGTAAATTTTACTACGTCAATAAAACATTTACATTGTTACGTAGCCTTTAAAGTCACTTTAATTGTTTAGTTTAAGTTCTCCTGTTACCCCTATTATGTTTATAACTTACCATTTCGAACAATAGCTTGGAAATTGTTTTCCATAAATATTTAGTTTCCTAAACTAGCGGCAAAGGAAACTACTTTACATCTCAAAACGATTTGAAAGCAATAGAAACAATGTGAATAACAGAATATGTCGATAACACAATCACGAATTCGAAATAAGTGGAGCAAGTGAAAGAACATTGGAAACTGTATAAAATGAAGTGTTTTTTAGTTTTATTTGTTGTTAATTTTAGTCATAGATTTGTTGAAAGCGGTGAGATATATTATTAATTTCCAACAACCACGTAATATAACATGATTGCATGTTTAAATAAAGAATATTTTGACATTTGCTTCGTTCTAAGTCATTTATAAAGATCAAATTATTAATTGATTTACATTGATTGTGTCAAAAATATCTATAAAATGACCCTCAGCATCTACAACCACGAAAGCGGAGTTGGAGTGCGAGTTCCCTCCTAAAATGGAAGAGGATCTTACGCACATACGGAGGAAGCGATTAACCACAGAGACTGGCCTGGTTTGCTTGGAAGACTACCCCTACACGGTTTCTGTTAGGTGATATATCATAATTTCCATTGTTTCCTGATATAATTATCTATTTCGGCTAGTCTGGTTTGATTTTCCGGGGATAATTCTGTGTAAAATTGTACATCACCGTGATCTTGATCGATTCAAATACTACTTTACGTTGCTTTTTTATAAGAAGGTACACAGATGAAACCTGATTGCTGTAGACGAATATGTCAGGGTTTATCTCTTTATATCTGTTTGCAGATTGCACGGAAAACATTGGTGTGGCGGCGCTATTATTGGCAAATATTGGGTATTAACAGCAGCGCAGTGCTTTGATTAGTAAGTATTGATAAACTTCATCCAATTTTTAGTAAGTATAGTTAAACAAATATTAAGTTTAGGTCTCATTAATTTACTAGTTATCTCTCTGTGTATTTTACCGACTCTTCCATGGAAAGTGTTTGAAGGACTGTTTAATATGGTGCCTGTCGCAACATTTTTCCACCGAATCACTCGCCACTGCAGTGGAGTTCATCCATACTACCTGGATCCTATCCGTAGTAGTACGATGTGTTTTCAACTTTTCATCATTCCTTCCTGCCGCGCATCTCCCGGTAAGCAACAGTTTGACTATGCCTTTGGCATTGCAAAATCCATGGCAGCGAATGCTGCTTACCATTAGGCGGACCGTTTGCTCGTTTGCTTACTAAGGCAATGAAAAAAAAAGGAATAAAAAGTCCTTTAAATCGTAACACATCAGTGTATTATAGTAAAAGATATTGTGATAGTAACTATCCAACAAAACTTGCATACATATGTCCTATTTATTCTAAATTTGTAGCGTGACAAAGGAAGAAGTGTCCATACGCATTGGGTCTGTGTTCCGGGACTTTGGCGGTAGGATTCTATCTGTAATGGACATCCGGCGGCACCCCAACTACAAGATGGACCAATACTATCCGGAACACAACCTTGCAATGGTGAAAGTAAGTAGGCTATGAAAGGAGTTTTCATTTCGTAAGTTTTACTCTCGTAAGTTAATAATGAATAATTTACGAATTTAAACTTGGTCAGTTGGTTACAGAATACGTATACTACTTAATACTGGGCTATCAAAATGTGTTTTCATTTTGTAAGTTTTACTCACGTAAGTTATTATCGAATAATTTACGAATTAAAACTTCGATAGCTGGTTACAGAATACGTAAGTCAAATAAGTACGTTTGTTAAAGCAACTAATTTGAGAAGTTTACCTTCGTGATTTAACCGTAAGTAACTTACGTAAGTAAAACTGCACAAATGTGATTTGGTTCTACACCCAATATTATTCTTATACATATTAATAATGTTATTAGAAATAATTATTATAAGGAGATAATGCTTATGAGATGAAGAATTGTTTTGGATTCATTGAGTTTTTAAAAATAACTCGATATAGTTTTAAAAACGTAATGTAGAATGGATAACGTATTACTATATTATATCTATCGAGATATAATATAAGCGTATAAGTACGTTTTCAATTCCATTTTGGAACATGAAAATCTACCGCGCCATTCTCCGTTGTAAAATCTAATGCCATCTCGTAGGTCTTGTATATTGTTCGCGGAACCCTTTCCCTTTTCACTGAAATAGATCTCCTGATGTATTTTGTTCTCCTAGTATTTACAGGTGGATATTAAATTCCTGTAAGCCCCAATACATGGTGTTGTGACGTCAGTGTCTTTTATAACCATCGAATAAATCAGATGAAATAGCTAAATCGACATTTTCTGTCTATCTCACAGTATCCTCACTAGTTCTTCTCCAATATTAAGGTGGTAGCTCAAGGTCCATTTTCATACATTTTGTTTCGGCTTTAATCTGGGTAACTAAACAAGTATTGGCAAGTAAAGAATTTAAATTCACGTCTAGTTAGTGATTAGTTCTCGCAGTTGAAGAAAAATGTAAAAATAATTAATAATCATGGATATTTCTGCCTTTAAAATTTCGTCATATTAAATTTTAAAGGCCGAAATATCCATGATTATTAATTATTTTTACTTTTTTATTTAAACTCCCAAAACTTATCCCTAACTCCCCGTGAATTTAAATTCTTTACTTGTTTAGTTACAATTAAAATGGACCACATCTTCTTAATTTAATGCTTTCCTGGTGGTCTAGGTGAATTTGCCGATTACTCCTACGAGCCGCATGCAGCCCGTGGCGTTGGCGGTGGCTGACGCTGACCTACCTCCACTCTTTGGAGAGACGGTGGTCACTGGATACGGATCTGTGGTAATGTCGTAGAAGTTTGTAAAGCACATCATTACTTTATGAAAAAAAAAACATATAGAAATTAATTTCGCTTGGTTAGTTACAAATAAGAAAATTATTAACTCATCTTAAATGTCAAATAATTCTAGTGCTTCAACTACTGACTCTCAGTTTCTCCTCCAGGTGACAGGACAAATTCGCGAGGGCGAAAACCAAGAGCTCCGACGAATGATTGTGCGTGAAATTCCTCGCGCAGAATGCAGGCTGGTCTACGGCAACGATTACCATCTCCAACACGACAATATGTGCCTGCAGAGTGTTATCAAAGGAATCGCCTTATGTGCGGTTAGTTGGCAGCTTTTATTTCAGAACCTGACATACCGATTGCGGACGAAGTCATTTATAATGTTTTTAAATGACATGCCAAACTGCTCCGTCCTCTACTCGCGAATAATTCATACTAGTGTCGTGGGCCGTGGCCGACTATTTTACGTTGATTATGGCTGTCACGTGATATGAAGTTTATAAACAACAAGGCGAAACGTTGACGGGCAGTACTGGCAGCGTAACACCCAGCTATAAATATAAGTATCATAAAAGAACCAGGATGACGTCAATAAAGTTTGAATTGTACTCTGTGTGTACCAGGGCGACACAGGCGACCCAGCGGTTCACTTCAGCGGCATGAACCGCGCGGGGACGTTGTACGGCATAGCACTGTTCTCAGGCACTGAAGAATGTGCCTACAAGTCTAAACCTGGGATATTTGCGAAGGTATGAGTAGAGAGTTAATTTTTAGTTACTTATACCAGCTGAAATTGTTAGATTTTACTACTATAAATTTCCTTAGTCTCTGCTTTCTTAAACCAAGGACGTGGGTTATTTTTTCTCAATGGGCCGACGAATTTATAGGTTGAGCCGAAAACATGTGTTCTATTGTCTGTCCTGCAATGATCAGAGCTACTTAGGTACATTCCATTATAAAAATAATTTCCTTTCAGGTGTCTTATAGCCGTCTGTGGATTGATAAAGTTCTTGGCGAAATATCAGAGCACACGGAAAGCGCAGAGAGTGGTGAAAATGCCATCCCGCTCGATATATAAAATGTTATGAAATAAATTATTTGATTGTTACGAGTATTTTAATAATTATTTTTAGTATGAATGTGAAGATTTTTTGAGTAGGTGATAATGTATGTACCAGTTATAGCTATTATAGTATATCGACTAAATCAATTAATCAAAACGCAATAAATTGCACTGAATTACAATTAGGTTTCAATAAAAATCGTTACTAGAGATAAAATATTCTCAATATATTATAATATGACGCTCGTAAGTTTTGTTTGAATAGTGTACTATTACATTATGCTTAAAAATAGAACATAAGATATGAAACACAAAACAGTCAGCTGTCAGATGACATCCGTCTAGTGTCAACGCATTGAAATTGTCAAACAAAAAAATAGGTTATGTTTGGATAAGGTAAAATTACGTATTTACGTAATTATTTACCATTTACCTCACTTAATGTTGACTAAAAACCAACCGCAACCTCATTTTACTTTATAGTTTTGTGCAAAATGTGCCGTTTCGTGCGCTATTGTGTGACGTTAGGTCTATTTTAGGACCGTTGATATTTAGGCCGAATCGCGTCCAAAGGTGAAGGTTTTGGATGCAATTAGCAGTTTGATCGGTTGAGTGCGACCCTCCCGTGTCTCCCGTGCCTTAATATGGACGAGCTAAAGCACCGGGCTGGAGAGAGACTGGAAGCTTTGCATGTAAGTACCTCCTAAATATTCATGGATTCCTGGTACATACGCGCGAAAGTGTTGCGTTTATTGACACTTTTTAGAAAGTAAAAATTATTAATTAAAGTTATTTGAAACCAATGATACATCATTTATCAAATAGAAATACTGTATTTAATTTTTGTTTGTTTACTGTTTGACACTGAAATGTCATTGGCCTAATTTTGTATAGTGAGCTCAATTACATAACTTAGACAACTAATGTGTTGTTTGAAACTAGTATTTTTCATCACATCCTAAAGAGAGATATACATTTCTATGCTAGGTCTCAATAAAAATGTTTGCCATTTTGTGTTACAATTGGTTACAGAAGCAATTGATACTAATATAATTGTTTATGTACATAGTAAAGTCTAGTACTAAATAGGATTTAATTGGCTATACAAATTTACAAACAAACCAACTTCATGGAGTGCTTATAGTAAGTATTATTGAAATATAGAAAAGAGGTGATATTTAAATTTATTGAGTTCAGGTCCTAAAGTTGGGCCTAAATCTTACATTGGTGACAATTATATAAATAGGGTAATATTGACTTTGCATTCCTAAATAAAACCATACTTAACATCATGAAAACAATACTTTACAATAAGTTACTCAAACTGTAAAAGTCAAATAAAAAAATGTAAGTTTCTAACACAATAAACATCAATAAAAAGTAATTTATTGAACTACTACTACTCTAAGAAAATTTGTCCTAGTGGCAATACCAAATTTTCAGAGAGAAATAAACTTAAAAACAAGCCATATTCAATGAAACTACAGAATGAGAAAAGATTTAGAAAAATGAAACTGGGATTTTTGGTTTTGGTTTTGGTTTTTTGGATCTTGAAAATATTCATTATTCATGGAAAATATGTGTTATGTTAGCAGAGGTGAAAACAAGTGTGAGGTTTCTTTTATTAACACAATGTCAAAATGACCCTGTACTGCCAAATATCTTTAAGATTTTACAAGATAACTCATAACCTAGTTATGATTAGATAATAGTTAAAGCATATTGCAATGGTGTTGAGATTGAGGGCGGGTACAATGTTTCATTTTGATCTCTAAAAAGTACTTTACTTCATTCTACATATTCATATTTGTACAATGTTTAGGAATGCTGTTGGAATGCAATGATTTGTTAGAAACCATACTAATATTATAATTTTCTAAAAATGTTTGTATTTTTGGTACATTCATTGACATATATTCTATAGACATGAATGTCCATATAAACTATTTGTTCAAAATCTGAACTAAAATGGCAACCAAAACATCCCTATTATCCCTATAACCTATTTATTCACTAGAACAACAAATAGAATATTTATTTGACCAATACTTTTTATTCCCATCCACATTTACACTTAGACTCGAGTTCTTATATTATGAGCGTCACTTCGTACATGCGTCAATGTTGAAATCATACTATAATCAGGTGTACGGATTGCAGTATAGTCGAGTCGATCGTAATGAGTGTACAGAACGCCAGATCTAGTATCTATCGATGGTTAGACTTAATTACAGAAACAACCGAATGGATTTCTGTCCTGAATTAACACAATATTAGCTATGTTTTATCCCGGTAATCTTCTCCTATTGGAAGTAATGTAATTTTATTTTATAATCAGAATTTTTTAATATATGACATAAAACACAGGCATAAGGAGATGGCCTAGTTCAGGGATGGTGACCTTTATTGGTCAATATTCTTCTTCATAGTCGTACACTCTTGACAGAGTGATTTTGGTCATGTTTGGCCTGTCTAAAACCTATCGTTTTCGCGATGCGTCGCCATATGCCTTGATGTTTGGCGGAGTGGAAGCATTCATTTATATAGAATTAATTTTTGCATTGGTTAACATGCAATAATTTAAAACAAAATTAATAATGTGCCTATGACATGTCATCCAGGGCCAGCTTTATCCGAGTGCCCTTGACATCCTTTTACATCCCAACAAAGTTTTTGTTTGGCATATTATATGTTTGCCCGAATTATTATATCTTGTGCCGCCACTGACATGTGTGCCAATGGTTCACCATCCCTGCCCTAGTTACATCTCTGCCTACTCTATCAAATAAGGTGATGTTTGTTACGTATAATATATTATAGATAATTCACTACCAACCATTGTTCTATTTAATATTATTTACTTATATATTCTTAAAATTTTAAAGGAAGCTGCTCGAACAGCTGCAGATTCCGGCAAATCCAGAGTTCAGGATGTCATCAATCAAACTGCGGAGGCCATTAAAAAGGTATTTATTGTGCTATTTAATGAATATTAGATAATAGAATTTCCCATTAATAAATTACTTATTACATCTCCATCAGGGATGTTATGGAGCTCTGTAACCGTAACCGAAACTATCGGATATCCGAAATAAAAATATATCCGCAACCGTAACCGTATCCGTTATAAAAGTTTCGGATAAGTTACGGATAATAAGTTCCGATAGGTTTTTGTTTCACCGCTCACTTGTTACGTTTCAAATTCATATATAAGGACAATATGCGTCCAAAGTAATTTTTTTTTATTTTTTTGTACAAGTTAAAGGTAATTTTGCAAAATGTAAACAGTGTGATAAAACTTTTCACGGAGTGGAGGTGGCACTATTTCACTGAAAATTCATATCAAATTAAAACACAGAGGTTTTCTTAACACCCATGTCACCCAATTAGTTCATCGATAATAATAATCGACGATGACGACGAACGATGGTTAGTATTCGTCGCCCTACTGTATTACATAATCTTTTTTTTTATTTATTTTACTTTAATCTAATATCCGTAACCGAAACTATCCGAAACTACCGGATAATCCGAAATAATTACATATCCGTAACCGTATTCGAAACCGATATAATTTTATTCCTATATCCATATCCGTATCCATATCCGAAATTTCATATCCATAACATCCCTGATCTCCATCTACATTAGCTGATAGTCTAACAGTGGTCATTTATGTTAGCCTAGTACATATTCTGTCAAGGAATGGAATGAATTTTCCTTTATTTGGCAAATACCGACAAAATCTATATATCAATTATATATATATATATATATATATATATATAGTAAAAGATAACCGAAAAATTACCAACCATTGCCATTTTTTTAATATTGCAATAATTAAATTATATTTATAGATACATGATGAGCATGACACCAACCAATTATTGCAAATGGTACAAGAAACTATTTTAAAGGTAAAATGGTAGAATTCAGTCTAAGATATAGTTGATACCAATACATGCTCTCTAATAGTTTGTAGTGTTTCACAAATAAAGTATGCTTGCTAAAAAGGTTACATAACACATCAACTTTTGATTTAGAGCTCAAAAAATAATGATGATTTTTTTTTTCATTTTCAAATACGTATTTCTTAAAGGTTCTTAGGTCTCTAAGGCTCACGGTAGGTATTAGAAATATAGCTTATACACAGTATTATGGAAAACAGCTTAAAGCATGCTCACGCTATTTGTAAATCCTAATTGTTCAGGTTCGCACCTAATAATTGAAAAAGTATTTTACTCCAAATACATTGTGTCAAACACATGAATCTAATGTTTACCTAACAATATAATTAAAGATATTGTTCAGTAAGTTTTTAAACCATTCTAATTCTGTTGGGTTTTAATTTTATCGGAAAATACCTGCAGATATTAGATTGATTAGAATGTAGAAGTATATTATTAATGTACTATCTATAATAGGGTATTAGATTTCCATGGGACTAAAGACTTCGTCCCTTTATCTACTTAGAAAATATAGAATGTAGAAAAGAAACAAAACATAGTTGAAAAAACAAACAAAATCATTAAATTTAACAGTAGAAAATAGTTAGTACATTTGAAAAGTCTTTATGGCCGTTATGAAGTTACAAAGGTGTGTTTTAAATGAAAGGTGACAGGACATTGACAATTTGTTTAGAATAACTTCAATCAGCCATGCAGACTGGATTTGGGGCCTTTTTTAATAAACGATCTCAATATATAATCTTAGATCCAATCTCATGAATAAACCATTAAAAATAAGTCATTTGTAAGCTCATCAAAAATAATTACTGATTGGCCTTTTTTTTGGGTTGGATTGAAAAACGCGATTGAAATCGTTTTTGAAAAACGCACACAGAAATAAAAAAAACGGCTTTAAATAAAATCACATGTGGCCATTTAGTACCAGGATATCATAATCATCAAAGAGTTAATAGGTCCGCGACGCGTTCCACGAGTTATGGAACAACGAGCTGATAGTAGAAGGCAGGGAGCGCGTGGTCGAGTGGTCCAGGGAGGCAGTCAAGAGGATAAAGGAGGGCGCACCGCCCCTGTCGCCGATCGTGCTTTACGAAGAGTTACTTGCGCTGTTTCATGATAGAGGTAGGTTTTATATATTTTATTGCCCGCGTGAAATGCCCTTTACCGGAATAAAAAGTAGCCTATGTATTAATCCACGAAATTTTCTACCCATGTGCCAAATTTCATCTATTGTTTTGATACTTCGAATAAACATACAAATATTTTCACAGACTTTCGCATTCATGATATTAGTAAAATTAAGTTTTTTTTTGTCGGAATATAATGGCGTGGCGTTGGATTTGGGCAATAGAAATAAAGACATTTTCTTTCTGGTGCATCATGATAATTAATAAACATCCATAAATCTGATTCCATATGGAATATAATTTAATCATCTTCACACTGTTACTCAAGTTCATTTTACATTGTATATATCCTATAGTAATTTAACATCAGAGCCTGTCTTTTTAATTTTGATTTTTAACTATATTATTTTTTATTTACTAATTATGTTTACAGTATGGCGGCGCAGTATGCTAATATTTGCGTGCGGGCTCGTTGTGGGCGGCGCGACAGGGCTGGCGGTGGGGCTGCGTGCGGGGGCGCGACCCCCCACCGGACCTCACGCGCGCGCCCTACACACACACTCCGATCACACTGTTATTCTAGTCGAGGACGCTGTGGCGCCTGGTAAGTCTATTATTTACAATAGGATGTTGTATTTTCTTAAATTACTCACGCACACGCACACGATATTATTTTTATACTATTCAATGAAAAGACACTGAGTATATCGATCGTCTAATGCTGCATTAACTTCTAGTTCAGTAGCAATACATACGAATTAAAATACATTGCACGCCACTACATTGCATTTAACATGAATCATTACTTGACCGGATAATCGAACCCAGGATATTGTCCATAGCCTATATACTATATCTACTAATAAAAGTATATAGTATATACGATATACTATCACCTGAGTATGACAATATAAATATTCTATTACAGGCGCGGCGGCGGGTGAGGTTCTAGTCAGAGTGCAGGCGTTCAGCATATGCAGTTTAGACCGCAGCACTCTAAGGGGCAGGGGATACCTGCTGCGCTCGTTACTGACCAGGGGACATGTCACAGTGGGACGAGGGTTTGCAGGTAAATCCTTTACTTAAATACTCCTGGATACTGGTGTTAGGTTTCTCATATGTGAGAGTCGGCTTGGGTAGGTAATGTATTGTATATTTCTGCCGCCAAGCAGCAGTGTGTAGTCACTGTTTTGTTCTGGTTTGAAGGAAATTGTAGCCAGTGTAACTATTGGACATGTTTACTACACTTCCTCTTTTAATCATCCCTTTTTTGGTATTGCGGATAGGTGATCCATTAATTCACTTGCCTAATATCAAAATTATTAATGTTGTCAGGCGTGGTGCTGGACGTGGGTCACGGGGTCCAGGACCTGGAGATGGGCGACGAGGTGTGGGGCTGCGTCAGCGAGTGGAGCGGCGGGGCGGCCAGCGAGCTACTCACTATACGCAGGTAATTCAAATTTTCAGGCAATTCAGGCTTCATTGTAAATGTAAAAGATTTGGTTTTCTGTACCGGTAGTGTTTTTGCATCACTCTGTACACGATTAATTAATATACTATATTGCGAATCAACCTGTATACGTTATTTATACAGCGTAACCTTAATAAGGTACAATTACAGTTTTATATTCTATTATATTATTATTTTTGTGATTAATTTGATAAATTAATATTAATAAAAAGTAATTTTAATTTTACATGCCTTAATGCTACTACTACACAAAGATATTTTTTTAGAAAACATGATAGTTTAAATCAGAAATGAATAAACTCACACCACATTCGCACTAAACTACATAATTACCAAAAATAATCATAAAATTAAAATCGGTATTTTTGGCGAAAATAATGATTTTTGATACCATATTAGCAGACGTAAAAACGAATATATGGTCTCGTTTACTAAGGCAATGTCAAACTGACCCTGTATATGTTGCAACAGCCTGTATAAGTTGTTGCAACCCCCTGTATAAGAGGTTGTGTGTCAGCACGCGCGTGAGCAAGCGTCCGCGCGGCGTGTCGGCCGACCGCGCCGCCGCGCTGCCGTGGGGCGGCACCGCGGCGCTCGCGGCGCTGCGGCGCCTCGCCTTCCACAAGCACAACGTCAAGGGGAAACGGTAACACATTGCTATATCATTATTACTATTATATATTGTCAGATTGATGGGGCATGGTCCTCTACTATTGAGAGGTGTTGGGCCTTAGCTCACCACGCTAACCTAATGTGGGTTATATCACATCAAATACCTTCGATTTTTTTATGTAGTTTTATACAGATTTCTTCACGTTTTCATCATATGATAATAAGAAAAAGTAGAAATGTATGCTGTTGGGTTTAGAACCTGCACATCCATCTCGGCAGTCCGTTCCATATCGAACTGGTCTATCGCCATTTATACTGTTTTCTCATTTGGGATGACCCTGCTGAGAAAGTTTGTTGACTGAAATCCTGAACACTACTTTGACTTTTCTATGCTAATTGTTTATTGTTCCTGCATTGCTCAATTATCACTCGCTGTCAAATAAAAAAAAGCTGCCCCCTTAGAATGTAAAAACAACACAACACGAGACTCCGTGTCGTTTTATTGTGATTGCTCGGGAGGCTATCACGTGACTCACGCGTTGGTTTCTCGACCAATCATAAACATCATAATCAAACGAGACGCACCATCCTCTCGTGTTTGTACTGGTCAGTTACATATAGTATGAAGATTTTGAAAATAAACAGTTCAATTTTTGTATGCTCACTTAAGGTACGTATTTGAACTCCATCGAAACTCTCACGACTGTACAAAATATTATAAAAAAGTCAAATCATATATCTTTTTCATATTTCAAATATTCAGATCTCTTCCTTCTCGCTCACTCATTACTCATTCCCTTTCACGCACTATTTACGTTTCGTTCATCACATACGACATTCGTGCTATTAGAATACCATGTGTATGTTCCAGTGTGGCGATCTGTGGCGCGTCGAGTGGCGAGGGGTGTGCGCTGGTGCAGATCCTGTCCGGCTGGGGCGCGCACGTCACTGCGCTTGCGCCGCATCACACCGCGCTCACGCTCAGGGACTTGGGTAAGATTCCGTCTCCTTCATACTTCTGTAGGAAGGTGCAGGTCCCCGAATTCCGAAAGGCACTTCCGGCGTCTACGACAGCAGGAAACCAACCACCCCCATTGTATTCCATCTCGGGGTCGTTTCATTGGAGTAGTTTAGCGAACAGCCTTTCACTGCTTGCCTCGCGACCGCCGCAAAGTATTAGCCTCTTACGATAGGACGGGGATACCACAGTAGATTCCTCTAGATGCCGCTCATGTTCAGCACATTGCTTTGGGGTAATGTTGGATTAGGGGGATCGTTGGTTCAAATATTGTTAAACTCGAACATATAATCTAGTAGCTAACTGTGGTAAATTACAAAATGGCACCTGATTATTTTTTGGGTTATACAAAATTAACCCCATGTTCTAAAATTTCGAATTAACCTTAATTTTTTATAGCGCTTCCGCCTCTGTCTATGAAGTTACTATTAGAAGTGTTTTGAATCCCAAATTCTTGTTAAATTGTATTCAAAGTCCAACGTCATTTCTAAATCTCAGGTGCGCAAGAGTACGTGGATGACCAGGACGGCAGCGCAGAACATTCTCCCTCGTGTTGGCTGGCGTTAGAGCAGAGGGCGCTGCGGTCGGGTCCGTGGGACGCGGTGGTGGCGTGCCGGGGGGCGAGGGCCCCCAACACCATGCCGCAGCCCACGCCCATACTCAAGTACGGACCTGTACTGTTAAATTGTAAAAAAAAATCGTAATTTTATTAGTATATACGAGATATCATCATTGTGTGACTTATGGACCGGCTGCTTAGCATGCAGAGGCATTGCGTAGTTGGAGGAGGGGGGGGGGGGTAACTTTTATATATTTCCGCCTCGACCTACAGTAACCTACAACATGCTGCTGCTAACCTAGTAAATAGAGGATAATTTGTAATGTATTTAAAACCATTTGGTACAGCATTTTCTATTCTAGCGCAACTGTAGCGCGATGTATTGATCTTGGTATGACAGCCACATTGTATCTGATACGTGAAGTAAAGCCTGAGGATAATGTCGATCAGCAAGAGATATCTGCTGGTCTGTTTGTTTGCTCCAACGTCTTCTGTAGTGACTTGTGGTTAGATGCCGCTGTGGAGGAAGTTGTGTTCCTCTATGGTAGTGGAAGATCTGCAGTCAAGCAGAAGTTACCTGATCGGCCGCGGCCTCTACGACGGTTCCTATTCGGAGATGGTATATATACCGCGAGTCGTGCAAATTCTGCTACCGCAATTCAGGATGGTTTATCGCCATCTAGTGTGATTGTTGGGCATTATTTCCTAATTGTCGACATTCATCTCGCAGTTCTAGTGACTTTGACGAGATGACGCTGTATACTTATTGTGCATTTTATAAAACAAACTGTAGGCAGCGGCTTGGCCGACCTCCTCGCATTGTTGAAGTCCATGGGCCCCTCCCCTTTTGACTACAATATTTTATTTTATTATATTTGGGAAACTTACAGCTAGTACAACTCATAGTAAAATACACTCAAAGAAGGCCAATTACAAGTTTCCAATACTAAATTATATAATATAAAACATAGGAAATACCATGTCTGCTAACTAATAAATAAAAGTGAGATTATAATTAGTTTTTGAAAAAATAACTCGCAAGTAGCTGCTTCAATTTTTTTGGAGGAGTATTGTATAGATCTATATCCATGAGTGACGTGATGTTATTAAAAGGCCTGCTCGCTCACAGGCCTTTTGTAGGAGTAGGAGTTTTGTCTGTAGTTCTCGTTGCTGGGACATTTGATGTGTAAGGTGTTCGAAGGGAGGCGTACGGCACACGCAGACCCAGGCGCTCTAGTAACTCGGGACAGTCTACCAGACCGCTTGCGATATTGGATAAGTACACTAGGTCAGCTATATGTCTTCTTTCGTACAATGGTAAAATGTGAAATTTTTTACAACGTTTTGTATAGGTCGGCACGTAAAATTTGGTTCTAAATTGCAGATACATATATAGATGTATAGAAATGTTGTCTTCCGCAGGGCGACGGCCCCGCGCGGTGCGATGCTGGACCTCCGGCCCGCGCCGCTGCTGACGGACCGCCTCCCCGCGCCGCTGTCGCTCGTCTTCGTAGCCTCCTTCTACACCTACAGGGTGCTCAGGGTACGTACTCTACTGCGCATGCGCACTACTCATAGTTAATAACTTTGTTTGTTTAACGCGCTAATATCAGAAACTACTGGTTAGAACTGAAAAAATATTTTCATGTTCGGTAGCCCATTTATCGAAGAAAACTATATATCATCACGCTATGACAAATAGGAGCGGAGCAGTAAAGAAAAATGTTGCAAAAACGAGGAACATTTATTACTTTTGAGAGCTGCCGTTGCGTACGTTCAGTAACCGGCTAAAGTTTCTATCCCGGGAAAACTTCTTCACGTAGGCATACCGCGAGTAAAACTTAATGTTTCATCGAAATGATTTCTCTTCCTAAAATATTATTCTATACTTGGATACTGTTCGCAGTGGTTGGTGGGTGCTGGGAGCCACACCGACTGGCTGGAGGAGCCGCTGCGACTCCGTGCAGGACTCGAAACCCTCACCAACATGGTTGAGAACGGGGAACTGGCGCCCATACTTGATAAGGTATCATAATATCGACTTTGAAATCATTGGCCAGGTTGAATTAACGTGCACAAGTTAGTCGTTACAGAAACAAAACCCTTCCCGCACGGTGCAGTGTCGTAGATAAATAATTTAATAAATAAAATACTTTATTTATCCCGTAGGCGAACAATGTTGCACTTATGATACATCATAACAATTTATAAGAATAATTATTATTATTTGTATAGTTTCGTGGCTCGTACTACGGCCTGGTGGTACGTGTGCCCTTGAATTTTGAAGTAGATGGCGTTGGTGCTGCATAATTAATATATCAATATAATGATTTAAGGATGTTTGGAGCGAGAAAGAATTAAAAGCGGGCAATGTCGCGAGAAATATTAAGATGTTTATAATTTGTGATCGCAGGTGTACCTCCCGCAAGAGTTCGAGAGTGCGCTCGCGCACGCCTGCAGCCACCACGCGCTCGGCACCACCGTGCTGCGCTTCCCCTAGCCGCCGCCTCGCTACACTCCACTAACAATACCCGCCCTACTTACTGTCCCACTGCTGGGCACGGGCCTCTACTATGAGTGGATCATCGAAAGGAAGGTCACAGTACACACCGATACAATATACACATACTCACGCCTTGTATTCCCGAAGGAGTAGTGGGGGAGTAGTGCAACTGGTGCATCTACTTTCTGCTGTATATTCCGACATATCAGGCAAAAATTCCAGTTTCCGAGCTGATATTAAAGAGAAAAGCCCAATATCGCTCGACTCGGAGATCGAACCCAAGACCTCAGCACTAGAATCGTGCTGTAGTGCAACTACGGCACTGATGCAATCTGTTATTTTTTTCATGTAATAATTGAACGAACGGGTACATACTCAAACATTTCGCTATGTTTTAGACTTTGTTAGTAAGACCTCGTGATGGCGACTGATGTATGTTTATTCAGAGACTATATACGTCCAGATTGTGTTGTACTCGTCAACTTTCAGTAAACGTTCTATACAGAGTATTTAGACTTTAGACCTGGCCTAGTCTAGTAATTTCGGTAGTACTTATAGGGAAGGTTTAGGCCTTGCTGCCTACTAATCGAATTGAACTTAAATATGGCGGCACGAGCCGCCATATTTAAGTAATAATAATAATATGTAATAAGGCCCAGTTTGCAACAAGGCGGTGTCGCGTGATTGTGGGAGATATTGACACCTATTTTTATCTGTAATTTTTGAATATACAAAATGTAATAAAGGAAAATAATCTAATTTATAGTTTGATGAAGTAGGAAATTGCTATTTTCATTTGTTGTCTTGAGTATGAAACCTGCAATTTTACATAAATTATCGAAATTGTAGCTATACCAAAATAATAATCTTAGTTCAAAAGGTCTGTTTGCAGCGGCGTCACAGAGTGTTATAACTGGTTTATTTCCACGGGTCCCTGACTTCAGAAGCCCCAAAGTATAAAATTTATAAAATTTTATGCTTTAGTACCTAAAAAGTAGTACGAATTTGTATAGGCAGTGGTGATTTTAGGACGCCCTAGTGCGGAGCCATATCGGAGGACAATTACTCCCACCCGGGGTCTCAGTTAAGGCCTCTAACTAATTTTAATGGGAAACGCCCCATTCGATTTATTTTCCGCGGGTCCTTAACATTAGTTAGTCCACTGTTGTGTAACGTTTTTAATGATAAAATTCTGAACTTATTTTGATATTTGGTATAGAGTTGGGTCGATCTCCCAAAGACTACGCTTTGTTTAGCATTGAACGCGAGTGTAGCCGCCAGCAAAAGCGAGTGATCGATAATAGTTTGACCTTACCGTGTATTAAGTGTCGGAATGCGAAACATAATAAAATCTGTAAATAAAAATATTTATATTACGATTTTGGAATCAATTTTTGATGTTCCTATTTTATTATCGACTATTGTCTGACTTCTCAAATGCACAATAATTTAGATAATATATTTTTTGTACTGTTTATAACTTTGCCGTCCGCTAGCCAAAACATTTATCTACGAAAACGAAATTTTAGGATACGAACTACAATTCAATTCGTTTTTTTATTTGCTTTGAATGATTAGACGAGCTTGCCGTTCGCGCGATGGTAATAAGATTGCCCATAAACAGTAGAACTACATCCAACACCTTGAATTACAAAGTATTGTTTGGTGTTCCACTGCGCTCGCCATCCTAAAACATGAGATGAGTGTTATGTCCAGTAGTTATACTGGAAACAATGTCCTTCAAACCGGAACACAATAGTGACTACACACTATTGCTTGCCGGCAGAAATAAACATTGCGGTGTTACCTACCCAGGCGGACTCTCACATATGAGAGACCTACCACCAGTATTCATAACTGTCAGTAATATTAAGTCTATATTTTGATATCTAAAGCTACTATATCACTCATATTGCATTCGTCAAGGAAAATTATTTTAAATTTCTGCTTAATTTTTCACCCGTATCCTAAAACTTGGATTTTGTAGATGACGACATTTTAGCTAGCGGGCGGCAGAAATGGCGTCGCCACTTAGGGAAGAGGGGGATATAAGTTTATAGACATAAAAAGAAGATTGAGGTTACTTTAGTCTCGGATAAAAGAGAGAAGTTCGAACAATAAGTACAATGATGCCATACTGGAATAAAATCAAACATTAAATTTTGGACTTTTTTCGGATCTTTTCATAGGCATATAAAGAAGATTAAACTCACCTAAGTTTCGGATAAAAGGTAGAAGTTCGGACAATGAGAACAATGCTCCTATACTAGAATAAAATCAAACATTAAATTTTGGATTTTTGTTCGGATTTCTCTAATCAATGCGTCCTAAGTAAACTATCGTATCTGGAAAAAAAAAAGGATTTTTTACTTAATAAAAAGTTAACAAATGAAGACTTTTTAAAGTCTTTGTTAGTAAACAATACCCAATAACGAAACGCTAGAAAACTAACCCTCTTATTCATAGACGTTATTTATCTAAGGTAGTCGCATTGCTGTGATAACGTCTGTTTCTCAGCTTTGTTTACCTGACGGCCAACTAGATTCAAGTTATATATCAATATTAGTCAATCACAACGGCCCTATGTCTACGCACTGCGAAGTCTGCCATGCTTATGACTGAGAAACAGACTTGTTAACACAGCTTTACTCCGGCCTTAGATAAAAAACGTCTATGAATAAGGGGGTAAGGTTTTAATCGCTATATTTACAGTTATGATAATTTACTTAGGGGCCATCGTCTAAGAGACGATACCTTACCTCTATTTGGCGACGTTCGACTTCACTTGCTGTCTCAAATATTTATTGCTACCCAACTACCTCCGTTGCGGGATGTGAATAGCTGTAGTTATTTATTTCACATTGCTTAGACCTTACGATTTAAATAATCGATGCTGATCGCTTTTTTAACTATCGCGAAATGGTTCCTCCCTCTATGTGATGTGTCCGACAGGTCTATGATAATGTACCTGATTGTATTCTTAAATGTAACATCTTTTGTTAAAAATCGTGGAGCGATGTCCGCCCCTTGACCACGAGTCTTCGAAACGTCGGGAGAAAATTATTAAAAAGATATCGCGATAGGATCCGTAAAATAGTTTTATTTCATAAATGCAATAAATTGATAATGAACGAATCAGATGAGTTTCTTGACATGTTCCAAATGACTTATTCTGATTAGTATATTTTCGATACATCGAAAAAACAATTGGGATTGTTTATTGAATCGTAAGTTGTTAATTAGTTAACAAAAGCTGCTTTGACAGTGTTTCCAGATTATCAGGAATGAGGATAATTTTAATGAAAGTCTCGCGAAATCAGATCTGTGTATTTACAAACAAACAATGCAAAATAGGTGCTACACTACAACATGTTAAGGTTATAGCTTAAGGTCCATTTTTCATACATTTTGTTTCACCTTTAATCTGGGTAACTAAACAAGTAATTTAATATGACGAAATTTTAAAGGCCGAAATATCCATGCATATTAATTATTTTTACGTTTTTCTTTCAACTGCGAGAACTAATCACTAACTAGACGTGAATTTAAATTCTTTACTTGTCAATACTTGTTTAGTTACCCAGATTAAAGGTGAAACAAAATGTATGAAAATGGACCTTAAGCTATAACCTTAAATAGTTTATTCTAATCATGTTTATAATTTTGTACAGTGTAAATCATACTTTGGATTCTAATTTTATTAAAAGAAAAGAACGAAGAAATGTTATTAAATGTTGTTTCTTAGATACATTTATAATTTACGAAATGAAAGAAATATGTTAGAAAATATTCAATTGAATTGAATGAATTATGATATCACAAAATATTATTTAATAATTTAAGCCATTCAAATGCAACTGTTATAAGTATATACTTTTTATTTGATTACTTAAAAATATTTGCGTATTTAGTTTTTGATGATAATAAAAATGTTATATACCCTTTCTTGAGAATATAAATTGATAAATGGCCGTCAATTTGACATTCATTGATCAGTAGACATTTTGATAGATTATACATTTTTATAAGCTCTTGATTTTACTGTCACTTATGTGAAAAATACTAACTGTATATGACGAATACGTCAACTTTAATAATATATATAATATATAAAGACGTCATATTACGTCAAAAAAAAAATTGTACATAAACTTAGATAATAAATATAATGGCTCAAAGTAAACCTTAAAATATAAAATACCTATTGAATAATACTTGTTCAACTTATACGTCATAAGACGTAACGTGACGAATTCAATATTGAATGACGTTATGAGACGTCTATGAATAAGGCAGTTAGAGTATTTACTTTCCCAACGACATGAATAATATACTTACTAACCTGTCCAAAGTAAATGTATTGTTTAGCATCAAAATTGATTTTTTTTATACATTATTTGTAACCAAATATCCAATTTTGATATTAAACGATACGCAAATAACCAGCCATCAAAGTACCTTTGTATAATTGTAGATAGAGAAAAATGTTTTATTTTAAATAAAATTGTTGTTTTTATACTGAATTTTATTATTTAAATTTGAACCCAGTTACCAAGTGTTGACGCCGCAATTTATCCAAAATAAGTAATACTTCACACGCAGCCCAAATATGATGCTTTAATGTTCAGGAAAACAGGCCGAAATATATTTATGTCTATCGCAAAAAAGTATGTGTAAACCATCCACACATTATACGATTAGTTTTTTTTGGCTAATAATTCGGTGAATAACTTTACCAATAATTTGACACAACATACACACCACGCCTTTTTTGTTTTTTTTTTATTTCCAAATGAATCGACAGTGATTTTAATTCACATTGAGAATGTGGATAAAGTGTTTCGCATTGGGCGAGGGGTGCTTGACGAGGTTCTGCTATTTGATACGTAATTCGCTCCTACATGTCCCATTACTGCCATAGTGGCCCACGAAAGTGTGTCCACGCGTTCCGGAATTAAACTAT
Source organism: Manduca sexta (assembly GCF_014839805.1). Lineage (NCBI taxonomy): Eukaryota > Metazoa > Arthropoda > Insecta > Lepidoptera > Sphingidae > Manduca > Manduca sexta. The sequence goes on from NC_051118.1 coordinate 9,016,399, forward strand.
GTATATCCGGTTCCAAAAGGCCGGCATAATTGTGACGACTGAGGGGTAATCATCATTTGTCAGTCGACATTCTATTGGAATACTTACCATCACGTGCAGTGGAGTCAAATAAAAATTCTAATAACAAGATATTTAATAAATAAAACAAGCAATCGATCCAAACCGCATATATTTTGTAATACACAACCTATAAAGTGTAACGTTAAGTACAGACAACCGGAACACCTAGTACACATATATTGAAACGCTATGAACAAATTAACACTCTCATTCCTTACCGTGAGTACACTTCGCTTTTTATGTCGCAGGACCTTAGGGGCCGTTCAAGTATTACGTAATGCAATTTTTGAAGATTTTTGACCCCTCCATGTAACGCGCCGTACCGTTTTCCTGTGCACCCCCGCCACCCACCAAAAGTTATGTAACTCTAGTGACATTTTTTTTTGTAATATTCACAATTATTTTACGCAAAATACCAGAACGTCGCTAAAATACCTTTGTATTAAAATAAAAAAAACAATGTTACATAACGCTTTGCATGATACCCCCCTCCCGCCCCTGTGACGCATCGTAACATTTTACAAGATCCCCCCAAAATTGCGTTACGTAATACTTGAACGGCCCCTTAATCAAGTTCAGAAAAGGTTAACAGTCAGTTCATGTATAAGACAGTGAATATCAGGGGCATAGCTATTTATCAGCCGTATAAGTGATACTGAGCCCCCGAGCTTTGAGGCCTCCTTGGCTCATACCTACATTAAACTAAGCAGGTGCCCGAAAGTTCGCGCTGCCCTGAAGGGCCCCTAACAAATTTAGATATAGGACCCCTCCATGGCAAGCTACGGTATTGGTGCATACAGTATATTTTTTTAAATGAATAAATCCATCGTAGCCGAATTTTGGGCATGGCGGCCAATCTGAACGGAGATATTACAGTGCACAAGTGTGTGCACAATAAACATGCGCTCTCTGTTTCTTTACTCTCATAGTCCGGTGAGACGACGACATGACCGGAGAGAGATCAGGCGTAGGACCAACAGCGTTACGTGCTACACTACGTGGTAAACTCCCGTGTCGACATCGGGCCGTAAGACCAACATAACCGTTCTACTATCTGCCAAGTAATCGTAGCGACAACGCGTTTTTTGTCCGCGAAATAAAAGTACAGTGTAACATAAAAAGCGAAGTATTTCCACATTAACTATAACTTCAACTTTAACTCTCCATATCTAATAACACTCATATCGTCGGTACGTACGTTAGCACATTTCCAATTGTGACATAAACCTTAAAACAAATGGAATACAGTTCAAAATACCGAATATATAAAATACTAAACGTAACATCATACCTTCACATAATTTTAAATCGTCGCCCGAGATGCAACACTACGTAACCATAAATTAATAAAAACCAACACTTATTTTTGGTTCATAGATGTACATTTTTTTAACAGACCTTAAAAGTAGAATGTCATTAATACGTATTTTTTAAGTGCTCATATGTTGTTACTAGGAAGTACTATTAGCTATTCTTTTTCATTTTAAACATTGCAATTAGCCGTCGCATTTTATAAATGCTTTTTGAGCTCTCTCAGTCATGTAGACAAACAAATATTGGATCTAACTAACCCACTAGTGCAGTGTGAGGTCAGCGCGACATTTTCTTTTATATGTTGCAAAAATAATTTTGTTTTGTTTCATAGCCGGCCGTCTGTCTAACAGCAACAAACCTCAGATAAATTACGTTAAAAGAATCTAATGTTTTTGAAAAAAAAACTTGGTACCTCTATCCAAAGGACACATAATTATGCAGCCACTGAACTAAACGGATAAATAATAGAAGAAAGTTTTAAACATTTTTAAAAAAATGCTTTTTCAAAATCTCAGAACACAATTACTTTAAGTTACGCAGTGTTACATTTCAGATGACGCTCCCAACCCTACAATATTTTATTTATTTTCGTATCTCATTGATCCCTTTTATTTGGTTGTCACATTCTCTAGCCTCAGAGGCTTTAACACACTTTTAGAATAAATACATACTATAATACAATTTCAATATCGTCAGCTTAAAGACAGACTGTAGTAATACCTTTTTTAATTTTTTGACTTATTAAAGTAATAGTTTTTGATGTATTCACGTACAACATGCAATATATGTTTAGCTTTTGTTTGAATTAGACTTACTTTAAACCGACGATTTTTTCACCCAGAGACAAATAGTTCTCGGGTAAAATACTTTTAACACTCATGTACCAGATATTGCAGAAATCACTTCTGTGATACGACTCTGTCCCAATATATCTAATAATATCATCATAATATACATAATTATTATCCATACCTTTATTACTTATAAATCGTCCTTTCTCATCCAAAATTACAACATTAGTATAATCATTTACCAAATGTATTTCCACTCTTCATTTCAATCTATTTCGTTCCAATAAAAAATTATAATTATCACAAAGATAGCTATTCATTACACAAAAAAAGCATTTAGTATAAACACATTATAAAACAGAGTAGATATATTTTAGTCTGAGCTTAATATTGCAAAACATTTCATAGAGATGAATGAACCAAAACAGATAGATACTAATGAAAATATATCCATATATTAATGATAATAGTTTGTACTCGTTTCTAAGAATATTGTGAGTAGTGTGAGATTTGGCATGTTAAAAGCTCATATACAGGAGTGCAAATTAATAAAATTGATATCATCTGTCTAATAAATATATTTAATTGGATGATCGAATTTCGACCATAACTTACAAATAAGACAATATTTTATTTTGGTTTCATAACCAAAATATATAACGTATTGCTGATACTCAAATATACACGATTATAGTTTTTAGTTCATCACAAAATAAGTTTGGCAATATTAATCTACCAAACACATCCTACTGAGACCATTTCCCAATTTATAAAATAAAAATCAGAAATTACCAAAGAATTTATTTGGCAATTAATCATTATATTAGTGTAAAATTATCTATACTCCAGAGAATTGTCCAAACCATAGGATGTACAGACTAAAATAAATCAGGCAGTAGTTGGCTCATTATAAATATTTATAAACACAAAAAGCATACCTAGATTAATATCTCGTGTACTCCACAATCGATTGGCAATGACAATCGTTAAAATGTCAAAAATAATGAACGAGGATGAATGGAATAATTGTGCTAACGAAGAACAAGACTTAAAAGACCTTTTCAAAAATTAATGACTCAGTCATAAAAGATGTCAGAAAGTTATTGTCGTTTTTTAATCTGAAAAATAATGGGTTCAGACTGTTCAATTTCGAATAACATTTTCGATATTAAAATGAAAATGGAAATTTCAAAAAACTACACATGTCAATTTGTATTGAAATATGGTCATATTTTGGATTTATTGTTTTTCGTCAATTCAATTATACCATCAAAAATGTCACAACTGGTAATGTATATACATCTACAGTATTGAATATACGAGATTCTATATATTATTATTATATTATATATATTATATTATATAATTATCATTAACATCATAGATAGAAATATTTAAAACTGCCCGACTCGCAAATGGAATATCATTCGAAACTTAAATAGTACATACCTTAAAGTACGTTTTTGTGTAACTAATACTTTATCAACTATTAATAAATAGCTCATATTTGAAATTTGATCATAAATTTTTCCACACAGATAAGGCAAAGGTATGTTATGTCACACAGCCAGAACGTGATTACATGATTGATTTTTATAGAAAAAATTGAAGTATGTTTTATTATTTCCTCTAACACCAATACATACATGCTGTTTTGCATAACTCTGGTATAACATTTCGAATTGCGTTCCATTTATGTCACCCTATATATAATACTGAAAAATGTGTGTAAATTTGGCTGTTTGAGTATAAAATAGATAACATACAAGTTTGATAATACGTCTACACGGGCAAGTTTAAACATTCCTATCTGATAAACATGTCAAATACAAAACACTACACTGAGCGAAAAATTTGTTCCAAACGTTGTTTACAAGATACAAAAATGGGATTAACAATTTTTTATAGATTTGGGGTGTCACGTGGGGGCCTAAAGTTAGCCTTTTATTCACTAGGGGTTCATAATTATTTTTATTCAACAAAATTGTCAGTCGACACTTGTACCCTACTCCACTTACCATCTTGTGTGCTGAGGTCACTTTTCCCGTACCCATATTATGAAAAAAAAAACGACTTTTATTGGCCTCCACCTTTGTAATATCCATTTGAAATTATTCACTTTCGTAAGACCAATGACTTGAATACTATATCCATTTTATAGTTCTAGGAACAAATTTTTGGGACTAGTTAATGCATTTAAAAAAACAGCGGAGACAAATACGATTGATACATAAATATCATTTTTTTTATTGAACTTTAAAAAAATCATATATTTTTAAGCTAGAATTTATTTCTTGAAGCCACGTGAAAAGATTAGCTCTCAGTTCATATTTAGAGTCAAGATGTGGATGAAAATGCATATTTGCCGAATATATTTTAAAAGCGATAGTTTATTTTATTATAATTTTTAGCACAGTGTTGTGTTTTAACGTCTCAGTTCTAAAAAAATACACGTCGAATTCATAACCTCTTCCTTTTTTGAAGTCGGTTAATGATTTCACAATAAACTTATATGTGGATAACATTTATTGGAATCAAATTATTGAAGGCTTCTGTACCGAATTAGGTAAACTATAGAAATTATCGTGTATTAGAAGACATATTTTTTCCAATAGTAATTGAAATTTTTAAGGTAAATTTATACCTTGACCCACTAACGATGTGTTCATTTTTTGATAAATATAACTTATACATCGTAACGCCTCTTGCATAGTTTATCAATACCAACAGATAAAACTATAACCCAGAATAAAACAACTCAAAAACGTCATTTCACAAATATAACAAAACACGACTTACACCATTTTAGAACTGTGACGACGCGAAATACTATTAATAATGCGCAATATTAAATATCGATTGATACATATTGTGACGTCATAGATAAACGTGATGTCAGTAGGCGCGTGACGCGATACGTCGTTTGTGACGTCATAGAGATGGTTTCAAGTACTAACACTTTACGAAGTTAGTCTGAAAAAAATAGATAAGTGTTATTTTTTTTGTTCATATACCTACCTTTTTCAATACACGTTTTGAATCGCGTCTTTCGATCCGTCGTAGAAATTGAGCAATCAGAACAGGTTTTTTACGTGCTAACAAATGACTTATTTTGATTGGCTTATTCTAGGGATCGGATCGAAGATTGAGATCGTTCATTGAAAACGGTCATTTAATGATTGTATAGGCTGAGTAATAATGCTGATAATGATGACCCATAAAAGTGACTGAATAAATGCAACATTTTTAATGGCTTTATTGAAACATATTTTTTTCTAGTAAATTCTTTTTATTTAATTTATAAATAAAAAAAAAATGAAGAACTCAACCGTGTATAGGCCAATTGAATTGAAATAAAATAAAAAATAAAATAGATAAATAAAATTAGGAATTTGTTCAGTTATTTATGTGTATAACAGGTGGTAGGTACCTCGGGCACGGGACTAGTACAGGAACAGTTCCGGGAAGTACTTGGTGTAGGGCGGCACGCTCTGCTGGTAGGACTTGTGTCCGCTCGGCGAGCAGGCGCCGGACGCGGGCAGCAGCGGCTCCTCGTTCAGGCTGCTGAAGATCTCCTCCAGCTTGTCCTTGATCTCGTACTGGGAATATTAAATAAATTGTTATGAAGTATACATTTTTAAACGGGTACGTCACAGAGGTCGTTCATGGCGACTTCTTGTAGTGATGCAGTAGTGATGCGATAAATGGGTACGATATGGTGGCCGGACTGCACAAACGATACAGACCCAATGCAAATGTGTATCTGTTGCGATGTAACTTCTACATAGGGTTTAGTATGAACTATGAATGCCTCAGTTGCAAGATGGATTCGTCAGAAGTAAGTTACGTATTTACAGATACAATAGCAAAGCTGTCGCGTTGTTTATATCAATCCGCCTCACTCGGGATCAGGGCGGATACATGTAGCATGAGACTGGCTGCAAGGGTCCAGGCCTCACCTCGGGCTGCGTGAGAGCGAGCAGATGGTCGAAGGGCGCGGTGCGGAAGGTGTTGTTGAGCGTGGCGCGGCGCCGCTCCGCCTCGCGCCGCTCCGCCTCGCTCGGGATCAGGGCGGATACATGTAGCATGAGACTGGCTGCAAGGGTCCAGGCCTCACCTCGGGCTGCGTGAGAGCGAGCAGATGGTCGAAGGGCGCGGTGCGGAAGGTGTTGTTGAGCGTGGCGCGGCGCCGCTCCGCCTCGCTCGGGATCAGGGCGGATACATGTAGCATGAGACTGGCTGCAAGGGTCCAGGCCTCACCTCGGGCTGCGTGAGAGCGAGCAGATGGTCGAAGGGCGCGGTGCGGAAGGTGTTGTTGAGCGTGGCGCGGCGCCGCTCCGCCTCGCGCCGCTCCGCCTCGCTCGGGATCAGGGCGGATACATGTAGCATGAGACTGGCTGCAAGGGTCCAGGCCTCACCTCGGGCTGCGTGAGAGCGAGCAGATGGTCGAAGGGCGCGGTGCGGAAGGTGTTGTTGAGCGTGGCGCGGCGCCGCTCCGCCTCGCGCCGCTCCGCCTCGCTCGGGATCAGGGCGGATACATGTAGCATGAGACTGGCTGCAAGGGTCCAGGCCTCACCTCGGGCTGCGTGAGAGCGAGCAGATGGTCGAAGGGCGCGGTGCGGAAGGTGTTGTTGAGCGTGGCGCGGCGCCGCTCCGCCTCGCTCGGGATCAGGGCGGATACATGTAGCATGAGACTGGCTGCAAGGGTCCAGGCCTCACCTCGGGCTGCGTGAGAGCGAGCAGATGGTCGAAGGGCGCGGTGCGGAAGGTGTTGTTGAGCGTGGCGCGGCGCCGCTCCGCCTCGCGCCGCTCCGCCCTCGCTCGGGATCAGGGCGGATACATGTAGCATGAGACTGGCTGCAAGGGTCCAGGCCTCACCTCGGGCTGCGTGAGAGCGAGCAGATGGTCGAAGGGCGCGGTGCGGAAGGTGTTGTTGAGCGTGGCGCGGCGCCGCTCCGCCTCGCGCCGCTCCGCCTCGCTCGGGATCAGGGCGGATACATGTAGCATGAGACTGGCTGCAAGGGTCCAGGCCTCACCTCGGGCTGCGTGAGAGCGAGCAGATGGTCGAAGGGCGCGGTGCGGAAGGTGTTGTTGAGCGTGGCGCGGCGCCGCTCCGCCTCGCGCCGCTCCGCCTCGCTCGGGATCAGGGCGGATACATGTAGCATGAGACTGGCTGCAAGGGTCCAGGCCTCACCTCGGGCTGCGTGAGAGCGAGCAGATGGTCGAAGGGCGCGGTGCGGAAGGTGTTGTTGAGCGTGGCGCGGCGCCGCTCCGCCTCGCGCCGCTCCGCCTCGCTCGGGATCAGGGCGGATACATGTAGCATGAGACTGGCTGCAAGGGTCCAGGCCTCACCTCGGGCTGCGTGAGAGCGAGCAGATGGTCGAAGGGCGCGGTGCGGAAGGTGTTGTTGAGCGTGGCGCGGCGCCGCTCCGCCTCGCGCCGCTCCGCCTCGCTCGGGATCAGGGCGGATACATGTAGCATGAGACTGGCTGCAAGGGTCCAGGCCTCACCTCGGGCTGCGTGAGAGCGAGCAGATGGTCGAAGGGCGCGGTGCGGAAGGTGTTGTTGAGCGTGGCGCGGCGCCGCTCCGCCTCGCGCCGCTCCGCCTCGCTCGGGATCAGGGCGGATACATGTAGCATGAGACTGGCTGCAAGGGTCCAGGCCTCACCTCGGGCTGCGTGAGAGCGAGCAGATGGTCGAAGGGCGCGGTGCGGAAGGTGTTGTTGAGCGTGGCGCGGCGCCGCTCCGCCTCGCGCCGCTCCGCCTCGCTCGGGATCAGGGCGGATACATGTAGCATGAGACTGGCTGCAAGGGTCCAGGCCTCACCTCGGGCTGCGTGAGAGCGAGCAGATGGTCGAAGGGCGCGGTGCGGAAGGTGTTGTTGAGCGTGGCGCGGCGCCGCTCCGCCTCGCTCGGGATCAGGGCGGATACATGTAGCATGAGACTGGCTGCAAGGGTCCAGGCCTCACCTCGGGCTGCGTGAGAGCGAGCAGATGGTCGAAGGGCGCGGTGCGGAAGGTGTTGTTGAGCGTGGCGCGGCGCCGCTCCGCCTCGCTCGGGATCAGGGCGGATACATGTAGCATGAGACTGGCTGCAAGGGTCCAGGCCTCACCTCGGGCTGCGTGAGAGCGAGCAGATGGTCGAAGGGCGCGGTGCGGAAGGTGTTGTTGAGCGTGGCGCGGCGCCGCTCCGCCTCGCTCGGGATCAGGGCGGATACATGTAGCATGAGACTGGCTGCAAGGGTCCAGGCCTCACCTCGGGCTGCGTGAGAGCGAGCAGATGGTCGAAGGGCGCGGTGCGGAAGGTGTTGTTGAGCGTGGCGCGGCGCCGCTCCGCCTCGCTCGGGATCAGGGCGGATACATGTAGCATGAGACTGGCTGCAAGGGTCCAGGCCTCACCTCGGGCTGCGTGAGAGCGAGCAGATGGTCGAAGGGCGCGGTGCGGAAGGTGTTGTTGAGCGTGGCGCGGCGCCGCTCCCGCCCTCGCTCGGGATCAGGGCGGATACATGTAGCATGAGACTGGCTGCAAGGGTCCAGGCCTCACCTCGGGCTGCGTGAGAGCGAGCAGATGGTCGAAGGGCGCGGTGCGGAAGGTGTTGTTGAGCGTGGCGCGGCGCCGCTCCGCCTCGCGCCGCTCCGCCTCGCTCGGGATCAGGGCGGATACATGTAGCATGAGACTGGCTGCAAGGGTCCAGGCCTCACCTCGGGCTGCGTGAGAGCGAGCAGATGGTCGAAGGGCGCGGTGCGGAAGGTGTTGTTGAGCGTGGCGCGGCGCCGCTCCGCCTCGCGCCGCTCCGCCTCGCTCGGGATCAGGGCGGATACATGTAGCATGAGACTGGCTGCAAGGGTCCAGGCCTCACCTCGGGCTGCGTGAGAGCGAGCAGATGGTCGAAGGGCGCGGTGCGGAAGGTGTTGTTGAGCGTGGCGCGGCGCCGCTCCGCCTCGCGCCGCTCCGCCTCGCTCGGGATCAGGGCGGATACATGTAGCATGAGACTGGCTGCAAGGGTCCAGGCCTCACCTCGGGCTGCGTGAGAGCGAGCAGATGGTCGAAGGGCGCGGTGCGGAAGGTGTTGTTGAGCGTGGCGCGGCGCCGCTCCGCCTCGCGCCGCTCCGCCTCGCTCGGGATCAGGGCGGATACATGTAGCATGAGACTGGCTGCAAGGGTCCAGGCCTCACCTCGGGCTGCGTGAGAGCGAGCAGATGGTCGAAGGGCGCGGTGCGGAAGGTGTTGTTGAGCGTGGCGCGGCGCCGCTCCGCCTCGCGCCGCTCCGCCTCGCTCGGGATCAGGGCGGATACATGTAGCATGAGACTGGCTGCAAGGGTCCAGGCCTCACCTCGGGCTGCGTGAGAGCGAGCAGATGGTCGAAGGGCGCGGTGCGGAAGGTGTTGTTGAGCGTGGCGCGGCGCCGCTCCGCCTCGCGCCGCTCCGCCTCGCTCGGGATCAGGGCGGATACATGTAGCATGAGACTGGCTGCAAGGGTCCAGGCCTCACCTCGGGCTGCGTGAGAGCGAGCAGATGGTCGAAGGGCGCGGTGCGGAAGGTGTTGTTGAGCGTGGCGCGGCGCCGCTCCGCCCTCGCTCGGGATCAGGGCGGATACATGTAGCATGAGACTGGCTGCAAGGGTCCAGGCCTCACCTCGGGCTGCGTGAGAGCGAGCAGATGGTCGAAGGGCGCGGTGCGGAAGGTGTTGTTGAGCGTGGCGCGGCGCCGCTCCGCCTCGCTCGGGATCAGGGCGGATACATGTAGCATGAGACTGGCTGCAAGGGTCCAGGCCTCACCTCGGGCTGCGTGAGAGCGAGCAGATGGTCGAAGGGCGCGGTGCGGAAGGTGTTGTTGAGCGTGGCGCGGCGCCGCTCCGCCTCGCGCCGCTCCGCCTCGCTCGGGATCAGGGCGGATACATGTAGCATGAGACTGGCTGCAAGGGTCCAGGCCTCACCTCGGGCTGCGTGAGAGCGAGCAGATGGTCGAAGGGCGCGGTGCGGAAGGTGTTGTTGAGCGTGGCGCGGCGCCGCTCCGCCTCGCTCGGGATCAGGGCGGATACATGTAGCATGAGACTGGCTGCAAGGGTCCAGGCCTCACCTCGGGCTGCGTGAGAGCGAGCAGATGGTCGAAGGGCGCGGTGCGGAAGGTGTTGTTGAGCGTGGCGCGGCGCCGCTCCGCCTCGCGCCGCTCCGCCTCGCTCGGGATCAGGGCGGATACATGTAGCATGAGACTGGCTGCAAGGGTCCAGGCCTCACCTCGGGCTGCGTGAGAGCGAGCAGATGGTCGAAGGGCGCGGTGCGGAAGGTGTTGTTGAGCGTGGCGCGGCGCCGCTCCGCCTCGCGCCGCTCCGCCTCGCTCGGGATCAGGGCGGATACATGTAGCATGAGACTGGCTGCAAGGGTCCAGGCCTCACCTCGGGCTGCGTGAGAGCGAGCAGATGGTCGAAGGGCGCGGTGCGGAAGGTGTTGTTGAGCGTGGCGCGGCGCCGCTCCGCCTCGCGCCGCTCCGCCTCGCTCGGGATCAGGGCGGATACATGTAGCATGAGACTGGCTGCAAGGGTCCAGGCCTCACCTCGGGCTGCGTGAGAGCGAGCAGATGGTCGAAGGGCGCGGTGCGGAAGGTGTTGTTGAGCGTGGCGCGGCGCCGCTCCGCCTCGCGCCGCTCCGCCTCGCTCGGGATCAGGGCGGATACATGTAGCATGAGACTGGCTGCAAGGGTCCAGGCCTCACCTCGGGCTGCGTGAGAGCGAGCAGATGGTCGAAGGGCGCGGTGCGGAAGGTGTTGTTGAGCGTGGCGCGGCGCCGCTCCGCCTCGCGCCGCTCCGCCTCGCTCGGGATCAGGGCGGATACATGTAGCATGAGACTGGCTGCAAGGGTCCAGGCCTCACCTCGGGCTGCGTGAGAGCGAGCAGATGGTCGAAGGGCGCGGTGCGGAAGGTGTTGTTGAGCGTGGCGCGGCGCCGCTCCGCCTCGCGCCGCTCCGCCTCGCTCGGGATCAGGGCGGATACATGTAGCATGAGACTGGCTGCAAGGGTCCAGGCCTCACCTCGGGCTGCGTGAGAGCGAGCAGATGGTCGAAGGGCGCGGTGCGGAAGGTGTTGTTGAGCGTGGCGCGGCGCCGCTCCGCCTCGCGCCGCTCCGCCTCGCTCGGGATCAGGGCGGATACATGTAGCATGAGACTGGCTGCAAGGGTCCAGGCCTCACCTCGGGCTGCGTGAGAGCGAGCAGATGGTCGAAGGGCGCGGTGCGGAAGGTGTTGTTGAGCGTGGCGCGGCGCCGCTCCGCCTCGCGCCGCTCCGCCTCGCTCGGGCCCAGCGCCGCTCGCCGCAGCGCCTCCAGGCTCACGCTCTCCGACTGCAGCGGGTGCTGAACACGACATACCACCATATTACTTTGATTTATAAAAATAAGTCTGCTCGTGGTTCTGTACAGCATACAACGCAAGTGGATGATAGTACATAGGGCAAAAATCCGTTACAAAGAGTCCTATTGACGAGCCTCGTTTAAAAATCAGCTGTAATCGTATTCATCAATTATAACTGCGCATGACGTGCGCTCACTGACCGTATACTACATTCACCTGCAACCGTAGTGAATTTGGAACAAACCAGAACTTGGGAGTAACCTGTAACTCATCTCTCACAACCATTTTCAATAATCGATCTTAATCTTATCTTTGTTCCGATCCCTAATACAAACCAATCATAACAAGTCATTCGTAAGCATATCACAAAACTTGTTTTGATTGGTCCATTGCCGCGATGGACCGATTAAAGCTATGATCTTAGGGGGGGAGGCAGGTTATCAATTGAACATTGTACCGCATTCTTCCTGTACGGTGTTCGCCACTGCGAGGCGGTCGCGTGCATGTCCTGGTGGCCCCAGTGCCAGAACTCGTTGTCGCTGCGCTGGACAAGGAATGGGATGGGAAGGGAATACGCGTTGACCGGTGTGAAGTTAGCCATTTCACCCGCCTTCTTTGTATACATTTAGCTACAAAAGTTACTGAACAAATTCACATCAACTTTAATCGGTATATTATTTTTTTGCTTATCTAAAATTAAGCGGTAACCTTAAAGTCTTTGCTAAGGAAGAGAAAACGGTTGTCAATATGGACAAAAAGTTAAAAGACGATTTGAAATTTTCAATTTATCTATCTTTTTTTTGTGTCTGACTGTATACAGACATGGAAGCAGAGCGAGCGGCGAGACCGGATGGGTAAAGAGCGGAAAACGCATATCAACTCACATACTTTTGAACATTATATTTCGGAAGCGTTATAGCGTTTATGTGGGTAAGTTATTGATATAATAGTCTTTGATACGCGTAATATTCAAACTAACATGTATTCTGCCGTCCCGCAGTCAACGGTGGATCCGCGGCGGATTCCGCACACCCGCTAAATATATACGCAAAAAGAAACGGATTTGATATCCCTTGCGGATTCTGCCGCTTCCACATTAATAGTACACTACGTCTTCCATCACTCATTTACTCTTTAAAACTGAGACGCCGTTTGTGACTAACTTCACAAGGGCCATGCTAAGTGACGCGTATTATATGGATTTACACCGTGTTGTACAAAAATTAACCATATGTCTGTTGAAGTTTTGCACAATACGATTGTATTTACGGTGGTATAGCTAAGGTAGGATTAGGAATCGAGATGATTTAGACTACTTCTAGAATCTTGAAATAACAACGATAACTTCAGTATGATCTTTCACGCGGACGAATCGATGAATAATACTAGTGTTAATATAAAAAGGTAAACTTCTATATAAAATTACTTTATACGACTTTAAATTACTATAACTACATTTTATTATAACTACCTATAGAGGGTGTCCCAAAAAATAATGTTAAGCGGAGGTCCAGAGATAGAGCACCCTTTGGGGTATTCGAATCACCCCCTTGTATGTTTCGCGATTTTTTATAGTTTTCGAGTTATGAATGATTTTCTGAATTTTTGAGAATATCGAAAATTCTCAATCCCCTCAGCCCATTTTAATAGCAGGTAAAAGAGTTGCACCCACGTTTACAACTTTTAAATGGCGAGAACGAATCATGAAAAATCAGTTGAACTTAAATATAAGAATATGCCACATGTTTAACTCATAGCTTTCTTGCAGTCATTTTCGGTTAGTTAACATACTAATATACCTTAGGAATAATGAGACGTCACAAAAAATAATTGTAATTTAATGGAAAATTTTAAGAATTTTCCACCTTGCTATCTTTTAAGGCTGATTTTAGCCGAATTAGCCCCGATGAAGGACTATGTTTTTTTTTTTATAAATATGTAAGTTGAGAGTCTGGATTTTTTTTTGACTTACCTTAGAAGCCCGAAGTCACTCTAGGTGCTCTATTTATGGACCTCCGCTTGACACAATTTTTTGGGACACTCTGTATATTAAATACAATTGTAAAGACTACGAATCGCGTTTATTTGTGCAAGTTACGTAAGCTCCGAAGTTCTGCATCGACGGTCTGTGGTTGTGGTTGTATTTCTCTATGAACATTCGGTACTCTTCGTCCAGATCGTCGTATTGTGCTTGCTACAATCAAATATGTGCCTTACGCTATACAGAATATTACACTTTTTTGAAGTGATACGGTGCACATTATCTATAGTTAAGCAAATATATATCTCATTTTATACGGAATACTGAATTGTTTAAAATTGGTTTTGGTTAACAAAGTGATATATAAAGGTTTTTTTTTAATTTAGTATTAGAATAGTCTTAAAAATTGTTTGGCTCAATTTGGAGTCACCTAACGTAAACCAGCATAACTTAGTTTCTTAAAAGTTGATCCATAAACAATTTTTTTACTTATAATATACAGGGTGGGGTTTTTTTAATTTTACACATGGGTAGGGTTAATTGGTTTAAATTTGTCTCCAAGATGGTGGTAGGATATATTTTAGATCTCCCTGGATAGCTACCCCTATACACAAGGTGTTAAAACCCGCCATAGTGGCCTACGTACATATGTGTCGCGTTCCAGGATAATTGTGTCGACTATCGAGTGGTAATCATCTCTCGTCAGTCGAAATTCTATTGGACCACTCCACTTATCATAAGGGTCACTTTGCGTGCATTTATAAAAAAAACACTTACAACCAAGTCGACCAACATATTGCATACATTACAATTTTATAATTAAAAACCCTTAAAAGATTATCCTACCAAGTTTAGTAACCGTTCTCAATTACAGTCCATAAGAGTTTGTATTAGGCGACCAAGTTTAGAGGATGACGTGGCAGCGGTACAAGGTTTGTATAACTAGATTCCTGTCGGGTTTCCTTTCCGAAATAACCATAACCATAACATAACCTTTTAGCCGAATTTCGACCACGGCGGCCAATCTCAACGGAGATGAGCAAGGTATGCAGGAGATATTATAGAGCACAAGTGTGTGCGCAGTACACAGGTGCACTCTCTGTTCCTTCACTCTCATAGTCCGGTGAGACGGCGATCCGACGTGACCGGAGAGAGATCAGGCGCAGGACCAAGTTCCTGACTCCGAGCTGCGACTGAGTAATTTTTAAGAAGGAAAAACCCAGTCACAATTATTCTGGCCCGACCCGGGATTCGAACCCAGGACCTCAGCGCGGTAGTCGTACTTGTACCGTGTACAATTATAATTACGCCACCGAGCCAGTCAAAATCAATCCTTTCCGAAATATTCACTTTTCGCCATTGCGACGTGCTACATTATGGAGTAGTTTATGTTATGCGTTTATATTGAGCAGTAAGGGGGAAAAAAAGCGGCGATAGCCTAGTTGGGTGTGGAACGGACTGCCGAGACGAATGTCCGCAGGTTCCAATCCCACACACCTCTGACTTTTCTGACTCATGGTAAAACATGTTGCACTATGTTTTTTTTGTTACACCCATTTGCATTTCCAATGTATACCTACACAATATGTTTAACAAATAAATGCATCTTGTATTTTGTATTTCTTCTAAAAAGAATATGTATGTATTCTTAATGAATTATTGCTTGCTTTGACTTTGAAGAAAAACATCGTGAGGTAACCTGCACACCTGAGTTCTCTATAGGAATTTTGAGGGTGTGGAATCTACCAATCCTCACTAGGCCAGCGTGGTGGAGTAAGGCCTAATCCCTCTCAGTAGTAGAGGAGACCCGTGCAAACAGTGGGCTAGTATATAATACAGGGCTGATATTATTATTATTATATTCTTACTCATACTAAAATATTTTTTTCCCAAATGACTCACACAAGTTTTTATTTCTAAGTACACAAATAGGGTAAAGTATTTCTCATAGGGTGAGTGTGCCCAGCATTGGGACAGTGTAGGGACAGTGTAGTGAGTGTAGTGCGTGCAGTACAGACCCGCCGGGGCGCGGGCGAGCTGCCGGCGCTGTCGAGCTCGGCGCCGCCCGGCGCGATGTCCGCCAGGCTCTCGCGCCCCGCCGCCGCGCCTGCGCACAGTACAGCACATAACGCTAGGGGCACTACAAACATTACTCTATATCATGTCGAACATCATTATGATCGTTGGAGGTGTACTGTTACAAATAGACGGTGGTAGGCCAGTTGATTGATATACAGGGTGAACTTTAAATAGAAAGCAGTAAGGGCAAGTATCTTATCTAGTTATACAGGGTGAATTTTATATAGGGTGTTTAATAAGCAATTTAACTATTATTGAATCAACAATTGAAGTATTTGATCGCGATGTGTGTACGCACCGGCCTCGACCCAGCTGTGTCGGTGCAGCGCGGCGGCGGCGCCGGGCGCGGCGTAGTGCGCAGGCGCAGACACCCGCGCCGCCTCCACGCCGGCCGCCACCATGCACTCGCCCACCGCCATCTAAACACATTCACAATACATTTAGTCCACATGCAAACTCCAACGAATCATGACTCAATCAATAAAATATTTTACTATGTTCGATTTGATAAATATTCTATACGTAATAGCAAATAATACAAAAAAAACATTCTGTGAAATCAGCAATAACATTGGTAAGGAATACGGCAACAATTTATATTCCAAATATTACAATGTGTGCGGTACTGCGGATAACGCGCTGACCCTTTCTTTCACGTGCATCGTATACCTGATGACGTCACTAGATACCATTGCTTCTTTTTTTCATGTTTTTAACGATTAGCCTTTCCATCAGATTTAGCAAGCTTTATATTGTTATTGATTTTTTAACAAATTTTGTTGTTACTTTTTGTGTTAGATGTTTAATTACAGAATTTTAAGAAAGAAATTAAGTAATATGACCCATTATTAAAGTATAGTAAGACTGTCTATTCACCTGATCGATCATGAGGTAGGGCACCTTGGAAGGCATCTTGGAAGGCGACAGGTGGTCGTAGCTCTCTTGCAACGGAGGGAGCAAGTGAGGACACTCCTCACGACGCGCTTCTACAATCTGGAAACAAAATATAAATATCTTTATATCACCTTTCAACATTTGTAGCCTTCTAAACATGGATAGCAAAAAAACAAAAAAGTAATAGGTATGAAATATTCACTACATTTAAATCATCTCACTTATTACAATTTCGTGTTATATGCAACATGTTACATAAGTATGTATAGTTATGTTTAAAATTTTACAAAGGGTCCTTCGAGCCGGACCTCACTTTGTTATACATTTTATAAAACAGTAATAAATAGTAACCCAAACTTAATGGATCTTTAATTATTCATCTAGACGAATTCTATATTGTTATAAGTTTAACTTTTAATTTATTTTGCAAATTGGAATGCTCTTATAACCATATATTGTTGTTGAAACAAACTCTTTAGAGCTTGATTATTAAGATCTTATTTAAACTAGCAACTTCTTTTAGCAATAATTATTCAAGAGCCTCTAGAGCCTAAATGCACTGCATTTGTGGTAATAATTCTATAGACATGCGACTTGCCAAAGTCTTGAATGCTACAAAATTTACACAAACCAGCTTTCCGTGATAGTTTATTTCAACTTTATAAGTTTTCTTGAAAATCCATAAAAAAAATGATAAAGTTGCACTTAAAAATAATCCAATCCAATCCAAGTTCTCTTAATATCCATTCCTCGCGTTTGTTTAGTTAATCCCAATCGTTCCAATCCAAAATAAACTGTATTCGTTACACATTACAGTACAATATTATTATTGAATGATTGGTATTAATGTGTATACGTACCTTGTTGAGGTAGTCGGCGAGTCTCGGCAGGGTCATGACGTGCGGCACGAGGGAGGCCAGCGCGATGCTGATGGCTTGCAGCTGGCACTGCTGAGACACCGACAGCACCGGGTTCGACAGACCGGACTGCTGGATGCTGGTGGGGGAATACAGCATCGTTGCGGATATACAATCATCAAAAACCATACGCACCATACACATACATAACGGATAGCATATTAAACATTTTATAAATTGTGAATCTAGTGGCAGTAAGTGTGTATTGTCCAATGACTAAATATAAAGAGGACAGGCCTCAAAAGTTAGCTATATGAATAAGTTATATTTATGTTAGGGAAATCGACGCAGAATTGTCAATATATATGTCTATCTCTTTTACTCAAAGCTTATTTGGAACGCAACAAAAAAGACAAAAATAATTGCTTTCTTCGCATATGGCACTATTTCGTTTACTTCAACACACTGGGACCGCCTTGCGGCAGAAACGCCATTTTATGCTGGCCAGTCGGCAAGTACATGTAGTGTCAGACGATGTAAACAAATCTTCATAAATATTGAATTTAAAGTAATATAATCATATTCTCAATTGTTCAGTGTGTTTATTAGTGTATTTGTTAAGTTTCGAAAATGACTCAGTGTTGTGTGAAAGGATGCAAATCGAATTCACGCAAGAAAGACCCCGAAATATATTTTCATAGGTTAGTAACTGTTTTTACCGAAAATTAGCAAATATCTTTGTATAATTACTTTTGGATGTGTTTTTATCAATTAAAATGATATGTGGATCTGGTTTGTTAAGCTTTGGACCCTTTTAGGCGTGATTTATACACATTAAAATCATTATGTTTGTTTACACACGAGCTTAGGGATGGGTGGGTGGATTTGTTTAGAAATTATTGATATCGATATTTTAACAGACGCCCGTTTATCAGTTACGGTTTTTGTCTTTGAAAGAATGTTAGAGCACACATCAATATTGTATTATTCAGAAGGACAAACTAAGTGAAATTAGAATATTTTTTAAGATAACCAAAAATTTAAAACCAAGGCAAAATGAATTGAGAATATTGAGCGACGTGATTGGAATCCTACACCAAATACATATTTCTTTACATTTTGAGAAGATATGCATAAACCACACGTTTAATTAACGCGAGTAAAGATAACTGTTTTCCAACAATATTCCCGATAAGTAAAATAGTAATGATTATTATACTTCACCTAATAGTAATATTACTTTAATATATTGCTATGAATAAAATTAGAATTGTTACATAAAAGAATAGATAAACATAAAAGAAACAACATAAAGATGAAATGTAAGATATATTTTTACAATTGGCGGTCTTATGTTTCGAGCAACCTTTGCATGCACGGAAATAGATACATAATCATATTGTTGTTATTGCAATTTTGCAAATAATTATTATAATTGATTATCTTAACTACCATTTTTACGGTCATTGATTTTAGTTTGCTGAACCATAGTTATGTTTCTCGATCAAAGAGCATAATAATAAAATAAAATAAAACCAACCAAATAATTGCTGGCTACGCTATCTTATTCCATTTATCATGTATTAAATAAATATCTTAATCTGTAACTTAAATTTTTAGCAAGGAATAGTGCAACATACAAATATAGATCAAACACAACTGGATGTTTGTCACAACGGGTACTGCTTTGTTTAACAATTGTTACTTATAAATCAGTTTCAGTTTGTTTGTTTACATTATGATTTGTTATATTTATATTATGGTAGTTCCTAACCCCTTTCGTATTTGATCTTTTTGGGGCTTGTTTGTCTCTCTTAATTCTTCGATGTCGATACAAAATTTTCGGTACTAGCATATCACTATTGTAAGGGGCGGAGTCGGCACCATTTTGTTCATGAAATGTGCCGCATGTCACGTGACCATATTACCCATCCTCTATACTTCTTTTATCATTGGTATTGTCTCATGATGTCTAACTTTACCCTACCTGAGCTTCAAACCCGAGATATAGATCCAGAATAGTTCCGCGTAACCAATATAATTAACGTACACAGTCCATTCCCTCTCCCTTCCCCTCCTCCCAATCCCACTCTCCTTTACCCCTTCTTCCCCATCTTCCCTGTGCCCCTGCTGTCGTTAAGCCGGGGGAATCCAGTATCCCATTCGCAGGATTCCTCCGGTGTAGATAGCAGGGAAACTTAAAAAAAAAACCAACACAGTCCACCTGCATATTATGATAAAAGTCTTAGACGCTTTCGAGTCTGCCCGGTTGGCAGAACTTGACCACAAACGCGAACATCGCAAAACAAGCTCAAAGGTCTCCTACAACTGCACTTATAACCTTACAAGACAACCATATTGCATCACATGGACTTTCAAGACAAAAATCGGATTCTCCAGCCACATCCGATCTCATAAAAAGCGGCGATAGCCTAGTTGTATGCGGAACGGACTACCAAGACGAATGTCCACCGGTTCAAATCCCACACACCTCTGACTTTTCTGACTCATGGTAAAACATGTTGCACTATGTTTTTTTTGTTACACCCATTTGCATTTCCAATGTATACTGACCTACACAATATGTTTAACAAATAAATGCATCTTGTATTTTGTATTTCTTTGACACACCTCTGACTTTTTTAAAATCATGTGTGTATTCTTTGTGAATTTATCGTTCGCTTTAACGGTGAAGGAAAACATCGTGAGGAAACCTGCACATCTGAGAAGTTCTCTATAGGAATTTGGAAGGTGTGTGAAGTCTACCAATCCGCACTAGGCCAGCGTGGTGGACTAAGGTCTAATCCTTCTCAGTAGTAGAGGAGGCCCGTGCTCAGCAGTGGGCAAGTATATAATACAGGGCTGATATTATTATTATATTTTATCCGATCTCATATAAGAAGACAGTCGTGGAGGACATCATCATCATCATCATCATCATCATCATCATCATCATCATCATCATCATCATCATCATCATCATCATCATCATGATAAAAGTACACTCACGCGAGCACGAGCTGCAGTATGTCGGCGACGGTCTCCTCGCAGCAGACCTCGATGCACAGCAGCGCGACCGTCGTGTAGATCGCCTCGATGTTCTCCAGCGTGTTCGACTCCAGCTGGAGACCTGGAGGAGTTCAGGATTATTATACCAGTATACAGGGTGGATTTTTGAGATGGGGCAGTAAGGGCTATCCTTACCGCTGTACTTACAAGAAAGTTTTCTTAAGCTGTGTATTGTGGTGAAACATTTTTGCAATATTTAACCAAAACAAATGTCTAATGGTTCCACAAACTTGACCCTTATAAGCAACTGAATCGATTGGCATAAAAAAAAATTGTTTTGACTATCGGTGAATGCAAATTTTATTGTCTTCAAAAATGATGAACAGTCTCCTGAGAAAGCTTTCTTTTAGCTGCAATGGTTAAGCTGCCTTTACTGTCCCGTCTCAAAAATCACCCTGTATACTGGTTCAGTGGATACTGATCTTTACTACTGAGTGATTTCTTATGTTTACGCGAAGATATTAAAATATTTTTTTAAATTGTATCGCGGGCTTTTATATTATAATATTCTCCCGCCAATTGGAAGACTTTACAGCCTTCATGGTCGCGGGTATACAACATAGATTGCAAATGTGGCCTCTATTATTTCGGCAAAGTCTTCGAAACGTCGAGAGACAATTATTATATAAAACCACGATAAATTATAATAAAATAATTTTAATACTATTTGGAGTGTTTAGTTAGTCCATCAGGCTTGCGTGGTGTAGGTTGGCAGATTAAAAATAATTTTAAATCAAAATCCTTGTTTTTCGGGGTAAACTATGCCTTATAACTCCATTCCAGGGCACTGTTCGTGTGTTAAATTTTATCAAAATCCGTACAGCAATTTATACGTTTACTACTAACATGTTTACTTATTAGTTCAACATTTTATTAGACAGACATGATGGATTGTTTGAACCGTGTCGAGCAGTTAGATAGGATACAATATGGGGCTTGATTATTAGAGAAATATAGTCTTTATACCTTCATACAGAGAGCTGAAGATGGTGTATCCGTGCTTGCTGATGAATATCACGTCCTGCCGCGAGCACTTCTCCACGGTCAGGCCCAGCTCCGCGTAGTCCACGCTGGAATCAATAAGGGTTAATATTGATTATCAAAATTATTTATTTTAATTACATTATTATTGTATGCTTGGTTAGGGGGGCTAGATGTAGTACTTATATAATTCACCAATAAATTAATTATATCAAGACTTACATCATAATTTATCTAAACTTATATCTAAATTTATACTTAAATTTACAATTAAAACCTATATGTACAAAGTTTAATTTACAATAATAATTACCAATGTAAAGTATTTTAAGTAATAACTGCATTGTATAAATGATATACAATGCAGTTATTATATTCGATCTTGATTTTTATATTCGATATCGAATGGGTGACGTAGTTGTCCTACCGGCTGATCGGTCGCCGTGCGGCTCCCGACCTTGCTCGCCGCTCTGAGCGACAGACGGCGCGGCGCGAGCGCATGCTTTCGGAGCGAACAACGAGTAGTGTGCGCTAAATTGGTTTCGACGCGAGACGCTTGATGTTTTCGCTTACTATATCTGTTATTTTAGCTGCCGGGGAACGCTTTGGTCGCTACACCTACACCTACACCTACACTAATGTACTCACGTGGGCTGCGCGAGTCGCGGCGCGTTGTGCCTCCTGTCCAGCAGCGTGTGCAGCACGCGCTGCAGCAGCACGCGCGCGCCCGCCGGCGCCGCGCCCGCGCGCACCAGCGCCTCCAGGAACGCGCCGGGGAACGCTTTGGTCGCTCCACCTACACCTACACCTACACTAATGTACTCACGTGGGCTGCGCGAGTCGCGGCGCGTTGTGCCTCCTGTCCAGCAGCGTGTGCAGCACGCGCTGCAGCAGCACGCGCGCGCCCGCCGGCGCCGCGCCCGCGCGCACCAGCGCCTCCAGGAACGCGCCGGGGAACGCTTTGGTCGCTCCACCTACACCTACACCTACACTAATGTACTCACGTGGGCTGCGCGAGTCGCGGCGCGTTGTGCCTCCTGTCCAGCAGCGTGTGCAGCACGCGCTGCAGCAGCACGCGCGCCCGCCGGCGCCGCGCCCGCGCGCACCAGCGCCTCCAGGAACGCGCCGGGGAACGCTTTGGTCGCTCCACCTACACCTACACCTACACTAATGTACTCACGTGGGCTGCGCGAGTCGCGGCGCGTTGTGCCTCCTGTCCAGCAGCGTGTGCAGCACGCGCTGCAGCAGCACGCGCGCGCCCGCCGGCGCCGCGCCCGCGCGCACCAGCGCCTCCAGGAACGCGCCGGGGAACGCTTTGGTCGCTCCACCTACACCTACACCTACACTAATGTACTCACGTGGGCTGCGCGAGTCGCGGCGCGTTGTGCCTCCTGTCCAGCAGCGTGTGCAGCACGCGCTGCAGCAGCATCGCGCGCGCCCGCCGGCGCCGCGCCTGCGCGCACCAGCGCCTCCAGGAACGCGCCGGGGAACGCTTTGGTCGCTCCACCCACACCTACACCTACACTAATGTACTCACGTGGGCTGCGCGAGTCGCGGCGCGTTGTGCCTCCTGTCCAGCAGCGTGTGCAGCACGCGCTGCAGCAGCACGCGTGCGCCTGCCGGCGCTGCGCCCGCGCGCACCAGCGCCTCCAGGAACGCGCCGGGGAACGCTTTGGTCGCTCCACCTACACCTACACCTACACTAATGTACTCACGTGGGCTGCGCGAGTCGCGGCGCGTTGTGCCTCCTGTCCAGCAGCGTGTGCAGCACGCGCTGCAGCAGCACGCGCGCCCGCCGGCGCCGCGCCCGCGCGCACCAGCGCCTCCAGGAACGCGCCGGGGAACGCTTTGGTCGCTCCACCTACACCTACACCTACACTAATGTACTCACGTGGGCTGCGCGAGTCGCGGCGCGTTGTGCCTCCTGTCCAGCAGCGTGTGCAGCACGCGCTGCAGCAGCACGCGCGCGCCCGCCGGCGCCGCGCCCGCGCGCACCAGCGCCTCCAGGAACGCGCGCCGGGGAACGCTTTGGTCGCTCCACCTACACCTACACCTACACTAATGTACTCACGTGGGCTGCGCGAGTCGCGGCGCGTTGTGCCTCCTGTCCAGCAGCGTGTGCAGCACGCGCTGCAGCAGTACGCGCGCCTGCCGGCGCCGCGCCCGCGCGCACCAGCGCCTCCAGGAACGCGCCGGGGAACGCTTTGGTCGCTCCACCTACACCTACACCTACACTAATGTACTCACGTGGGCTGCGCGAGTCGCGGCGCGTTGTGCCTCCTGTCCAGCAGCGTGTGCAGCACGCGCTGCAGCAGCACGCGCGCGCCCGCCGGCGCCGCGCCCGCGCGCACCAGCGCCTCCAGGAACGCGCCGGGGAACGCTTTGGTCGCTCCACCTACACCTACACCTACACTAATGTACTCACGTGGGCTGCGCGAGTCGCGGCGCGTTGTGCCTCCTGTCCAGCAGCGTGTGCAGCACGCGCTGCAGCAGCACGCGCGCGCCCGCCGGCGCCGCGCCCGCGCGCACCAGCGCCTCCAGGAACGCGCCGGGGAACGCTTTGGTCGCTCCACCTACACCTACACCTACACTAATGTACTCACGTGGGCTGCGCGAGTCGCGGCGCGTTGTGCCTCCTGTCCAGCAGCGTGTGCAGCACGCGCTGCAGCAGCACGCGCGCCCGCCGGCGCCGCGCCCGCGCGCACCAGCGCCTCCAGGAACGCGCCGGGGAACGCTTTGGTCGCTCCACCTACACCTACACCTACACTAATGTACTCACGTGGGCTGCGCGAGTCGCGGCGCGTTGTGCCTCCTGTCCAGCAGCGTGTGCAGCACGCGCTGCAGCAGCACGCGCGCGCCCGCCGGCGCCGCGCCCGCGCGCACCAGCGCCTCCAGGAACGCGCCGGGGAACGCTTTGGTCGCTCCACCTACACCTACACCTACACTAATGTACTCACGTGGGCTGCGCGAGTCGCGGCGCGTTGTGCCTCCTGTCCAGCAGCGTGTGCAGCACGCGCTGCAGCAGCACGCGCGCCCGCCGGCGCCGCGCCCGCGCGCACCAGCGCCTCCAGGAACGCGCCGGGGAACGCTTTGGTCGCTCCACCTACACCTACACCTACACTAATGTACTCACGTGGGCTGCGCGAGTCGCGGCGCGTTGTGCCTCCTGTCCAGCAGCGTGTGCAGCACGCGCTGCAGCAGCACGCGCGCGCCCGCCGGCGCCGCGCCCGCGCGCACCAGCGCCTCCAGGAACGCGCCGGGGAACGCTTTGGACAGCTCCACCGTGCGGTACGTCGCTCCCACCTACAAACAAACCATTTTCATTCCTATTAACTAACCCTGAGCATCAATTCAACTAACCCTGAGCATCAATTCAAATACCCTTCTTTTTTTTCGCGGGGAAAAACGCGTTGTCGCTACCACCACTTGGAGGGTCAGTGGAATGGTTATGTCGGTTTCACCGGTCTTACGGCCCAATGTCGCCACTCGGGAGTATAACATCCTCCGAGCGAGCGTTGGACCGAGTCCCTAACCCTTGTATACCCTACACCGGCATACCAACCAAAACCCGCGGTGGCCTTCTTCGGCGCAAACGGGACGGCCCCGGGGTATCTTGTTGCACTAAGATAGCTGCTCGGAACCGTCCCAGCGCGATACCGCATTGCGGCACCTCTCTAATTGAAGGGGGCTAAGATGCTAAATGACTCCTTTGGAGTCTACGACATCGGAAGACCTATCCGCATTGTCGACCACCTCATAGTCGCTGTAGTCGAGCGAGAAGCCAATTCAAATACCCCTGAGCATGAATTCAACTAAGCCTAAGCATCGATTCAACTACACTTGAGCATCGATTCAACTAAGCCTAAGCATTGATTCAACTACCCCTGAGTATGGATTCAACTACACTTGAGCATCGATTCAACTACCCCTGAGTATGGATTCAACTAAGTCTGAGCATCGATTCAACTACCCCGATTCAACTAATTTTGAGCAACAGATTAACTAACCTTGAGCAGCGATTTGAGCAGTATGCTCTGTAGCATAGTATCGGCCCGTGTCGGCTTGCCGCCGCGCTGCGTGTTCGGTATCTTGTTCACGATGAACATCATGATGTCTATCTTCTGGAAGTCGGGCAGATGGTCCGCGAACTCACCCAGCGCATTGATAAGGGCTTCCTGGTACAGCTTCTCATCGGTTTCTTTCTGTTGGTGGGAGTTGGATTGAATAAGTTGTTACATGAGCAGGCGTTAACAGACCAGCGACTCCTTCGTTCCAATAGTACATTGGAATTAAATAATTTACCTCAGAGTCCCTCGCGACTGATGTCCGCAAGTTTGTCAATAGATTGTTAATAATTTCCAGCACAGATGGACCTGTCGACAAAATACATATTTAACCAAACAAGAATAAACACTTCGCGTGTGTGCGCGTACCGACGGTGTCGCCGGCGGCGATGGGTACGATGCTGGTGAGCACGGCGGCGCGGGCGGCGCGGGCGCAGAGTATATAGTGTGTGTGCGCGTACCGACGGTGTCGCCGGCGGCGATGGGTACGATGCTGGTGAGCACGGCGGCGCGGGCGGCGCGGGCGCAGAGTATATAGTGTGTGTGCGCGTACCGACGGTGTCGCCGGCGGCGATGGGTACGATGCTGGTGAGCACGGCGGCGCGGGCGGCGCGGGCGCAGAGTATATAGTGTGTGTGCGCGTACCGACGGTGTCGCCGGCGGCGATGGGTACGATGCTGGTGAGCACGGCGGCGCGGGCGGCGCGGGCGCAGAGTATATAGTGTGTGTGCGCGTACCGACGGTGTCGCCGGCGGCGATGGGTACGATGCTGGTGAGCACGGCGGCGCGGGCGGCGCGGGCGCAGAGTATATAGTGTGTGTGCGCGTACCGACGGTGTCGCCGGCGGCGATGGGTACGATGCTGGTGAGCACGGCGGCGCGGGCGGCGCGGGCGCAGAGTATATAGTGTGTGTGCGCGTACCGACGGTGTCGCCGGCGGCGATGGGTACGATGCTGGTGAGCACGGCGGCGCGGGCGGCGCGGGCGCAGAGTATATAGTGTGTGTGCGCGTACCGACGGTGTCGCCGGCGGCGATGGGTACGATGCTGGTGAGCACGGCGGCGCGGGCGGCGCGGGCGCAGAGTATATAGTGTGTGTGCGCGTACGTCGGTGTCGCCGGCGGCGATGGGGTACGATGCTGGTGAGCACGGCGGCGCGGGCGGCGCGGGCGCAGAGTATATAGTGTGTGTGCGCGTACCGACGGTGTCGCCGGCGGCGATGGGTACGATGCTGGTGAGCACGGCGGCGCGGGCGGCGCGGGCGCAGAGTATATAGTGTGTGTGCGCGTACCGACGGTGTCGCCGGCGGCGATGGGTACGATGCTGGTGAGCACGGCGGCGCGGGCGGCGCGGGCGCAGAGTATATAGTGTGTGTGCGCGTACCGACGGTGTCGCCGGCGGCGATGGGTACGATGCTGGTGAGCACGGCGGCGCGGGCGGCGCGGGCGCAGAGTATATAGTGTGTGTGCGCGTACCGACGGTGTCGCCGGCGGCGATGGGTACGATGCTGGTGAGCACGGCGGCGCGGGCGGCGCGGGCGCAGAGTATATAGTGTGTGTGCGCGTACCGACGGTGTCGCCGGCGGCGATGGGTACGATGCTGGTGAGCACGGCGGCGCGGGCGGCGCGGGCGCAGAGTATATAGTGTGTGTGCGCGTACCGACGGTGTCGCCGGCGGCGATGGGTACGATGCTGGTGAGCACGGCGGCGCGGGCGGCGCGGGCGCAGAGTATATAGTGTGTGTGCGCGTACCGACGGTGTCGCCGGCGGCGATGGGTACGATGCTGGTGAGCACGGCGGCGCGGGCGGCGCGGGCGCAGAGTATATAGTGTGTGTGCGCGTACCGACGGTGTCGCCGGCGGCGATGGGTACGATGCTGGTGAGCACGGCGGCGCGGGCGGCGCGGGCGCAGAGTATATAGTGTGTGTGCGCGTACCGACGGTGTCGCCGGCGGCGATGGGTACGATGCTGGTGAGCACGGCGGCGCGGGCGGCGCGGGCGCAGAGTATATAGTGTGTGTGCGCGTACCGACGGTGTCGCCGGCGGCGATGGGTACGATGCTGGTGAGCACGGCGGCGCGGGCGGCGCGGGCGCAGAGTATATAGTGTGTGTGCGCGTACCGACGGTGTCGCCGGCGGCGATGGGTACGATGCTGGTGAGCACGGCGGCGCGGGCGGCGCGGGCGCAGAGTATATAGTGTGTGTGCGCGTACCGACGGTGTCGCCGGCGGCGATGGGTACGATGCTGGTGAGCACGGCGGCGCGGGCGGCGCGGGCGCAGAGTATATAGTGTGTGTGCGCGTACCGACGGTGTCGCCGGCGGCGATGGGTACGATGCTGGTGAGCACGGCGGCGCGGGCGGCGCGGGCGCAGAGTATATAGTGTGTGTGCGCGTACCGACGGTGTCGCCGGCGGCGATGGGTACGATGCTGGTGAGCACGGCGGCGCGGGCGGCGCGGGCGCAGAGTATATAGTGTGTGTGCGCGTACCGACGGTGTCGCCGGCGGCGATGGGTACGATGCTGGTGAGCACGGCGGCGCGGGCGGCGCGGGCGCAGAGTATATAGTGTGTGCGCGTACCGACGGTGTCGCCGGCGGCGATGGGTACGATGCTGGTGAGCACGGCGGCGCGGGCGCGCGGGCGCAGAGTATATAGTGTGTGTGCGCGTACCGACGGTGTCGCCGGCGGCGATGGGTACGATGCTGGTGAGCACGGCGGCGCGGGCGGCGCGGGCGCAGAGTATATAGTGTGTGTGCGCGTACCGACGGTGTCGCCGGCGGCGATGGGTACGATGCTGGTGAGCACGGCGGCGCGGGCGGCGCGGGCGCAGAGTATAGTGTGTGTGCGCGTACCGACGGTGTCGCCGGCGGCGATGGGTACGATGCTGGTGAGCACGGCGGCGCGGGCGGCGCGGGCGCAGTGTCTAGTGTGTGTGCGCGTACCGACGGTGTCGCCGGCGGCGATGGGTACGATGCTGGTGAGCTGGGCTCGGCGTGGGGCGCGGGCGCAGAGTATATAGTGTGTGTGCGCGTACCGACGGTGTCGCCGGCGGCGATGGGTACGATGCTGGTGAGCACGGCGGCGCGGGCGGCGCGGGCGCAGAGTATATAGTGTGTGTGCGCGTACCGACGGTGTCGCCGGCGGCGATGGGTACGATGCTGGTGAGCACGGCGGCGCGGGCGGCGCGGGCGCAGAGTATATAGTGTGTGTGCGCGTACCGACGGTGTCGCCGGCGGCGATGGGTACGATGCTGGTGAGCACGGCGGCGCGGGCGGCGCGGGCGCAGAGTATATAGTGTGTGTGCGCGTACCGACGGTGTCGCCGGCGGCGATGGGTACGATGCTGGTGAGCACGGCGGCGCGGGCGGCGCGGGCGCAGAGTATATAGTGTGTGTGCGCGTACCGACGGTGTCGCCGGCGGCGATGGGTACGATGCTGGTGAGCACGGCGGCGCGGGCGGCGCGGGCGCAGAGTATATAGTGTGTGTGCGCGTACCGACGGTGTCGCCGGCGGCGATGGGTACGATGCTGGTGAGCACGGCGGCGCGGGCGGCGCGGGCGCAGAGTATATAGTGTGTGTGCGCGTACCGACGGTGTCGCCGGCGGCGATGGGTACGATGCTGGTGAGCACGGCGGCGCGGGCGGCGCGGGCGCAGAGTATATAGTGTGTGTGCGCGTACCGACGGTGTCGCCGGCGGCGATGGGTACGATGCTGGTGAGCACGGCGGCGCGGGCGGCGCGGGCGCAGAGTATATAGTGTGTGTGCGCGTACCGACGGTGTCGCCGGCGGCGATGGGTACGATGCTGGTGAGCACGGCGGCGCGGGCGGCGCGGGCGCAGAGTATATAGTGTGTGTGCGCGTACCGACGGTGTCGCCGGCGGCGATGGGTACGATGCTGGTGAGCACGGCGGCGCGGGCGGCGCGGGCGCAGAGTATATAGTGTGTGTGCGCGTACCGACGGTGTCGCCGGCGGCGATGGGTACGATGCTGGTGAGCACGGCGGCGCGGGCGGCGCGGGCGCAGAGTATATAGTGTGTGTGCGCGTACCGACGGTGTCGCCGGCGGCGATGGGTACGATGCTGGTGAGCACGGCGGCGCGGGCGGCGCGGGCGCAGAGTATATAGTGTGTGTGCGCGTACCGACGGTGTCGCCGGCGGCGATGGGTACGATGCTGGTGAGCACGGCGGCGCGGGCGGCGCGGGCGCAGAGTATATAGTGTGTGTGCGCGTACCGACGGTGTCGCCGGCGGCGATGGGTACGATGCTGGTGAGCACGGCGGCGCGGGCGGCGCGGGCGCAGAGTATATAGTGTGTGTGCGCGTACCGACGGTGTCGCCGGCGGCGATGGGTACGATGCTGGTGAGCACGGCGGCGCGGGCGGCGCGGGCGCAGAGTATATAGTGTGTGTGCGCGTACCGACGGTGTCGCCGGCGGCGATGGGTACGATGCTGGTGAGCACGGCGGCGCGGCGGCGCGGGCGCAGAGTATATAGTGTGTGTGCGCGTACCGACGGTGTCGCCGGCGGCGATGGGTACGATGCTGGTGAGCACGGCGGCGCGGGCGGCGCGCACGGAGCCGCGCGCGCGCTCGGCGCCTCCTGCCGCGTCGAGGTGCTGCATCAGCGCCTCCACCACGCTGTACGAGTACTGCGCCTGAAGGGAAATGACAATTTTTTTTTGGAAGCCGATTGGCCATACAACAACGAAACTTATAATGGCGGCCACTTGTTTGAAACCTTATATTACATCTATCTTTTATGACAAAGGGCAAGCCCAGATATCAATTAAGAATTCAATTGACCATAAACTAGGATTTTCAAGGTGGCGTACACTTTTTGTAATGCTAATATTGGAGTTGTAATTATAAATATGCCCAGCAATTGATTTTGAAGTCAATTTGCCTTAAAAGAAAAAAATTCAAAATGGCGGTCACTTTTACTCATTTTTACATTCGATCATAATAAGGTGTTTGACTGGTGTAACCAAAAAATATAAAATTGCTCCAGGAGAAAGAATAGTGGGCAAAAATATTTATCAAATACATTTTTTGTTTCAAATGTATTGTAAATATTTATTTTCGTCATTAAAATTTTGCATTTTTAATCTGAAACCCTTGAGGGCTAAAACGAAGCGATGGCGGCCGGTATTGCTAGTGACGTCATCGTACATAAACATTGCATCATGCAAAACAATAAATTTATAGTAACGGCTACATGAAAAGGAACAGCAGATAGCATGCACTCACAACTTAGAAAAAACCGAGGTTACAAAAACTATAGCCTCAACAAACGTTTCATATTTGACACTTATATTTCAACTTTGTTTTTTTTAGTTGATAACAACATTTATGACACAATATAAAACTATAAACTTACATTGAAATGATCTACATATAAATAAATCGTCGATTTATCCAAAGTATATTTTGGATTCTTTGGCTCGATTTTACCTATAGATTCCTACCTATCTACATGATATTTCCAAACATAAAATTAACATATAAGCCGATGCATTAAAGAAACGAACCTAAAATGGCGGCTTGTACTTACGTTGATAGATAATACAGTTAGCATGTAAAATTTCAGGTCCAAGATTTTTTTAAATTAATAATATTTAGCATTCAATCATAAAAATCATTATTAATAAATATTACTATTAACTAATTTATTAATACTGCCTATGAGACGGTCTTTCACCGGGATCATGAAATGGTAAGGTTCCCTCCCAACATTTCTTCATTTTCAACTTAACAGAATTAAACAAAAATAACAAATAACAATGGAAATATAATTGTTATAACAACGAATTCGTAACAAAAATCACTGAGCGCGTTAAGACAGCGTAAGTGATTAAAGACGGCACTAGTGTAGAAACGAGAAAACATGTTGAGCGCCGCCATTTTAGATTCGTTTCTTTCATAAAACGAGTTGTACCTAATGTTTCGACAATCAAGGATTTAAACGTACAATACCGTGTATTTACGCCTACCGCCATCTAGTGAGCATTATAGTACAGCGCCTCCAACGCTTAAAGGCATTGGCGCCATTTATAATCTTAAAAATATTGATTAAAATCTTTATAGATTATGATCGTTAATATTTTTACTTGGATAACTAAAAAAAACACTAGCAATAACTTTAAATGTTACAAAACAAAACAAGAAAAAATACTATCCAATATTACAACAAATCTTTCACCTAAAAAGCCAATCACGTGGTCACATCTATTGGACAAAATAATCGCTCTCTAGCGATAAATAAATCACATTATTCTGCAACTATAAAACAGCATAAAGAAGAAAAATTATATCTAAAACATACCTGAATAGAGAACATGATAATCTTGAACACGTGAACGGCGAAATCGTTCGGAATCCACAGATCGTGTCGGTCGAAATGACTGCAACATACAAAAATATAACAATGAAAATATAATTACGGAAGGGGTCTCATTGTATGTTTTATTACAGCCAAAATTAATTACAATCCAAAATGATATCCCCTGATCAATCTTAAATTAGACAAACAGTATTTAAAGAAATAGGTAAGTCTTGTCATCCGATATAAATAATATTTTTTAATCGATTCCAAATGTCGATTTAGATTTTGTGTGAGTAGATGCGTTATATTTTTAATCGATTTCAAAAATCGATTTAGATTTTGTGTGAGTAGATGTGTTTATATTTTAAATCGATTTCAAATATCGATATAGATGTGACAGGAAGCGTACTGACGTGAGCACGGGCCGCAGCACGCTGCGGATGTGCCCGAAGGAGGCGCGGCCCACCAGCTCGCGCAGGCACGCCTCGGCCAGCCGCGCCGGCACCTCCTCCGCGCCCTCGCGCGTGTCCGTCTCCATGCACGACAGCGTCTCGTACTTCTCCGCACTCTGCGAGGACACACGGCGATACTTAACGATTTCTTATGTTTACGCGGATGTTAGACATTTAAATTAAACTATTTTACGGCTTTTATCCGATGATTACGGATGGGGTAAACGAGTTCTTGGGTGGAGACCACGGCTCGGAAAACGTAGTGTAGGACGCCTTCCAGCTAGGTGGAATGACGATCTGCGAAAGGTCGCTGGTAAGAACTAAATGCGACAGGCAGAAGACAGGGTAAAATGACGCATATTGGATGAGGCCTATGTCCAGCAGTGGACAAAGATATATAGGCTGATGATGACGACGGATTTTATCGCGGTTTTTTCAGTCCCCCCCCCCCCCTCGTGACCATGAAGGCTGCAAAGCCTTCGAAACGTCGGGAGAAAAGTAAAATATTAAAACCGCGATAAAATCCGAAAAATAGTTTAATTTAAACGTCAATATTTCCTATAACTTTCTTTTTGTAACCTTGAGACTTCGAACTAGAGTCTGTCATTTAATTACTGTAACTGGTTTGTAAAACGATACAAGTTCTAAATTTAGTGCGCTTCCGAACTCAGTTGTAATAACCCATATTATGTAAATGCTATGATTTGTTAATAAAACAATTAACTATATCTATATATATATAAAAGAAAGTTGTATTAGTTACAACAACACAACACAAATCATAAAGACCACGCAAATGCTCAACTCACCTGCATATTGTAGAGTAGTGACGGCACGATCTTGTCCATGTGCTGCGCCTCCCAGATGTTCTCCACCAGGTCGTCGGACACTGTCTTCCTTATCACACCCTGGAAATAAATATAGTTTAGGTAAAATATAAGGTATATGGTGTGTTATAGTAAAGAATAAATTATACTGCAAGGGTGATAAACAAAACTGGTCCTAGAGGCTGAATTTACTTTTATTAAATAAAAGGGGTAGATTAGTGAGGTGGGGCAGCATGAGCAGCTATCTAAACTTCTGCAGTTTTAAGAAAACTTTCTTACGATTTTGTTTTTGAAAAAAGAAAATACGTGCGCCCAGGCAAAAAATGGACAATTTATGCAAAAACTCATTGCTGCTAGTCAATCCTGTCGCTTATAAGGACTTAGAGCTTCTTTAGGATCCAGAGGTTCAAGGACTTTTAAGTACAGAAATTGTCAAAATATCTCCATACATTTTGCAGGGAACGTGACTGCAATTATCGTCTCGTCCAAAGATCTCCAGATATATATCGACAGTTGGCAGGCTAATTATCTTAAGCGACATTTTCTTTTCGATAATTATTGAATAGGTTAAAAAAACTGAGAAAAAAATCCTGGTAATTGAGACTAAATTCAAATAAC
This sequence comes from Manduca sexta, assembly GCF_014839805.1. Taxonomy (NCBI): domain Eukaryota; kingdom Metazoa; phylum Arthropoda; class Insecta; order Lepidoptera; family Sphingidae; genus Manduca; species Manduca sexta. The sequence goes on from NC_051118.1 coordinate 9,050,044, forward strand.
AGAGGAAAAGTGCTGATTCCAAATATGTCGCAAATAAATGTCGTTAAAAACACGGAGAAAAATGTGCTGATTGCAAATAAGTATAACTCAATGTCGGTTAGATCAATTAGCCTACCAACCGCGGATTTCGATCTTCTTCCTACGTTCCTTGTCTTACCTGCAGCCCCTGTATGCCGGCGAGCCGTATCTTGTTCCTGGTGGTCGCGTCGCCCACGTTGCTGTGGCACATCGAGCTGAACTTGGACACGAAGAAATCGTACCGCCGGTGGTAGGACGGCGTGTCCTCTTCTATGTTCGCGAAACGGACAAACTACAAACAAAATGGTTCATTTACTTTTTTAAATGTAAAATTGGAGTCATGGTAAAGGTCGTTTTAGATCGATTCATGTCAAAGGGGGTGGAGATAGGTTTCAGTGATGAAGCCTCAATACATCCTGATTTGTACCGGCTTCCCTTTCAGGTTTATTTAAGATTGTCTTTGTTTTTGATTTTTATTAAATTGGCCGCCATTTATAAACTAGGGCAATATTTTTTGTATCGGTTTACCTTTTGAAAAATTTCACCATTCGCCACTGATGGTTTATTAAAAATTAAAAGGATTCAAAAATGTCGCATAAAACTATTTGAAAAAATATTTAAAGCCATTTTTAATAAACGCTCCAAAACGCTTTTTATCTACCTTAAAAATGGACCAATCAAGACATAGTTTTTTTGACACGCTTACAATTGATTTATTTAAATTGGTGCATACTCAAAATCGGATTGAAGATTGAGATAGGGATCGTTTATGAGAAACGGTAGAAAAATGACTGATGCTCTGTATCACTTTAAGAAGGTGGCGCTAGTCTTATAGTTAGACTAACAGATAATCTATATTAGTAAGAGCGTACTAATATAAATGTGAAAGATTGCGAAAAAAAATGTATGTTTTTTTAAAGTATACGGTGTGACAACTTGGATGTTGGCACACGATTAGCCATGCAAGTAGATATCGTAACTGACTTTGCGGATGAACAACACCTCAGACCCCCCGGGATCATGAAGGCTGCAAAGTCTTCGAAACGTCGAGAGTAAAGTAAAATATTAAAACCGCGATAAAATCCGAAAAATAGTTTAATTTACACGATTAGCCGTAAAACTATGTCCTGGATTACATCACAGGCTACTTCTTATCCCAGTAATTTGCCCCATGGGAATAATACATTTTTTAATACATCCGGTGACCACTGGTAGTTGAACCAGTGGTGAAAAAAAATCTTTCCACTTACACTCTGCGTCGCCAAGATCTGAAGCTGCGGGTCCGTGCTCTCGAGCAGTTTCTGCACCATCTTGAGGAAGCTCTCCACGAACAGGTTGAGGGTCTGCGAGTGGCACGCCACCAGCAGCTGGTCCATTGCCTCCATGGCTATTATCACGAAACTGGAAGAGAATTGTTTGCTTTATTAATACAATTAGAGTTTGATGATCATGATTTAATACTTGTGTGTAGATGGAAGTATTTGGTTTTAAATCTATACATATTATAAAGTCCCCTTTTCTGTCTGTCTGTATGTTATCGATTCTATGAATCTACTGAACATATTTTCTGTTTGTATGTTATCGATTTTCGTCAAATCTTCTGAACGGATTTTTATGATATTTGGTATGGAGATACTTTAAGACTCTGGGAAGGTTATAGGAAACTTTCTATCCCGGTAAAAATTTATACCGGGACTTTTATCCCGAAAAACTTCTTCACACGGGCCAAGCCGCGAGCAAAAGCTGGTAAATAATAAAACAATACTATAAGCAACCACAGACATTTTTTTTGGTAATTAATGTAATCTGTGTTCGATGTCAAGAGCTATGAATGTGTATTTTTTTGCAATAGTGGCCCTCGTAAGTGTGTCGAGTTCCGGGATCAGCCTGTGTATATCCGGTTCCAACAGGCCGGCATAATTGTGTCGACTGTCGAGGGGTAATCATCTCTCGTCAGTCGACATTCTATTGGACCCCACTCCACTTACCATCAGGTGCAGTTTCACTCTGCCGTGCACGTACAAAAATGTAGCAAGAACGGTGACCAGTTAGCACAAGTGGTGTGATAAAACACTTGAGATAAAACTTAACATTGAAAATTGATCTAAGCATGATAGAGTATCACACTGGATGACCCCGGAATGGCACTTAGTACGGCGTGGACTACTGTTGCGAATTTTACTGGTGGTTTAATAAGGAAAATATGGAACTAAATGTTAAAATAAGGAAAGAAAATATATTTTACCAGTAAATTTTAAAATAAGTATATATAACATTTTTTTATTTATTTATTTATTTATTTATTAACACTTTGTACACATGGTATACAGGCGGACTTAATGCCATGGGCATTCTCTCCCAGTCAACCTTGGGGTGGTGTAGAGAGGACGGAGGTAGGTGTATAATAAAAGAAGTGAAAAACAAATAAGAAGAGAAATAGTAAACAAATGTAATTAAAACATACTCGCATATATAAATATATAGATATATATATAAAAAAATACATATATATATACATATTTAAAAATAAATAAATATATAAATACACTAATAAGTCAATTAGAGGAATCTGCTACTTCTGCCAGCAACAATCGACGAACTCTCATTTTAAAAGCCAGCCGTGTTGAGGACGACCTGATTTCGAGCGGGAGTGCGTTCCAAAGAAGGATAGATTGGATAGCGAAGGAAGAGTGAACAAAATCAGAACTGTGCGAAGGACACTTCAGGAGAAGATTGGTAGACGAACGCAAATTCCTATCATGCCCATCGCAAAGGTAACTAAAATTGGAAGATAGATAAGTAGGAGGTATAGGAGACCTAAGGAGAGAATAGAGAGTAGTAAGCGCGCGTAACGAGCGGCGCTGGCGGATGGGGAGCCAATTCAACTGCGAACGGAAAGAAGAAATGTGATCGTACTTGCGGAGATTAAAAACGAATCGAATGCAGTTATTAAGAAGGCGGTCGAGTTTATTGAGCAGGTCTGCATTCAGATCAAAATAGCATACATCGCCATAGTCGATTATTGGGAGGATTAAGGTTTGCACAAGCATAGTCTTGGTCTTGGATGGCAAGAGATTCTTCAGACGATAAAGAGAACGAAGTGTGCCGATAACTCTCTGACTAACAGAGGTAACGTGGGACCGCCAGCTCAGGGTGGCATCAATGTGTAGTCCGAGGTCCTTCACACTGGAGCACCAAGGAATGATGGTACCATCAAATTTAATAGCAGGAATATGCGAGAAGTCTAATCTCCCGATCATTCTAGGGCTGCCTATTATTATAGCCTGACATTTCGTGGGATTCACAGAAAGACCGAAACTATCTGACCAACTTTTGATAAATCAAATTTTTATCAAATTTACATCGCGCGGGTATTTGAATATGCTTGAGCATAATATGACCTTTAGGGCCAACAGTTCAAACTGTCCCAGACTTATTCAGTGACCTAAGATAAAAATATTTTAAATTCTTTTACATACTTATGTGAAGTGAAATGTCATTTCTTTTGAGAATAAAGTTTCTTTAACCACATGCTATTTCGCGACAGGAGGGTGTAAGTGCACCCCTTCCACCCATATACATTTTAATGTTGTTCGATTTTCAAACACTAATTAAATTCAAATTTATACTCTCCTACTGATCCTCATAAACCCTTTGGCCTACTCACCCATGTCTTCTCCTATATATGTCCCTGGACGCCTTCTGGAAGAGGTACTCGCCGATCCTGTCCAGCTTTTCAGGACTCGACAGCGAGTAAAACGTGAGCTTCTCCATGTTGGACTTGACCAGCCCATCCTGGGGGGAGGCGGGGAATATGTTGTCCACGAGACGCTTGTACCGCGGCCGCAGCGCCGAGCAGCATCCGCAGCAGCCTGGGGAAGAAGGGTCAAGTTAGCGCTATTAAATTAGGAATATTTTAATTTTATTTAATGAAGTTTACAAAAAGTTGTTGGTAAAAACGTACAAGTATATTAACGATATGAATTTGTTTTGCTATTTTTTTTCCGACGGTACATCAGCCGAATTAGGTTGCGGGAAGATGTGTAAAGTTTCCACTCACACCCTAGTGATGGTAGCGATAGCGAGATTTTCCCGCCAAAGAAAAGTAATTTAAAGTTACACATAGTTCTTATATAAGTAATGATTTCTTATGTTAACGTAAATGTTAGACATTAAAATAAAAATATTATGCGGATTTTATCGCGATTTTTATATTATTATTTTCTCCCGATATTTCGAAGACAGCAGCCTTCATGGTCACGGGGCAGACTGCACCTGCACTGACAAAACCACGACAAAATCCAAAAAAATAGATTTATCTTGCAAATTTTTGTACTTAAATGATTTTTCACACAACATTAACAGGAACACACGTATATAATGTTTTTTTTTTATATCACACAATACTTACACGTCAAGTACACTGTTTTGCTGACGATGAAGCACGCGCGATGCGCTATCTTACTTATCGGTATCATTCTATTGCCGACACTACACTGTTTTATGATTTAATCGTCATTTCATTTACAACACTTTTGCATTAAGAATAAGAATTAATTTTCATTTTCACCAATAATTATCGAATTACATCTCGTAGTGCCAGTTCTATTCAGGACGTAAGGAGACGTCTAAGATGAGTAATAGTAAATTGAACCATAATAGTCTATAAATAAGATACATTATTGTATTTTAACATAGCCAAAGTGACCCCATTGCACCTGTTTGTGAGTGAAGTGGGGTCCAATAGAATGTCGACTGACTAAAGATTATCCCTCGACAGTCGACACAATTATGCCGGCCTGTTGGAACCGGACATACCCAGGCAAATCCCGGACCGCGACAATTACGTGGGCCACTGTGGCGGGTTTTAACTTGTGAATAGTGGTCGCTATCCGGGCGGATATAAAATTTATCCTACTACTACCAGCATATCCATCGATTCTTAATAGTTTTTCTGTCCATAAAAATGTAATTCATCCTGTCGTATTGTACTCCTAGTGTATTGTTCTAAATCAGCGGTCGGCATCCTTTTGGTAGGCAAGGGCCTCAAGGTGGCAAAATTAACTAAAGGCGGGCCATACGTATAACATTAAACCTAGAAGCCCTGCTTTAGATGCGCTTACTCTTAATTTAATACATTTATTTTGATGTTTAAGCCTTATTACAAAACAATCACGGGCTACAAACAGAACGTTCGCGGGCCGCGTGTTGCCGAGCGGTATTCTAAATGATTCCAATAATGGCACGTTTGATGTCCCGATCCTAACCTAAACGTCCCAACGGCAGACCAGCGCTGGCTTCATTGTCAGCATATTGCTGAGTTAGGGCCTTTTTTATGACAAACATAGTTTTAAGTGCTTTTTGTCAGTCTCGTTTGTTTGTTATATGTATGTATCTTGTGTTTGTTGCAAAATAAATGTCTTTCTTTCGATCATGTCATAGATAATATCAAGTACTTACTAGACTTTACAACCAAGAGCTTGAAACATCCGCGTAAGATTTTCTGTGTTAATTAAATTATCGGTAATATCATTTAACAGCCATTATTACTACACCACGAAGGTTACTAGGCGTTAAATCCTTACTATTGTAAAACAAAATCCGCCGCGTCTGTCTGGATGTAATTACCTAAAAACTACAGAATGGATTTCGATAAATTATTGCATGTATATAGTTTGACACCTTGGGACAGACAGGTCACTTTTATATCGGAAAACTATATACCCGGCCTTTTATCCCGGAAAATTTGAGTTTTTGGCAAATCTGCGAGTAAAATCTAATAAAATAATGAAATGTAATGATTTATTCGAATTCATAAAATAGAACATATTATTATTTATTTAGCAATACTTGAATTCAGTAAATTTTTCCTCTACCACTAGTTTCAAAAGGAATTTCCATCAGTAAAGAGCTGGCAAGAAACTCTAATATTGCTCTTTTCAAAATCAGTCCAAGACTATAAAGTACGTATAAAGTAAAAATCAAATAAAAATACATTGAGTTTTTGATATTGTTCAGAATAGTCCCATATCCATATTATAGATATTGAACACATACTAAAACACCATTTCTTAATTTTTTGTCTCTCTGTATGTTTATACACGCATCACGTATAAACTATTACATGGAATTGCATACACTTTTCACAGATGTATTGCTAGAGATTAACTTAAAATTTAGGTTAATATTCATCTCGAAAAAATATAAAGCGGGATATGGTATAAACGTTCGTTTTATTACAAATAAAAGCGATTTTTACAAGTTGATTTACGATCTGCTATAAGATTACCAATAAAGGCGTTTGTTAGCATTAAACCACAAATATTTCCGTTTCTGAACAATCTAGACAGTTTGTAAAATAACTAATTACTCCATTTACGAACAACGTCTAACCACCAACAATTTTGCGCCTTAATTTAATTTAATAAATAAATAAATATTTCGAGTCCTGAGTTCCGAATCATCCAGACAGTTTGTAAAATAACTAATTAGGTACTCCATTTGCGAAGAACGTCTAACCACTAATCTTTCAATTTCCGAACTACCTAGACAGTTTGTAAAATAACTAATCACCTATTTGCAAACGCCTACACAAGGAAAACATAACAAGTGGTCCGTGAACTGATAAACCGACACAATTAACTTCCAACACAAATTATTCGCAAGTAAATACAATTAGAAGTAAAACGTGAAGATTTTAGTAATATGTGAAGTCTACCAACCAGTACTAGGTCAGCGTGGTAGAGGCCAACCCTCTCAGTAATAGACCTTCGTTACCAGAAATAGGACAGTTTATTACATTAATACAAAATCGCACGCAAAAAGGTGTTTAACCAAATTTATAATTAAATATAGATTCAAAAGCAGCTAACTCATGCATGGTTTTTGAAATGCGAAGATTTCGAGCCAAGAGTATGATTCTTTATTCTAAATTCTTAAATAATATTTAGAATATATTATGAATAGGTGTACCGTAATTAATACAATAATCAAAATAAATTCAAATACTATGAATGGCCTGAATGTGAAACAAATTCCATTTAACTTATTGTCTTATTTAAATCGAATAAGTCAATACTGAACACTTAATCTTAGTTTAAAAGCATTTACATATCACAAGTTTTTGTAATTGCATGACTCTTAACAATATCCGGTATTGTAGATTATAAACGTGTTTTTATTTATATTGTCTTTAATAAATAAAATCTTCATGAAAATCTTCACAAAGCGATAGCCTTATTAGTCATAGACTATGAGGATATCAGACCTCTACCAGAAACCACTTAAGTAGACTACATACACATAAAATATTTGGAAACCACAAAATTCGTCTCACTGCACATTAAATTAAATCTCAATTTCCTATCTCACATCACTAATCATAACCACTTGAATATTTTCACAACAATTAAAACCGTATGACGTTCAGAGACGTCCAATTTTCATTAATTATAAAACGTGTATTTACGTAAACGTGTGCCGCGCCGGCGCAAGGTTGCGATACTGACGTGACGCTTAATACAACGGCTGATAACGCCAAGCCTTTGATAAGGATTGACATTTGATCCGAGCAAAGAGATTTTAATCAATTAAGATATGCCGTCTCAGTTAACTCGGGTTTTTAAACTAGGTCGATTTTAGCGGTCAATTTTTATATGAATTGTAACAGCTAAAGATAAAACTTCTTCTTGTCATTCAAAAGGTTGAAAGGATCAATGACTTCAGCGACACTTTTTTTCGAAAAATTTAACTATGTTAAAAAAACATAGAAAAATGTGCTGATTTTATATATGTATGAAAATTATGGACTCAAATAAAATAACACTTAAGTCAATTAGCCTTTTAACCGTCGATGTATAAATACACGCAAATCCTCATTAGTAAGCTAGGGGGAATACCCGGAATAGTTTCTATTGAGTGAAATTTTATGTAAGTTCAGATGAAGTTAATTATGAAGGCTATTATAGTCATTGATTTTTTTTTGTGTACCTGCGAATTGGATACTGGAGTCCCCTGCTTAGCGACTGCAGGGGCCTGGAGGATAGTTGGGAAGGGATATTTGAGGGAAGGAAAGGTACTCTCACAGAATGGGCGGAGGAGAGGCCAGGAAATGTTCTCGTCCCTTAATCTGTAGTTACAACTAAGAGGTATACACACTGAACTGTGTACCTAAAGCTGCGACAAATGTCCCCTTTGCATGGGCGACAAGATATGTAAATGCCTTTAAACTAAGATTAAGTGTTCAGTCTTGACTTATTCGATTTGAATAAGAAAATAAGTTAAAAGGAATTTTTGTTCCTAAGCCTTTTAATTTGACATGGGTGTGCATTCCGTGTGGAGACCGAGCTTGCCTCGGGAGGCATTGAAATATTTGAATCAGTATATTTTAGGACAGTATTATCTCCGCCAAACATTATTGGTCCAAGACATGACTTAGAACGATGGATTTGGTACCTCAAATTGTTAATTGGACTGAGTAGTTGCCTAATCCCCAGAGTATGTATCAGAAACTAAACTTAAAAAAAAACCCGGCTTAACTGAATATGGGTGAGTTCCGTTTAATATTTTTATACACATTGTTGCCAACACAGCCTCTTTGGTTGATTTGAGTTTAAATAAATTATGTATTTTATTTGTCACATTGTAAACAGAAGTATTTTTTCTCAGTATTCTATTAGCATTCCTACATATTATAGTTCCTTATTTCCATTAGGGACGAGCCCTATTACTTCTCCATCCTACACACGTATTAATTTAGTGTACGCGTACTTTTTGATAAACATAAATAAATAAACAAGTACTTTTGTATTGGTTCCATCAAGTACTGGATATAATATTCATTATTTTTCAATTCTCTTTTGACCTTCACCTTTAACCCACTTAAACAATATTTATAAACAACAAAACCGGCGCCATTGTACAATAACCAGTGCCAATTTGGCTCGCACACAAGTCGGAATTCCCTAAAACACTTAGCCAAAATATATATTCTATGAATCAATTACAAAACTAAAATTCATTTATATTTTGAAGTTTTCAATGAGATTACAAATGTTTACTGAATGAACTTCATAAGAGATATCGTCTATCGTGCGTGTGAATCGTTATTCCAATGTACTGTCAATTCTCCCGGGCAAAGTGATATTTGGGTTTTTCTGCTCAGTGTCAGCTCGGAGTTTGGAATTTGTGCCCGATATGGCAAAAGGCTCGCTCCTATCACATTATGGGACAGCACGCTTGGTGAAAATTTGGTATTCTGGTTGCGCCTCTGCATACCCCTTCGGAGATAAATGCGTGATGTGTGTGTGTTAATTCTTATAATAAATATACATTGCCAAGAAGACTTCTAATTTTAATTATATTTAGAGGGCCTTATACTGTCTACGGGGATCCTGTCGGGTGGACGATATGCTTGTTTGCCCTACATCATAAAAAAAATATACAAGCATGGCCCCACCAGTATTCTATTTATTGGGCGTATTACATCACTCGTCATAATATATTCAGTACTCATTGATCAATTTGCGAATCATTATCAACAACGATCGATAACACACGTAAACATTCGACGTAAAGCGAAGTAGTCACAATGACATTCCGAATTTCGGATAAAACTTCGACAATCGATTTTTAACGGACGATAGCACGATGAGATAAATATCGTATGTTAAGGACAACTCAACAGCTTACAGGATATTTGGGACAATATTTCGAGATAAGGTCACGCGGCTCTATTCCGCCTACGAAGGCAAATCCGTCTTTTTGTAATTATTCGTGTTTTAATCGAAGAATAACTTATCATACGTTTGGATGCGGGGAACATTCTGAGACACCGTCTGACCGACTTCAATTATATAACAAGCTATTTCCAGGGATAGGTAGAGATGGCATATTTATAATTGTTTGCCAGCAATAAATGGTTATTCAATATAGAAAGTGAGTCATAGAACAAAGTAATATGGTATTCCTATATATTATACTATCGTTTATCAAATCCGGCCTGCTACTGAGCAGAAAAACGCAATATAAATTTGCCCGACCCGGGAATCGAACCAACCACATCACGGCAGTATTACCGCAATACAACTACCTCACCGAGACAATCAAAAAATTCAAGAAATGATTCCAATACTAATATCATTTTGGTAAGCTATACACTACTTTTAAAGGGAAAAATATTTAATCACCGAATTATTTCTTCGCCAATCCGTCGGATGTTATAACGTCGTAAAGATTTCACTCAACTATTGCATGTTTGGATGACACAATCAGCACTAGCATTACGTTATCATTGATAACAGTAAAGTATTTATTTCTTATTTTACATGTTATTTGGGATATTTCTACTAATCATATTTGCAATACCACGCCAAGATAGCGTTGTATTCGTACGCGATACGACTGTTCCGAGGTCCAATAATAATAATCTTTATTTGGAACAGAAAGCATACATGAAATCTATACATATTACAAAACAAAGTTCCCAAAAAGCTGTCTGTGCGGGATCGATTTTCTCAAAATCTACTGAATTGACTTCTTTCTACTGAATCTACTGAATTGACTGATTTTAGTACGGTTTTTACTAAAAGATAGTGCAATTCTTGAGGAAGGCTTAGGTTAATTACTGATTAAAGTAAATTGACAAATATTATTACCGTAAAAGAGGTCGCGTGGTGTTAAAAAAAATCAGGTCGGGATTTAAGCGGGAAAAGTTTGTGCACAGCTAGTACGGTACAATTGTAAGTTACTGCAGTAGTTAGTATATCTAACTGTCTTGTATTAACAGAGCCCATCTCGAATTTTATGACTTTTTGACCCCTCGTCCCATCCTTGTCACAGGTCATCATTTTAGTTGGATCCCTATCCCTTGGTGTGACGTCACATGTTTTGCACTTTTACACTTACATAATAATAGATTTATATTTTTTAATTTATAATTAATGTTCTGTATTTTAATACTGAACATTTTGCTATATGACCTCCGCCACTTTGTCACATAATGCCATACTTCGTTGATCCCTTCTCCCTTTCTTAACATGTGACGAAATTTATGTATGAACCTTAAATGAATGAAACAGATATATTTGGTCATCATTTATAGTAGTGGCCTTACCCGACGCGAGATTCAAGCGTAATAAAAAAAACAATGCAACGGCTCGCGCGGAACGTCAACAAAGTTCTTCGGTTTTAACAGTTTCGTCTGTAAGATCGTAAAAGAAGGTAGGTTTATTTGACGTTGGTAAAATTGTCCCAAAGGAGACAGTTAGGTAAATTAAAAAAAAATGTAGGTCCTCCAATGCACTGCGCGAGGCCCCGAACAGTTGCCCGATGCATCTCTCCCTAAGACCTCTGCTTTAGGGAAAAATTTACATTATCCACCACTACCTACAGTATTTACTTAGTCCATAAAACAAGAACTTAGATCGATTTGGTAATAAATAAAAATTGGTGCCAATAGTCGCTATGAAAAACACGACAGTGCTAAATTTAAATTTATGCGACAACACAAAAGATTAGGTCTAATTTGGGTTAAATCACTGGTGCGTGATATATGTCCTAATTTATTCTGTATACCCTTTATAGTGTAGGTAAAACGTAAAATAATGAGACTAATATTTAATATAAATACAACAGAAATTCGTACTAATATCATACTTCGAAAATATCAATCAACAATAACGACTCTATTTAAAGCCTATTAAGGTACACGATTCAAAATGAACCGCAACCCATCTTTAGTATACACTATTAAAACTATCAAACCCTATCCTATAACCTATTGTATTAAAAACTCTAACCATGTAAGGATAAAATTCAAAATTAAATTAACCTATCCGTCTCTAAATCGAATTAAATTAAAAACTCTAACCATATATGTTTAAAATTCAAAATTCTATTAACCTATCCCGCTCTAAATCGAATTAATTGCGTCACAAAAAATCACAAAAGCAATCCAGACATAAAAAAAATCACTGAAAGCACTAACACAACCACTAGATTCACTCCACTGCAATACTGAAGTACACGTACACAATAAATGTATTGCGAAGATCAATATTCGACCTGAGCGCGGGGCGTATGACATATTACTGTCTAAAATAAACGCGAGAGGCCTACATCCCGAAATAAACCGGGAATGGGGATGGCGACGGGTTGACAACGGGACAAACATCAAAGCTATATTATATATAGGCGGTAACAAAAATATCTGAACAAAATCAAAACTTCATACCATTTTAGGCACATATTTTTTAATGAAAACAATGAAATGCAGTAGAAATCGGTTGTACCGACTTCGGTTATAACGAAGTATTGGTTATAACGACTGAATAGGAAGGTGACAAGAAATACACATATATAAATGAGTACCGGTTAACCACTATAACATCAAACCTATGTGTTATATTTAAATTCATGGTATCACGTCTTTTCCCTTTTCAGGCGTATCTACATTTCACCAGTTATATTGGGAACCGTGTTTTATTTTATTTTTAACTAGCGACCCGCCCCGGCTTCGCTCGGGTGCAATGCTGATACTAGATACACTACAGAAAAACTGTGAACGTTGTATATAAAAACATAGCGGCCCGCTCTGGCTTCGCACGGGTATAACATAACAAAATAACAGTATTTCTCCACTATTTAATGGATGTTACTATTATACATATAAACCTTCCTCTTGAATCACTCTTATCTATTAAAAAAAACCGCATCGAAATCCGTTGCGTAGTTTTAAAGATTTAAGCACACATAGGGACAGAGAAAGCGACTTTGTTTTATACTATTTAAATTAAATATATTGCATCACGTCTTTTCCCTTTTCAAGCGTAGATATCTACATTTCACCAGTCATATTGGGAACTGTACTTTATTTTATTTTTAACGTAACGGGCTGACTTGCCAACTGGCAACCGGTATAACACCCAAAATGGAAAGTGTCAACCGTAATGGCCAACCCTCCTAGGAGAATACAGGCCCGAAAAATCATGCTACAGTACCCTCACTAAATGTAACCTCTAATTCGAACCCAGTGCCTTTCATTCCACAACCCACATACCTAGACTGAATAGACAACATTTTCCAAAAACTAAATCAATCGAACATTGTTCTAGTGATAACTGATAAGTCTAATCAATCACGTCTACGCCTAGTCTTTATAACATGGTAGGTTTAGGCTGACAACCTTTATTGAGAGCATATGTTTGTCAGTTAATGAAGATAGTTCAAGTCGATACTAAATGGACTTTACTGATGGTAGGATATATTTTATATCCGCCTGGATAGTGACCACCGTACACAAGGTGTTAAAACCCGCCATAGTGTCACACGTAAGTATCGCGTTCCGGGTTCAGCCTGTGTATATCCGGTTCAAACAGGCCGGCATAATTGTGACTGCCGAGGGGTAATCATCTCTCGTCAGTCGACATTCTATTGGACCCCAATCCACTTACCATTAGGTGCAGAAGGATCATTTTGCCGTGAACATAAAAAAAATGATCGTTGCAGATTTTAAGGTAGGTATCACGTAAGAGCCAGTTCACGTAAAAAATATTATCCAATATCGTCTCTACTCCATTAATATCTAGACATGAAAACAGCTTGCAACCCAACATCATCCAAGTACCATGCTATTTACGATTGTATTAAAATTGGAAAAGGTTCATTATATATCATTTATCAATCATAAAAAAATATGAAACATGTTGAGTATTCATTAAACTTAGTTTCTCAATTAGCGCAAATCCGCGAAAAATTAATAGAAAAGGAAATGTAACAGAACAATATATTTAAAATAAATGCATGATTTTAATTTTTACTTCCGTATATTATTATTTAAATGAAATACCTAATTATGTAAAAATTATACATGCGGATATAAAAGAATAATTACTAAATATATTCCCACGGCAAAAAACCTTCACGATACAATGTACGTACCTATACCTGAATTACAAAAAAAAACACATTTTATTTTGCTTAACCTAGTAATATTATAAATGCGAAGGTATGTGACAATGGATGTATGTTTGTTCCTCTTTCACGAAAAAACTCAACGGATTTGAATGTATCTTTACAGTAATATTGGTTATACATCAGAATAACATATAGATTATATTATATATAATTATAATGATTTTGTGTAATTTGGTCATAATATTAAGATACATATCAAGTAAGACGGAAATTCTTTTTATCCCGGAAAACTCCTTCATGCGTGCGAAGCTGCGAGCAAAAGCCAGTACATTATAATTATATGAGCCATACCTAAAGATCTAGGTGGGAGCTCTAGGAACATCATTGTTCAGCCTGGTTACCCGTCCCTTGTCGTAAAAAGCGATACCGTCCTTTCTTTTTAAATTATTTTACCAATGAGTATACATTTTCACATTTTACCGAAGAAAATGTTTATGCTTGTGTTTTACAAGTAGGGTGTTGGAGTTATTTGATACGTAGCTGGCCCGCCTTAACGCTGTACTAGACAAAACATTACATAATGAAATACTAATTGTGCAAAGTGGGTCACACCTAGATTTAGGCCTTTCCAAGTGGGTTAGGAAAATTAACTTCACAAATTAGTTTTGAACGATGTCAGGTTGCTAAGTAATGAGTGTTTTTACTCACTGAAAAGCTACTTTTTGTAATGTCCTGGTGAAATGCACTGCAACAATTCACAGAACTGGCCCATAGGTATATTGCAATCAATTTATAAAATGAAAACCTACTTTGTTATGTTTGGTGTCATATATGTATAAAAAATAAGTAAATATTACAGTTATATAGTAGCTTGCTACAACAACATATTTCTAAGAATTTTCTGATGTATCTCTGAAGTCAAAGGTCTAACAACAATGAAATTTATTTGACAAACAAAAAAAAATACTGTAAAATTGATAACCTCCTCTTTTTTTTGAAGTTGGTTTAAAACATACAGATGTTTCAATGAAAATAATTTAACTAATATTTAAAAATTTCTTTATAATAGTGAGGGATCACACAGGAAGCACCAGCTTTCAAATAAAAAAAGAATAATCAAAATCGGTTCATCCAATCTGTTCTGAAGTAACAAACAAAAAAAAAATACTGTAAAATTGATAACCTCCTCATTTTTTTGAAGTCTGTTTAAAACATACAGATGTTTCAATGAAAATACACTATTATAAAGAAATTTTTAAATATTAGTTGACTCACTTGCCCTTTTGTTGACCTATCCTATTGGAACAAGTTTGTAGCCTGCACTTCTTTAGAGAACCTGAATCTCATGACTAACCTAATCTAGTTCCAATTGTATTATCTTTGCCAGTTTACTTAATGTCCAATGAAATAGTAGCTTAGTGCAGATGATGTTGTCTAATGGATACAAAATTGCTTTTCTATCTTCATATCCATCATCTTGGTTCATATATTGTGTATGAATGTATGGATGACATCAGGTGTCCTTCAGGCTGATCGTCTAATTCATATCAATAAAATTACACATTATATTGTACTTTATTTCATAAATATTTTCCACAACATTCGGTGCATATTGGTATTATGGGTACAGAATGACACTACATATCCAAAATACTTTATGTCCACTATAATTTTGTTACATTATAGTAAATATTTAAATGTTTAGAACAGTAATTTGAAAATCTCTACTAAGTCAATGAATAAAAAAAAAACAAAATGAACTAAAAATAACTTTATTCCTATAGAAAATGCATTAATGCTTCCTCTTCTCATCTCTGCTGTCCCTGCTTGACTTGGCTCTCTCATAATCATCATATTTTCGTGACATATTACGTCTCTTATCCTCCATCCTCCTCTCCCTGGACCGATCAAGTTCCCGTTCCCTTGATCTTGACTTATGCCGCTTGCTTGAGTACTCTCTTTTACGTTCATATGGAGATCGCGACCTTCTCTCCTTTTTAGATTTATGGCTGTGGTACTTCGAAGACAGTGGAGGAGTTTTTGGTGACTTCTCTTTCTTCGTGTCTCGTCTAATATCCTTAGAAGTTGATGCCGTGGGAGATTCAGCCTTCTTCTCTTCTGCTTTAGCATTTTCCCTCTCTTTTTGTGCCTGCATGTGTTTGTTAGCTTGGTATACTTTACGGAGCAAGTCTACTTTGGCTTCCAGTTCTTCAGGATTAACTTTAGCACGTTTGTATAGCTGTAGGATCCTGATACACACTTCTCTGATGTCTTCCTCTGTCACTTTGAAGAGCAAGAACCAGTGTGGGTTGTTGGGTAATGGTAACCCAATTTTACGGGCTGTCAAATATATGCAAGCACAAGCTATTGTCTCTGGTGGGAATCGCATAAACACATCAGTCCTGAGAGCATCATTCATGTAGTTCCAAGCCATCTGCATGAGCTGACGGTTCTTCTCATACTGCAGGAGTTGTAAGTACACCACAATGAGTTTGTGTGGATGCTTCACGTGAACACAGAAGCCTAGCTCTTTAAGAATGCGCCGCTCAGCTTTTATAACCTGATTTTTGAGTTCTATGTAATTTTGATCAACAATTAGGGGGCTGATTGTCTTCTGAGCTCTCACCTGCTTGATGTGGTGGAACACGTTGATGACGTCACGTATCCTGCATGGTTTTTCTTCAACTTTCGACGCTAAATATATACTGCCCATCGCCATAGTTTCCATAGGATATCTGACGAAAGATTTCGAGTAGTAGAACCTCTGGAGGTAGATTTGTCCCGTAGCCATCGCTACTTGTGGTAATTTGAGCAAAATACCTGCAGTTTGTATCATTTCACATCCTAATATACGTAAGTCGGTCTCAGTATCGACATCAAGGCCATCGGCTTGGGAGGGCGTTTCCTTGAACGCAGACTCCGGTAAAAAGCAATTGTGAAGGGTTAGGATGATCTTCCCGTAGGTTTTCTGTGGTTTTGCAGGTGTCGAGTTGTTCGCTTTGGGTTGATTTTGCACTGTTGTGGTCGTCATTTTTGTTTCACGAAACTTTCACATAAAATGAATGTTTTTGTGCTTAATTTTGACTAAAACACACTATTAATGCGAAACGAGAGTTACTATCGCAAATATTTATAGTTTTTTGACATATTTGAATGTATAATCACAGTTTATTGCGAGAAAAATGCTAAGAAAACACGTTCGTATTGACAGCTATTAGGTCAAGATGGCGCCGATATTTACCATATGTCAAAGTACAATATTGTAAACAATATTTTTCGTTAATTATACGTATTTCCTTTGTTATACTGAAATTAGGAACTTACCTTGGGCCATTATCTTCCGTAAACTATAACTACGGTACGTATAAATTTATTATTTCAAGTAGAAACATAAAAACAAGACACGGATACGTGAGTCATTCGGTCGATTTGTTAACGTTTCGTTCATTTTTTAGTGATAAGATTTTATAAATGTTAATAATTCATATAGTTATAAAAAAATAAGTAATATAAAAGTATTCATATATTAAAATTGTATCTGTGTACGTTTCTCGCTTAATTTATTGAAATATTGAAAAGGACAAAATTTCATTTTATTTCTGAACGACGGTACATTGAAAAAAATCAATAGTCTAAAGTTCTACGTATAAATGTATTTTAGCGGCAATTACAAGTAGGTGATCAATAATCTAAAAGGCACTCTTGTCGTCTTGTTACTTAAACGCTGACATTTATTAATTCAATTATCTACCTGTTAATGGCAAGGTCATTCTAAAAGGACAAAGGAAAATTACTTATGGGAAAGATTACAATTTTGACTTACATCCAGAATCCGTGCATTTTTGTACAAAGGAATCAAGAAAATCGTGTCCTTCACCGCCTTCAAAACAACACTTCACGAAAGACATATTTAATAATTAAATAAATAATAAAAATATAACAGTCATAAATTCTTTAACGAGGAAATATTAATATAAATGTAAAATATAGGTAATATCACTCAATTGCACCAGTTCAGGTGGGCTTCGTAATAAGTAACAGCACTAATAAATAATAACAGGATCAAAATAGTTAGGTTTCTCTAAAAATAATATATTAATATAAAAATAATAATAACACTCTTTTATATATATTGCTTCTCATAACTTGAGTATAAAATTATTGACTACAAATTTTAACAACAAAATTAGGTCAACTAGGTATTCACAAATCGGAAGCAAGTTGTATTTTTTTTCATCTTGGAAAATGTCAATGCTATCATAATAGTACAATCCGAACATATTATGTAGTCATAGAATCTTATAAAGATCTCTTATCGTATCGCCTTCTGAATTCGACGGGATAATGCGCATATTCCTCAAATTTAGTTTTTACGCATTCCGATAGATGGCGCTTTACATTTTTTATAGTTCTCTGAGTGCAAGCTAGATGTCGTAATACATCACAAAATGTTCGGAAATTTAATATTTACTGTTCGTACCACATATCGGATCGGCTAAATATTTTTTTGTAATTTTGATTATATATTTAAATATCTTATTTTATTTATTATATGTATAATTGCTCAGCCATAATATTATAATTAATATTAAGAGAAGTTCGTAAAGATATTAAATCATGTTAGTTTTCTGTGGGACTGTGGTTCACTCGCTGAAATTATTAGCTAAACATGCAAGCGCTCTTACAATACCATTTAAATTACCTTAGGATTTACCTATCCCAAAATCACTTCGCTTGTCCCAGGATCCGAAACAGCGGTGGGTGTACCGACATTGAGTCTTTCTACTTTTTATTTTTAGTATTGGACACCGCAGTCAACACCAGTGGAAAGCCGCGAATGGGATACTGGAATCCCCCAGCTTAGAGACTGCAGAGTCCTGGAGGACGATTTGGGAGAAAGAGTTGAGAAAGGAGAAGGGACCATTTTAGGATGGGCGGACGGCAGAAGGAAGGGAGACGTTCGTGAGCCCTTATAGACGTCAATGTGAATTTGGCAACCAAGAGGCATACACACTTAACTGTGTGCCTTGGGCCGCGACAAATTTACCCCGTGCGTAGGCATGCATTCGGTGTGGAAACCAAGCGAACAAGAATTGCCCCGGGAGGCAAGTCTTTCTAGTTGGTACAAGCCCGGAATTTATGCATAGAGATAGTCTCGCCCCCTACTTGGGACGAAAACATGTGGCAAATACTGGGTGCCCTGGTTGTTAATAAAATCGTGATGTGTGTTTAGTACTGACCAACATCTTCTGCTGGCTTCTATATAATACAAACTGTATTTGTATCTGTACGGGCTACTACGGGACCCATACACTCTTGGTTGATAGTGTTGAAATGGTATGTTTGAAATGATAGTCCAGGATACGAGAAAATTCATATATTGATAATTTGCTTATTGATAGTATGATACTGATGCTAGGATAGAAGCACGCACGACCTAACGCAGTCTGATTGCTTCGCGCACTGATCGTATGGGTGTAATAAAAGCATTGGCGTGGCGTAATGCGCTGACGCCGCAATGCACTTACTGGGTACGAGTTAGCTCGTAGATGCTCCCAGGCCCAGAAGTAGTGGCCGTTATGGTGAAATAAGATGAATTAAATCTAATAACAAGATGATACACAATAGGGTACCGGACTAATTTTTGTTCATTACTATTATCAAATATTTACATAATAAAATTATAACACAGAAGGAATTATTAAAATCCGTTAAAAAATCAACAAGTTATAAGTCTTTGAATTTCGATGGAAGGGGTAATTAACAAGAAACGGAAAAGGGACGAAATACCCACTTGTGACGTCATCGGGAATTAAGACGCGTGCGAAAGAAAGAGATGAAGCGATATCCCCACATCGCGCCTACTTCTGCACATTACAATATTTTAAATATGAATTACTCGCTCATTTTTTAACCAATTTTTATGCAGTTTTCGCAGGAGTGCTTCTTTTTCGTATTATTAACCATTAGATATAGAATAATGTACAAAATCAAGCATAGGCCGGTCCCCTATTATTCTTAAAGTTATATATACAATAGGACGTCGTTACACAATTTAAAGTATTATTCTAAGCTCTAAAGGTCCTGTATCATTGAAAAGTACGGGGGATGTTTCCCGGTTTACGCGACATTTATGTACGCCCGGTACTTACCAGTGAACAAAGTAAATAGTAAATATATTTTTAATAGGTACGCATATAGTTTAAATTAATCAGGCTGTATAATCACTACTTCCTTAGCCTGTTTAGCTTGTTATTCCTTAGCCTTGAATAAAACAATACTCAATATAATAAAAATAATTTAATATATCGTTTATGGTAAATAACAGTAAAATCTTTATATATATACAAGTTATATATATATTTCAATCTGTTATCCTGGTAAGGTCGGTGTGGGCGGTACAGTGAAGCGAATAGCTGTCGCACAGTCTCCACCGACCGCGCTGTTTTTACCTGACTGCACCGACCTCGTGAACTTTGGTATTTATTGCTGATTTAACTGGATGTAACGAGGTTTTGTTGCTATTGTTTGCGTATTGTTTTATTCAAGGAACAGGCTAAGGAAGTAGTGACCATACAGCCTGATTAATTAACTGTATGCGTACTTATTAAAAAACTTATTTATCAATTTAGGAATCCTTAGATTAATAGTGCATTTTTTATGTGTAGGAATTTTGCATTATGCATAGCCTAAAGACCAGAGTGTGGCCAAAGACCTACCCTATTAATTGCCTCTTAGGAAAAGCGGTTCGGGCAGTTATTCTAAATATCTTAAGGATTCATAGGACAGCCGTAGCCTCCCTGATGTCCGACGCTTTACGAAGTCTGAAGTCTGTAGTCGTTGAACACTCTGAAGAACGAACGAAAAGAACACAGATCAGGTCTCTGATTTGCGAGGCTATTGAAATTAAAAAAAATCCTAATTTCAATAGAGAAAGATGGTTGGAAGCTTGCACAAGTCTGGGATGCAGTTACAGTACATTTAATTAAACCGGAACCCAAAAGATCGGCTGCCAGACTTCAAAACACTGTGAGCTCATTCTGCGTAGATCGGACCACCAACAGCTAAAATTTAAAAAGTTGTATAATTGTAAAATGGAGGTAGAAAGTGTAACTTTGACTTTGCGGATGAACAATACCCCAGTCCCCCTCGTGACCATGAAGGCAGCAATGTCTTCGAAATGTCGAGAGAACATTAAAATATTAAAACAGCGATATAATCCGAAAAATTGTTTAATTTTAATGTCTAAAATTCGCGTAAACATAAGAAATCATAAATATTTTTATAATAAACAAAATTAAAACAAAATTTTTGCTTTTTACTTTTTTGTAACGGTTCTTACATTATTGAGTATATTATAATTGCCGTATTAAAATCATTATCGACTTGTAAGGAACACATTTGATTTATTACTATGAAGTCGATTATCATCGGCTGGACAATACTCATGTACCAGATTTT
Source organism: Manduca sexta (assembly GCF_014839805.1). Classification (NCBI taxonomy): domain Eukaryota; kingdom Metazoa; phylum Arthropoda; class Insecta; order Lepidoptera; family Sphingidae; genus Manduca; species Manduca sexta. Next base: position 9,071,437 of record NC_051118.1, read on the forward strand.
TGGAATGTATGCTCGATATGCGAAAATAAACATTGCGGTGGTACCTACCCGAGCGGACTCTCACATATGACAAACCTACCACCAGTAAACCTCGCAACACATCCGCTAAAAAGGTGGGAAGGGCGCGTATTCTTGGATGAAATGACCCGTAGGGACATTACACAAGATTATAAAATCACCCATATGACTTACATTAGTGTCTTGCATTCCGGAATCTGAATTATCAACTCCTCCCTATCTGTCTATTAAATTTGGCAAGATAAAGACAAATTAGGGTCTCCTAATATTCGCCAAGCTTCAACGCTCGGTGTCATAAAATGCGTGCCACTGCTGATCCTCGCTTATAGGAGTTGTAGTGGAAGCTGTTAGGGCGGGGAAGTCTCTGTTCGGGAATCAGCTTTACTCGACAGGCGAGGAACAATCTTGTTTCCTTACTCCACACTTTATCTCGGCCCAACTCCGCTAACCAGGTCGCTTTGTCATGGTCAGATATAAAATATTGTCACAGCATAATCGAATCTAAAGAAAAATATCCAATCTGTGCTTAAAAGGTTACAAGTAATGATTTATTTACTTCGCTGATGTACTAAGCCGTGTCCTATGTCGTCATGGAGTGAGTCATGAGCTCCCGTGCTGAGAACCGGTTACTCATCGGGTAATTACTAGAAAGTTCTGCTTATTTTAAGGGCTGATTTCAATGAGTAAGGTAGGTATGATAATTTAAATGATGTAATGATTTCTTATGTTTACGTGAAGACATTAAAATTAAGCTATTTTTTAGATTTTATCGCGGTTTCGAAGACTTTGCAACCTTCGTGCTTAATATTTAAAAAGTTGTATATTTGTAAAATGTAGGTAGATATTGTAACTTTGACTTTACGGATGAACAATACCTCAGTCCCCCCGTGACCATGAAGGCTGCAGTCTTCAAAACGTAGGGAGTAAATCAAAATATTAATACCACGATAAAATCCGAAAATAGTTTAATTTTAATAGAACTTAAATGACGTTTATATGAATAACATTTAAATTGCCTCAAATACTTTTTTTTATAATATTGAATAAAGCGATTCGAAAAAGCCGCTCGCTCGATGGTTGATAGTAAACGATGTGAGTGCCCTTTAATAGTAATAACACTAGTAATTGCCTTAGTAGCGTAGTTCTAATATGTACGCAGTACGAGTACGACTACCACGCTGAGGTCCTGAATTTGAATCATGGGCCAGGGAACAATAATTGTGACTGTGCCTGTTTTAAAAGTTACTCGCTCGCAGCTCAGAGTCAGGAATTTGGCGGTGTGCGACGGTGTGATATCGCTGTGCCTCGAAAACGTAAATCCATTGGTCCTGCGCCTGATCTCTCTCCGGTCATATCGGATTGCTGTCTCACCGGACTATGAAAGTGAAGGAACTGAGATTTCACCTGTGTATTATTATCACACTTGCACTATAATATCTCATGCGTGCTCGACGGATTTCCGTTAAGATTAGCTGCGGTAGCTGAAGTTCGGCGAAAAGGGATTCAATTACAAAACAGTGCATGGTAGTTATCGTAATGTACTCATCACTCTAAAACATGAGAAGTTAAGTCGCATAAGACCCAGTAATTACATTGGCTTCAATGTGTTAACATGGCTTCATAGAGAAGCGGCATCCAAAAATAGTACGTATGGACTGACAATGGTAGATATGGATTGATTCCTGTTTGAAACCTACATGAGCCACTATGGCGGGTTTTACGCCTTGTACGGTGGTCGATATCCGGGCGGATACAAATAACCTACCATCAAACCTGTGTCTGTTCAAACAAAATCTCTTGTTAAGTAAATCTGTCTTCTAATAAAGTGAATGAGACAGAATTGATCAGATTAAAGTGTCGATGAATTAAGGTTTGGTATTTAAGGTGTGGGTCAGAGCGTAGGTTGTGCTTTGTGCATTTTGCCCGAGCCTTGAGGACTCAGAGGTCAGTAATGGATATTGTTTACATTCCTACATAAATTTAGCCTAAAAATACCGCAATTTTGTACCATCAACGGATCATAATTTCGATTTTAAATTGTTTCGTCTAAGTCGGCCATCTTGGAATTATAATCTGTGGCTCGTAAATCATTCGATAATTGTTCAACGAATCCATTCACAGCCAATAATGGCATAATTGGATCCGAATCTGTTATATTAACGAAATATTGCCTAAACAATCATAATGATCATATGATTAGACCAGATGACATCAGGTGACATTTTCGGTTCATGACAAATATTCAAAACGCCAAAATGGGCAGCGTGACAGACGCCTGCGCTAAAAATTATAAAAAAAAATATATAGCACTGAGCAGTTTTCCTTGCAAATACGGCCTCCTACGAATTCGCGGCAAAGCCTCGACTACGTAACACTCGCTCACTTGTTCGCTCAGTCGACCTCGAGACGCTGACAGGAGCGGGTGTGTTGCCATTTTTCTTTTTAAACTGTCAAAGACGACGAATGTGCTGTGGTTCCTTTTTCGAAATTTGAAAAAATGTCCTAGTGCAGTGCGCTGATTGTGTTTACGGTTTTCCATTTTCAAACACTGTGTCGATTCGCGACTGTGATTTGTGTTGTTTATTAGTTTACCGTGTACCGTTTTGAACTGTCACCGTTGCGTTCGAAAAGGATTATTTTCGGTGAGTGTGTATTTTTTCCTAATTTATTTTATAGTGTCTATTTAAATTTCAAATTAAGAAGTGGTATTGGCGGTTTTTTTTTACGGTTCTTAAAGTGTGTTATACTGTTTTTTAACACGAGTTTATTTGCTTAAGTTTGTCATGAGATGATGTTATTATTAAATAATTTATTCATTTTATGCTGAGTAGTTTGCGTCATCCTTTAGGGTCATATTGTGACAGTCAGTAGCAAAGTTTGAGCCGAGATTTGAATTTTTCGTAACTTAAGTGCGTATGTCCTTTATTTACAATGTTGTAACAATGTACAAATGCATTGTGAAGAAACTTATACGATAATTTTTTTTTATCATACACGGAATATTTTTTAAATTGAAATTTCTTTTAGAACTGACAACAAGTCTATTGCTCTTACTATACTTGTAATATGGGTCAAAATCCCAGTGTCTTCGCTTCAATCCCGGAGATTTGAAATGATAAGCTCCAGGGTTTGATGGCAACCGGTCGTACAACTATCCCTAATAAATAAAGGGGATCAAATTTTGTTCAAGTCACTCCATTCATAATGACGTCATTTATAAGATTTTTTTTTTAGATATTTAAGTCGAAGTGATTGTTATAGAAAATATATATATAATAGGACAGCAAATGTAAAATTGATAGGTGTCTTATAAGCTCACGCGTTGACCGTTAAAGGGCTAGGCAGAGGCAATTAGTGATTGGGCTCATTTTGGAGCTTATACATATCCCATGATCTAATACTGAGCGAGTCTATTGCCATATCGGGCACAATTTCCTAAACACCTCATATGATCGAATTGAAATAACACATCGACTCGAGAATTGAACACAAAGCGACGCGGTTCACGATCTACCAAACCTACCTAGCTTTTGACGGTCGAACAATCCGGAATGGAGTATAAAAGGCTTTATTCACGTAAAATAGCAAGTGCTCTTTAAATTGTTGTACTTCATGGAAAACTACTCGACTTTAGATCACAGAAACAGGTTGTTTTGCACACAGCGTTATGACGTAGCATTCAATAAATATTGCAGAAAGAAGAATTATATGTAGAGTGTAGATGACGGATATTTACGTTTCGTAGAGACGAGGCTGTTATATTAAACACAGAGAGAGAGAGAGAGAGAGAGAGAGAGAGAGAGAGAGAGAGAGAGAGAGAGAGAGAGAGAGAGAGCGGGGGGGGGACAGAGATACATTCATGGTTTTTATCACTGAAGGGGTAGGCAGAAGCGCAACTAATACTACCATTTTTCACTGTACGTATTATGCGTCCGGCCTATACGATAGGGGCGAGCCTATCGCCATATCGGGCACAAATATTCCATACTCCGGGCTGATACTGAGTAGAAACCTAATATCAATGCATAATCAGGGGATCGAACTTAACACCTCACTGCAGTCGTACCGTAACACTACTAAGCTACCAAACCAGTCATGTTTAGATACATTGCGAAAAAAAATACAATTACATAGTCTCACACCCAGTATTATTAGGTATCATAGTATCATTTATAGAGTTTACAATAATTGCCAGAATTGTGAACATCTACCAACTTTCGAAGTAATTCCTTTTTAGGATCAGTTAATTCAAACTTTCTAACGGAGATAGAGAGTAAAGGTTGTTTAACCAAAGCTAGCACGTTTACATACTATATTAAAAACATTCATTATAGCATCTGCCTGCGACTGCGCCCGCTTGAAGTGGTTTTTAGGGGTAAAATGTAGCCTACAGCACTCGGGAGTAATGTAAGCTACATTAATGAAGGAATTTTCAAAATCGGTTCAGTAGTTCCTGAGATTAACGCGTTAAAAAAACAAACTCTTTAATTACATATATTAGTATAATTGAAGGGACAAGTATACACAGGCTAACAAAACAACATGCTATACTAGTGGTAGGTCTTTTATATGTTAGAGTCCGTTTAGTTTGATGTACCACCGCAATGTCTATTTCTGTTGCCAAACAGCAGTGTTGTGTTCCGGTTTGTGAAACATTGTAGCCAGTGTAACTACTGTACATAATAAGATTTAACATCTCATGTCTCAGGATGGTGAGTGCAGTGGAATACCAAACAACGACTACTTTATAATTTTGAGATTCTCATTATAAATATTAAAATCGTAACGATGTCGACACGATATATCGGTTCAAAACCTTTTGGTAATTTATGCGTCCCTAGTAGTGAAGTAAATATGTCCCAGAGTTAACATTAGATTAGGTCGAACTGACCCGATTTTTTTGAATATTCTAGAAAAGAGTATTACTTGACCTCAAAGAAGTATATGATAAGGGCAGTTACAAGAAGAGTTATAAATAGTATAACTGTAGATAATAGCATAATTGCATAAAGTTTTTGCGCCATGACGTAACAAACACCTGTACAGGAAATTGTATGAATTACTGCTTCTTTTATACTTTGGTTTTGAGAAGATTTGTGTTAGTTGATATTTGTATTTTATATCGAGTAATAGAGTATATGTATTTTTCTCATCTTTTTTTATCACGCACAAGTTTGTTCCTTAAACTGTCTTTGAATAGAGCAATATCTGAGTTTCTTGCCCGTTCTTCTCTGGTGAGAACTGCTTTCCGAACTATACGTAGAGTTGATAGATAGAATCAAAATAATTAATAACATTTTACGGGTTGAAATAAATTATTTAATTTAATTGCAACACATTATACCGAGTAACAAGCTAAGAAACTCTCACGTTTATTAGTGCTGTCCCTGATTAGAGCCCAGTAACCAGTAACAGGAACAATGTCAGCCTACACTAACATAATATTATCAGTTATTACATATGTAAGTCATCTCCACTACACCATTTTACTGGTTATAGGTTTATCGTATGCGAGGAACCGTCTGTTCAGGTGCTTGCACTGTTGTGTTCCGATTTGAAGGACATTGTAGCGTACTTAATGGGCATTATGAGACTTTACATCTCATGTCTCAGGGTGCAGTGGAATGCCTTTGTACTTTGTAATTCAGTTCTGTATGGTGTTGCTACTGTTTATGGTCGTATCGCTTACCATCAGGCGAGCGGCGTTTTCTACACTCGTCCTCTATATGAGTCTTATATATAAACCTTACACTGCTCTGTGCTCGTAATGTACTTATAAACGGTACAAAGTTCTTCACGTATTGATATATTTAATCATTTTAATGTCCCTCAAATGGCCAAATTATGTAACTACCATCTAGTTTTGGAACGAAAAGTCTCTCATAAAGTCTACTAACGGGACTCGACATTGAAATAACCGACGTTATAAGAAAATCTTAATGAATAAAAATGAAAGGAGCCGCGGACCTCACTGGTGCAGTTCCATACAAAGTAAAGAGGGTGAAACAATGGCCTGATTTAAAATGTAGATAGCGGGGGCGTGACCCGGGCTAGTCCGCGACCCCCCAAGCTCACCACACAAGTGTCCAGTGTTATAATTCCATAGGTTCTCAAATTTCGTCTACAGCTCACTTTGAGAATCTTTTATTTTATATGTACTTATTGTTATATGAATATGATAGTCGAAGTATCTAATAATGAAAGACATTAAACTATATAATTAGCTATAGATCAGTAAGTAAGTATATAGTTAGTTATACACCGGAAATCATAGCAAAATATTTACTCCAAAAGTTTAATGATTTCTTATGTTTACGCGAATGTTAGACATTGAAATAAAAACTATTTAACGGATTTTGTCGCGGTTTTTTATATTATTATTTTCTCCCGACGTTTCGAAGACTTTGCAGCATGCAGCCTTGCAGTCCCCCCCCCGTGACCATGAAGGCTACAAAGTCTTCGAAACGTCGGGAGAAAATTATAATATAAAAAATCGCGATAAAATCCGTTAAATAGTTTTTATTTCAATAATCCAAAAGTTATTACTGTTTAGTAATAAGTCGCTGTCTTATTTGAAATATGACAAGATGTCACAGCGTATTTAGATATGACTACAAAAATAACATTTTTACAGAAAATATGCTTATTTTCGCATTAGTAACATACAAATCATGATATGGAAACTATGAATTGTTTCATGGTAGATCGAGTAACCATCACATAAGCGCAAAATCCTTATATAACAATCTTCTCAATGTCCGCTCTATATATCTTTGCTCTTAATCGATATATTAGTTAGGTAACGTAAGATCATTTTTCTTTCAAGTATTAACAAAAATAAAAAATATTGCACCTCCTATCCCCCTCCAAATCAGTGTGAATGATTTCAGTTTAAATAAATTCACAGAGACATAACTAGTAAGCACCACCCACACAGAGCGTACGACACACCTGTCCTGTTTCAAGATTTATATTTCAAGTTAAAAAACAACTTTATTCTACACTAGTCGTGCACATTAACTGCTCGCAAAAAACTATAATTTTCACTCGTTCCACTTGTCTTATGACATCATTACGTAAACTGCCCCAAGGTTAAGGGTAAGCAGTATTACAACTCTTTTAGAAGTCCAGTCGGAAATCCTTATTTATTTTATTTGTGCTTACAGTTATCAATAACTAACAAATATAGAAAGAAGAGTAGTAGAGTATCCCTCTCAGTAGAAGAGGCCCATGCCCAACAATGGGACAGTATACAGAGCTGATATTATTTTAGGAAGAGGAGAACACAATAGATAAGTCAATTATGAGCCAACGCAGATTGACTTTAAAATTACTTAGATAGAATTGGACATGCACTAGAATATTTTGCTAAACATTTAAAATGTCCTTATTAGGAATGGAACCGCGACTGTACTCCGAGTATGTTCAAAATAAACAGTGGCTACCAGACGATGTTAATTACTACACAAGTTTTTGTACATCTACGGCTGCGGTCATACCGTTAGCGGGACGTATATTCATTAGAATGTATCGGCGAATAACAGTGCAACAGTCTTACTTATAAACTTGTTTTAGCGTTAAGAGGTGGTTAAGAATTGCTTATATAGCTGTCAAAAATATTATCGGTTTCCTAGTTTAAACCTTATTAAGAGGCAAGATGGCGGGTTATGACTTACGACGGAGCGAGTATATTTGTGTTTTAACTAAGCGTAGCTTTGCGAAATTTTTATAAGACTGTAAATTTTATGATTACAATTTCATATTTGTGTTAGAAATAATTTTTATATCGAAATCTCTGATCATGGGATATTTTAACAGTTACCTGATATGGTAAACAGATTGGGGCTTAACAGAGTATCAATCGACGAGAGATGAGTAGCCATCGCCAGACGCCATAATTATGCCGACCTGTTATTGGAATGTAAAAGTGTAATAATTATGAAAATTTTATACTAGGTAGAACATGGTCAAAAACACTTGCATTGAAACATGGAGAACATGATTTCATCAAAATATGTTACGCGATATGAATAATAAATATGCTGTGTTTCGAAAAAATAATACACGTTTATTTACTGAGAATACTTACAAATGTCAGTCGGGAAAATTATATGGAATTGTATCTTACAAATTTTTGTTCGTGGATCCACTCGCATCAGAATTTTCCTGGAAGTAAATGAAGTTAAACATTGCTCATATCTTTGACGCAAGCAATATTATATTTTATAGATAGTCTATTTCCAATAATATATTTCTTAGGGATAACTTAGCTTTCTAAAAATTAATTACTAATCGCAATACATTTTAAAAATAATCGCCCATACGTCTACAACCCGCTCACACCGCGACCATACCCGATGAGCAAAAAGCCGTGAAGTGCGCGGGCGTAACGTGGGCTGGAAGCTGCGAGCGGTCGAGCGTGTCCGGTGACGTCAGCGTGCCACTCAAAGCCTTATTAAGTCACCGGGCAATGCCGGGACCACTCGCCATGTAAACGACATCAACGCGCTTCCTATTCGAATAATGCATTTTACAATATTAATAAACGTATTATTCAGTTAAGTTATACGTACTTAAATGTTTTGAATGTTTTTGTTGATGTCTATAAGTTACACAGAAACGCATATATAGCACCTAGTTTGCTTAGAATTAGGAAACCTCTAAAAATGTATTGATAAAAATCATAAAAAAAATACATGAGTTCTTTTACAAGGGTTTTACTGAACTTATTATAAAATATATAGATAATCGTTACACTGTCACAGAGCAAACATATTTTATTGGGATTATATTACTTTCCAAAAAACTTTCATTCCAAGGGTACAAGAGTTAAGTAAAATTCACTTAAGTTTTTAGGGTCTGAAAATTAATTTCTAGAATCATACTCGGGAACCCTTGAAAGTTAATTGCATTCGTGTTACAGGAGAAAGTGTACGCGATTCGGTTTCGCTCTCGACGGCAGGACCTGTCTCCAGCTGTTACTGATCGATTTATCGTTTATTTGTTGCTTTGTTACGAATTCGAAACGCGAAAGATTTAACGTCAAGTTACAATTGACAGCCTCGGTTGCATAGTTGTATTACGTGACGGTGTGACACTGCTCTAAGGTCGCGAGTTAGAATCCCGGGTTTAGTGATGTTGTTTTTTTAAATGACGAGACGAGTATGCCGTTCGCCTGATGGTAAGCAATAGCACCCATAAACAGTATAAATATCATCCAACACCTTGAATTACAAAGTATTGTTTGTTATTCCACTGCGCTCGCCATCCTGAGACATGAGATGTTAAGTCTTATTATGTCCAGTAGTTACACTGACTGCTTCAATATTTTTCTTCTCAGTATCTGGAACTTGTGCCCGATATGACTATGGGCTCACCCCGTATCATATCATAGGACGAAAATACATAAAGACGAAAAGCCTTTGCCCTAGATGCCTCAGCCTACCCGTTCGAAGATAAACTCGTGATGTATTTTTGATTGCTGTAATTGTTCAAATATTTGTTTGTATTTCGTATGCGCGGCTGGTAAAAAAACTTAAATTGGGAGAGGATTAGTTAAATATTTTACCTATAATCTGAGATGTCAAAGAAGGGAAAGTCACGTATACGCCGCAGTAAATCTTCAAGTCACTAGAACAAATTAACCCATGCGCCTGCGCTTGCGTCACCCGTGATGGTGTTTTAATCACTTCTTAGGATTATATTTGTAGATGTGAGATTTCCTCATACATTCCTAGTGATGTTGCGTATTACTAATTTATTTATACTTTGTATAAATTAAGCTTTTAGTGTTATTTTTAACTGCCTTAATGAAGCAGGAAGTTTTCAAAACATAGTGATTTTTTTATTGTAATTAACCACTGTCGGGCATAGGTTGTGTTTTACAGAGTTTTAAATTAATTAGATTTGTTAAATAGTTTTTCTTTGAGCTGGATTACCATGCCTTTGAATTCAGACAAGTGGCAGGTCCATAACTGAGCTAAATCCTTTCTACAGCTCCATTTGAAAAGGTGCGTTACGTCGACCACATTGGAGTGAGATTAGGATAGGTGGAAGAAGAAAAACACAGTTAATTTAAGCGTGTTCAACACACAGACCAATGACAATTCTAGCTCTGTATTATATTGTCCCACTGCTGGGCACGGGTCTCCTCTACTACTGAGAGTTTAGGCTTTAGTCCACCACGCTTCCCTAGTGCGGGTTGGGATAATTCATACATCCTAAAAATTCTTATGTAGAACTTCTCAAGAATGCAGGATTCCTCACGATGTTTTTCTTCACCGTTAAAGCGAACGATAAATAATTATTATATAACATAATTATTAACAAAAAAAATACTATTCATATTCTAAACATTTTACTCTTCAAAGGAAATCTCTCAGTATATTACATGTTTTAACCCCAAAGGACTCCAAATTCCGAAAGACCTCAAGAAAAATGAGAACAGAATGTAAAATGTATTCAGAACTATAATTAAACTTGTGTTAACAGCTTGTACTGCGCGATGAAAATTTAAAGGCCTCATGGAGGTTGTCGCACACTGAAAAGCATTATACAAACCTAATAAAATACAAACCTAAATATGAACTTTTTAGATCACGTATTTATTTAAATATAGTATATCAGAGGCGAAAGAGAAAATTTTCTGAAAAGGGGACCCGACACTACAAATACGTACTTGTAAGTCAATGTTTAATTTGACGTTTGTGATTGGTCGAGAGACCGATGCGTCAGTCACGTGTTAGACTCTCAACCAATCACAATAAAGACACGGAGTCATGTCGTCTTTTTGGAATTCGAAGCACATAATATTACTTCTTAAGAAATTTCGAATTCATTGTAAAGTTTATATTTATACAGCAGTGGCGAAGAGTGCATTTAATCGGATTCCTGTCGGCTTCATTTTATGTAGAATCTAATTATCATTAGAACGATTTGCATTTATGCATATTAGTACCTATATGTTATGTCAGGTTTCCTTTCAGAAATTTCATCTTTCGCTGCTATTATACAGCGATATATTTTATCAAAGCTAAGCGATGCTACTCAGTGTGCGACAACCTCAAATAGGTATGCTAATAAATATGTAGTGTCCACTCGGCCACTCACTCGCGACCGAAATAGATTGTAAAACGTGAACGCACGCAAAAGGTCGCGTTACTGCGGCGGTTAAACGCTTACGTTAAAAATTGAGGAACTATTTGGTAATTCCTGCACTAACAGTTTCTTAATTATCAATAGCCAGAATAATTGTTATTTTAGTTAAAATTTTGTTTTATTTTTTGGTATTATGCATTGTAGTTTATATCTTAAACTGATTTTGTAAAGAGAAACACTAGAGTTGATTGTCGTTCTCTGGTAAGAACTGATTTCCGAATGGTGGTAGAGTTCATATTGATGGAGTCTAAATAATGTATAACATTTTAAACGTTCAAACCAATTATTTCATTTGTAAAAATTATATGAATAATGAATTTTATGATTACGCGAATGTTTAACATTGAAATTAAACAATTTTACGGATTTTTCGGTATAACTTTGTTTAAATTTTATTCCCAACTTTACGACGACATTGCATCCTTGAGTTTCTCCGTGACGGAGGCTACAAAGTACTAATAAAAATAAAATTACATTGAAATAAATCCCTAAAGTTGTTTTATCTTAAAAATTTCTTTATTGTATAACCAATAAAATTTAACTATTGTATTACCGCGATGGAATCCGAAAATTAGTTTAATTTCAATGTCTAACATTCGCGTAAACATAAGAAATCAAAATTTAACTAAATAAAAAAAAATCATTACGTTACTGTTGTGGAATCTCTTATGACTTTTACTTTAACGAGGTTTGTATTGAAGGAATACTTATGACTTATATGTCTGATTATTTTGTACAAAATTCTATAACTATGTGAAATCTCCCAACGCGCAGTAGTTCACCTAGTGGATTAAGGACTAAACCTTTTCAATGTAGAATAATATATAGGACTGCTATTAAGGTCAAGGCAAATAAAACTCTAACTACAGGCTCGTTAGAACTAGATTTGTAATAACTGAAATTATCATAAATATAGTGTCTGGTAAAGGAATTAATACAGTTTAAGTAAATAACAGTCAAGGAAAACGTCGATATTATGTGACTTTTACTCGAGTCAAGTGTCGCCCTTCACTCCGCCCTCGCGCCGGCCCTGATATTTAGTTTAGTCTGTAATCTACTATCTCAGTGCTAGACACCGGCCTCCTCTACCACTAATATTGTTTAGACTCTAGGGATTAGTCTGTCACACTGGCTTATCCGGGTTGGCAGACTTCACATACCCTCGAAATTCTTATGGAGATTTCTCAGATATGTTGGTTTCCTCATGATGTTTTCCTTTATAAAGAATCTTTTAAAATTAGAGTTGTGTTTAGGTTTTGAATGTAGCGACATTCGTCTCAATATACCTACATACAAATAGACGTAAGTCATATTTCAAGTATAAGGGACTTTACAAATTTCAAATTTTAAATAAATATTTGCGCACATATTTACAAATATTTGTCTTACTTTTAAGGGAAATCACAGAACAGATCCACGGACGAGAAATACCACTATACAGAATTGATCCACTCCTTATATAGCCCCTTATTTTCATATTTCACAATAACAACCTAAAAAGTACTAAGGCAACATAAGTTAAAAGCGGTGCGAACTAGATCAGCACATCAATACATCATGTAGTCACGTATGTGTGGCACGTGTTATTATGCGCAGAACCTTGTGCGACATTCTAATAGATAACACTTGCACTTTACTGTGCAACTTGTTATATTATTGTGTTCTAGCGATCTGCCTCGTTTCGTACGGGTAATAAATCATATATACCATTTTTTTCTTTTTTTTTATGGTAGAGACACTATGTAACACCTTGAATTACTAAGTATTGTTTGGTATTCCACTGCGCTCGCCATTCTCAGACATGAGTTAAGTCTTATTGTATCCAGTAGTTACACTGGCTACAAAACACTAAGGAATTATATAAAAACCCTTTCTTTAGATGCACTTCGGTAATGAAAACCATATAAAAATGCGTTCGGTAGTTTTTGCGTTCAGACAGACTTATGCGATTTTATGTATTATGTGTATTTCGGTTAAAGAACCTGTCTATAGATGTTTTGAATAATAACGTTCTGAGTGGTACTGCATTTACATTTTAAGACATTAGATGTTAGGGTTTATAATACCTTGTACAATGTACAATAGTATGGAAATAAATTACATATATAACACACAAAGCTATAAGAAGAGTATGCGTAAATCAAGCTAAATGATTTTTTCTTTTATAACCAATGTATTCACTACCAAATTATGTAACCTTTATAGGTATATAAAGTTTAAAATCAGAAATACCCCCATTTATTATACTAAATACTAGGTGTTACTCGCGGCTGTGTCCTCATGAAAAGCCATTCTCGCTATAAGAATTCCCAAAACACTATAGCGATTCATATCGTCTTCTATACGAAACCGGCGCCATCAAGTGAAGAAACAGATTAAAAGATTCCATTATATCCCATGGAAGTAAAATACCGTGATAAAAAATAGCCTATGTTTTAATCCAGGACATGATATAAACGTTTGCCAAATTTCATCCAAATCCAACTTCTATCAAACATCCAAATATTTCCACAAAACTTCGCATATAATATACGTTAAATAGTTAGGCAAAGCATACACAAAGTCTCTCCTGAGGGTTTCTATAGCGACAACAATTTACTATCATAATTGGTTTGCGAGCCTTCGACTCTATAAACATTTTAATAATTATTTTACAAGATAATATATTTTATTTGTTTTTTAAATTTTATTCCAAATACAGATTGTATAATGAATACTTGCATTCGAAATATTTATTTAAATTCAATTAACAGGGTCCGATCTGACAATTTATTAAATAACAAGTTATAACATTGTCTCAAGGCTACGAATTGTAACAGGTTTTTTACTTTTTTAATTACCATAAATAATATTGTTTTATTTTATAAATGTATCAGGAAATAAACATTTATCTATACTATTATGTTAAGCTTAAGAGTTTGTTTGAACGCGTTAATCTCAGGAGCTACTGAACCGATTTAGATATTTTTTTTCACTAATTGGAAACTAAAAGCGGCGACAGCCTAGTTGGATGTGGAACGGAATGCCGAGACGATGTCCGTAGGATACACACCTCTGACGTTTCTAAAAATTATGTGTGTATTCTTTGTGAATTGTCGTTTACTTTAACGGAGAAGAAAAACATCGTGAGGAAACCTGCATACCTGAGAAGTTCTGTATAAGAATTTTAAGGGGGTTTGAAGTCTACCAATCCGCACTAGGCCAGCGTGGTGGACTAAGGCCTAATCCCTCTCAGCAGTAGAGAAGACCCGTGCCCAGCAATGGGACACTATATAATACTTTGTATCTCGGGAAAGTATAAAGCGGGTCTTTTATCCTGGAAAACCCGTTTTTACTTCGAAGCCGCACGCAAAAGTTAGTGTTTATTAAAATCACGGATCGTTTAAGATTGTTTTCGCGTCCCCATTTTAATAAAACCTAAAATTGTGTATAATATACATACATGTTTTTTTTTCTATATACACTCTATTGTGTAAAGTTAATGTTTTATTCTGAAACCGTACTGACTTCTGAACGTTGTGTGGAATTCAAATGACTACTTACGTCATGGTTGGTGATAGTTTTTTTTTCTCAGAAGTAGTTTGTTGACAAACACGGATTTTAAAGTAGATTACTACACGGATTTTAATGCATGACTGGATCGGTAGAGTATTGTATTGCGAATGGATTATGCTTTGAGGTTCCGGGTTCAAATCCCCGGTAGGGCAGTGATATTGGGTTTTATAGTATCAACTATAAGTCTGTAATTTGTGTATATCGTGATAGACTCGCTCCCGTCTAGTCGTGGGACGGAACATATAAAAGTGGCTGTCTTAGTTGTACCTCTGCCTACCTCGTGGAATATAAAGGCGTGATGTGTTTTACGGTTACTAATCCCCAATACAATACAATTCGATTACGAGGCTTGTATTCAATGATGCCATTTTTAGATTGTGTAACTCGCTGCGCACGAGTATATAGCATAAAAGGTTACTTCTACTATAAATATAATAGAGCATTAACTATACCAATGTAGAGCTGGATCTATCTACTGCAAGAGCCAGAGCTAGAGAATCAAGCACGAAAGATTTATTCCCCGATGACCCAGAGCTAGAATATCGTGAGCGAAAATAAATGCCCTTAAAACTCTATCCCCAGTATTGGAGAATCGACGCGAGGAGCACACCAAAGTAAACAGATTTGGTAGAGTTGAATTTAATATATCAAGTTATAGCTTAGTAAGTAATTCGCTTTAACTCGCCCACACTAGGTCGCGCTTATATCGTAAACATCGTCTTTGATTTCACATATATCAATATATAATAAAGTGAGGACTTGATAAAAGTCGCGGGAACATGTTCGATGCAGGCCGCTTGCGACAGGTCCGTCTGGAAATCTTTGGGACTATGATCAACAGTGGACCTTATGTGGCTGATGATGATGATTGTGATTTTTTTTTTATTAAGGAAACAAACAGTTGTAAGAAACAGAAAGAAACAAATAATATAAACGTTGCCAAACTCCTATTGTATTTACACCATTTTCCTCACTCTCACTTCTTTTACTGCCGAGATTTCCGATTTTCTGCTTGGCGCGAGTGTCGCGACATCGGCAGCCCATAGCAGTGAATTCCCCAAATAAAAGTAACCCGGGGTTTGAACCAAAGATGGCTATGCCCGTTACAAATATTGTTATTCTAAAGTATAACTAGTGGTAGGTCTCTCATATGTGGGAGTCCGCCTGGGTAGGTACCTCCGTAATAGTTATTTCTGCTGCCAAGCAGCAGTGTGTACTCACTGTTGTGTTCCGGTTTGAAGAACATTGTAGCAAGAATAACTACTGGACATAATAAGACATCTCATGTCTCAGGATGGTGAGTGCATAGGAATACCAAACAATACTTTGTAATCAAGGTGTTGGATGGTGTTTCTAATGGACGGTCGAATCGCTTACCATCAGGCAAACGGGGCAAGCTCGTCTCGTCATTCAAAGCAATCTACAAAATAAAACAAAAAAACATATAATATTGTAATGGGTGTACGGTTGTATAATATTGCATAATTATTATCTTTAAGTGCATATTTCAAGTTGTAAAACAAAATAAATTAAACTGGATCTAAAACAGGTAGAATAATAAGCTAGATGACTCTTTTTTATTATTGCTTTGGATGACGAGATGAGCTAGTTTCGTCTGATTCTTTATTAATATGTCTACGGCTAAGTGACCCCAC
Organism: Manduca sexta; assembly: GCF_014839805.1. NCBI lineage: Eukaryota > Metazoa > Arthropoda > Insecta > Lepidoptera > Sphingidae > Manduca > Manduca sexta. The sequence continues at coordinate 9,087,822 of NC_051118.1, forward strand.
AGTATGTAGGTAATGTTAAGGTCCAAGAAAATGTCTACTGACGCTGGAAAGAATATATGGTAGTATTTTGCTAGGCTAATCATCAGGATGACGAGCGCAGTGTAGTGGTACACGATGCTTAAAGTTCGAGTGATCTTGCTAATGTTTATGGGCAGTTGTGTCGGCTATTAGGCGAGGGTTTTCACGTTTGCCATTCAGTCACATATTTAGGTAATTATTATATAATCTAATAAATCCATTTCGAAAATTTTAAATAAAATAAAATGTATTTCGCAAACAATATTTGGTTCTTCAGATATATTTTGAATTGTTAAACCAATGAATGAATTGAAAAAATGCGTAACAAATATTTGCAATCACACAATTTGTCTCCATAAGAATTAAACACGCTGCCTACTGTTTCGCGGCAGGTCGCCTACTTGCGAATGGCGCAATACAAATAATAACATTTAATTAATTTTCATACAATTTCCACCAACTCATTAATGTTGGTAAACGTGACGGGTGCGCGGGCGCAGGTGACGTCACGCGCGCTTAACGCTGATTGGTCGACGCGTCGCCTTGGCTCTGGCCCACGCCACGCGGGCGTCTGATCGTTTTTTTGCTATAATGTCAATAATATATTCGTTTTTACTGCAATAATTTTATGTCGCGAATTTTATTTGATAGTTGTTTGTGTTGAATCTTAAAATCGTGTCTTATTATTAGTGTTATACGAAATAGATATTTCTAGAAGGTTTAAAAGATATAAGGTAGAAGGAAAACTCTCAAACGCTAAATCTAAATTGATATTTCGCGCCCTGATGTGTCCGATATCAAATTAAGTCCAATTTAGCTTTGATGTGGTTATATTTTTTCTACTAAACACAGTGCCCTGCCCATTGACATTTCTTTATGAACTTGTATCTGGCTCGAAGGACCATAAAACTAGGCACGAATTGTCTCACATACTTCGTTCAAAAAAAGGACGCTGTTTCTATAATTACTTCCTTTTTTTGTCAAAATGTGATTTCTCAAGACTGTCAAGTTAAAGGAAAGCCTTAAAGTCTATACCTTTTACCTGCCAATATGTTTGCCTACTGCCAATTCAGCTTGTTAATGCGATGGGCTATGTCGGTGACTTTTGTTGTTCTAGAGATCTCCTCATTTCTGATTCGATCACGTAGAGAGACCAAATAACTTTAATGTATAAAAAAAGAGACCAAAACACATTAATAACGTATGGAATGTGACATTATAATCCATTTCCTTGTTTCAATAATTTAATTTTGGACAGCAAAGCAATTATGCAATCGAAATATTCTTATCTCCGATCTCATTAAACGATCCCAATCGCTTTTTCGATCCATCTCGAAAATGGACCAATCAGAAGAAAGTGTTCTTTCACATGCATACAAATGAATTACTTTGATAGGTTTGATTTAGGTTGGAACTGAAAACGGCCGTTACTGCATAAAAAATAGAGATTAAAACAGCAGATCAAGTTTCACACGAAAGGATAACGTATCAGAGCGTGGTATGGCCAAATGAAATAAGATTAAGGCGTATTTTGTGACCATTTCGCAACGGTTTTAATTTACACGATTGGTTTTCACTTTTTAATATGTTTCAAGGACCTTTGACTGTATGTAATAACTTTAGCTTATGTTGGCTTCAGTTTATATTAAAAACTAGGTGTTACTTATGGCTTTACCTGTTCGGGCAGCTTTTCTCGCTACAAAACTACCTAAAGTACTAAAACAATTTATAGCGTCACCAGTTCGACGATAGCGCCATCTATTTAAGAAACAGATTAAAAAATCAATTATATCCCACGGGAGCAAGTTAGCGGGATAAAAAGAAACCTATATGTTAATCCAGGACATGATCTATCCATGTGACAAATTTAACCCCAATCCGTTCAGCTGTTTCTGTGTTTACTTCTAAAAAAAAAACAAAAATTTTCGCATAAATTATATAGAAAAAGTAAGGAAGTAAAGTTAATAAAAAAAGACAAGATACACTTGTCTGAAAAGTCAACCTTTCCCGCTACAAAAGCCCACTGTGTATTTACGTTTTTGTGTTAAAAAGTAGCTTATAAGTTAATCCAAGACGTGGTGCATCGACATCCATTCATTAGTTACTGTGTTTTATTTGACCAAACATCCCAAACTTAATTATAACAAGGAATATAATGATATAGCATGATATCAGGGAAGCCATTGCCCGTCACTTCATTCAATGTCGTGGAAAACAGGTGTGAAGTGACGTGGGCGAGGCTCGGAGACAGTGACGCCATCACACCACAAGTGTTTTATGAATACTCGGTTTTTTGTGTAGGCGCCTCTGCAGTTAACACAGGGGAAACTTGCAAATTAGATATTGCTATCCCATAGCTTAGCGACTGCAGGGATTCGGGGGAAAGTTAGGAAGGAAATGGAGGAAGTTTGGACATCTTCTAAGATGGGCGGAGGGAAAAATGAAGAGAAATGTCCACAGGCCTTGTTAGGCTTCAATATATGTTATGTCAACCACGAGGTACACACACTTAACTATATGCCTCGAGCCAGTACAAATGTCTCTCCGTGCAGTCAGTGAGATCGAGCGTAAAAGAATTGTGGGAGTCGGGGATAAGTACTCGGTTACGTAGCACATTTAGTACATTTGTATCCACCTTACATCATCATCTTCTACTAACGCTACTAATCATCTCTCGTAGATATTAATTGCCAATGATGCATCCACCTTGATAGCGACCTCCGTACGCAAAAGTAGTCCACGTAAGTAAGCCTGTATCCGAATTTTGTAATTATATTATATTCGTTCATAAAAATCATAACATAGAATTCAAATAAAAATAAAACCGAAACTTTATTAATAAAAATCTAGATAGTTTTCCTTAATAATTTTATAACACCACAATCCTACCTGTGTACCACAATTAATATCATTTGTATCTGTTTAAATTTAATTACATACCCTAATAAAATTTATTGCGGTAAATAAAAATAAAGCTAATTACAATTAAGTTACTTGAATATATATATTTTTTATTACTTTGAATGACGAGACGAGCTTGCCGTTTGCCTAATGGTAAGCGATACGACCGCCCATAAACAGTAGAAACACCATCCAACACCTTTAATTACAAAGTATTGTTGGGTATTCCACTGCGCTCGCCATCCTGAGACATGAGATAAGTCTTATTATGTCCAGTAGTTACACTGGCTACAATTTCCTTCAAACAGAAACACGACAGTGACTTCACACTGTTGCTTGGTTGCCGAATAGACATTGCAGTGGTACCTACCCAGGCGGATTCTCACATATGAGAGACCTACCACCAGTAAATAATAATGATTGAAACATACAACCCATAACGAATCACAAACATATCACCACGCGAATAGGCGCTTCATCTGTTTACATTTAAATGTACGTATGAATATGTATGACTTAGCGCATGAATGGAGAATAGAACCTTACTTGGCTATAAACCACAATGTGTTGTGGTTATTAAGTAACCACGTAGGGCAGGTATCATCAACGTTTTACTGTATGTGCTGCCCTTTGTTATAGTGGGGAATAGTGTAGTAAGTGACAAGTTCACAATTGAGATTCCTTTTTTTATATATTCTTTATTGATGTAACAAAGGGTATTAAACTAAATTGCTAAATTACAAACAGTAACTGTCTATGTGGCTCACAATATCGCTGCCTCACAATGGCTCGCCCCATGAGGTTGATCCTTATTCCTTACTGTGTTGGATTTTTGATTGATTATCCTAAACTTTGTTGGCACTTACGCTACATATTGCGACACCTCTTTAGACGAGTAGATGTTCGCGAAATCTAAAAGACTCCTTTGCTGTCTACGAACGAGACTGACCAAGCGCATTGACGTTCATGTTCGAGTAGCTCAGTTTAAAGTATTGGAGCGATCAAAACCCTACTGCTCGCCCCGTGGTTCTCTCTGGGCTCCATTTACCGAAGTTTTTAATAAACTATCCCAATATTCAATCCCATTCCGAGAATGAACCAATCACAATAACTCATTTGTAAGCATGTCAAAATACTTTGTTCTGATTGGTCCATTTTTGAGATAGATCAAAAAAAGTGATTAAGGTCGTTAATTGAAAATGGCGCCTAGTCGCCTATTACGAGAGGGGTCGTGGCGGGTTTCCTGTAGATGCTCCCGAACCACAGGGCATCTCGTGCCGCTTACCCTGGACGATTGACTTGCTCACATATCAAAAACGAATCTTTAATTTTTCAAGTCTCTAATTTTTGTCCGTGTGCAACCTGCCTAAATATTATTTAGGAGGTACTTGCGAAGGGCACAGCGAACTAAGGTCGTTGTACTTTTAATGTGTTTTGCAACAATGGCCCGAGAAGCTGGCTCCGCGAGGACGAATGTAGGTGAAAGTACTCTCTTTGATTTTTTAGGTTTCGGGTAGTTTTTTGGTCTTTTTGATCGCAAAAGTTTTTAAGTCACCTTGTTTCAAGCTTTATAATTGTTCCATTATAAATCTTATATATTTTATAATAGATCGCCTTTCCCTCATTGAAAATCGCTGCAGGATCAGTCATGCTGGTACTGCAGTAAGGAACTGAATGAGAGTCCCCATTGTTGGCACAATGGGTATTGCGTTACATTTCTTTACATATTTTTTTCCCTTTATTGTACATGTTATACTGTATATTCGACTGTTATACTACCTATTTATTACTTAAAACAAAGATATGAAAGTATCTTAGAATAAATAATTATATTGATACTTTATTGTCTAACTACTTAACAAATAACAATAAAACGTACGAAATTTCTTAGAAATATTAAAGTTTTTAACCTGCACTAATTTTACAATTACAGACAACTCAATAAAAAACCTTGTTACAACTGGTAGCCATAAAATTCGCAGCCATTTTTACATTTTTAATTAAAATCTAAGGTCAATGAAACAGATATTTGGCTCGATGTCAATGTTGACAATCTCTGCATGCGTGATTGCATGACAATTAAATATGTGCATAGCTGCATATTAATTAGTGTTAGACGCTTTGTTTTTATTTACAGAAGCTAAGGAAGAAACGTGTTCAGCCTAGGAAGTCTGTATAGTATTGTGTTTTATTTAAAAATAAAAAGAAGATATCAATGTATATTGGAGGTCATGATAATTAGGTTTTCCAATAAACTCGCTCATATACAGTTTTGTTTGTTTATAAACGACAATGTTTACTGGTGGTAAGTCTCTCGTATGTGACAGTCCGCCTGGGTAGACACCACCGCAATGTCTATTACTGCCGCCAAGCAACAGTGTGTAGCTACTATTGTGTTCCGGTTATATTGTAGCCATTGTAACTACTGGACATATTAAGAATTAAGATCTAATGCCTCAGGAGTGTCAAACAATACATTGTATTTCAAGGTGTTGGATGGTTTTTCTACTGTTTATGGGTGGTCGTATCGCTTATCATCAGGCGCACGGCTCAATTCAATGAGGTTCAATGAGGGACCTTATTCTTTATAAGAGTATTAACTCTGAAATCGGCCGTGTTACGTTATATTTATAACGTTAGCATGATATGATATTCTGTATGCCAATTTCAATTATCATAAAAGCGATGAGGGGCATTGCGTGCTTGTCACACACAACACGACATCACGCATTTATCCCCGAAGAGGTATGCAGAGGCGCAACCAAGGGACCCACTTTTCACCAAGTATGTTCCGTCCCATGATGTAAGGGGCGAGCCTATCGCCATATCGGGCACAAATTCCAGACTCCGGGCTGATACTGAGCAGAAAAACCCAAATATCACTTTGCTTGACCCGGGATTCGAACCCAGCACCTCAGAGCGCTGTTGTACAACTATGCCACCGAGGCAGTCGTGCTAGTCGACTGTCAAACGTGAAGTACAGAGAAACAAGACCCTGGACTACTATCTGATAAAATCGACTATCGATTACCGATGTTACAGCGCAGCCTCGCTGACGTCTGACGCGGAAAACCACGTCGACCGCAAGGCTGTCGAGCAAGGTCGCGGCGACAATGTTTACTTTACAGAAAAAAATACTATACATAGACTGCAGGAAGGAAACTAAGTAGATTTGTTATATAAATATAAAAAAGGAACACACATCATGCCCTTATCCCCGAATGGGTAGGCAGAGGTTTAGAAAATCCAATTTTTGTCATCTGTGTTTCGTTCGACAATGTGATAGGGGGCGAGCCTGTCGCCACATCGGGCACAAATTTCAGACTCCGAACTGATAGTGAGCAGAAAAACAAAAAAATGAAATCCTATACGACAGCTCGATTGTTTCGGATTTATAAAACCGAAAAACAAAAACAGTAAGCATTAATCATTATATTCGCAATAATAACAATAATTTTTACATCATATAACCAGAGAAAAAATAATAGTCGTGAAATAGCTTCTCTTCTGCCAGGCTGCGAACGTAGCCGAATATTTCCGGAAACGCCCGATGTCATTAGCTAGAGTAATGGCGCGAACAGTCTAAATACCTAAAAGAGATCGCTAGATTTTGCACTAGCAAGGGGCAAATTAACCAGAGATTTTCACATGTTATGTTATTTGCTTGACATTTCTTTAAAAACTTTTCCTTACTTCATACGTTACTGGAATCAATATAATCTGTTTACCTGTATGATTAAAAATAGCAGTAAGCTTGAAAAACCCAGTTTTGCTGTCTCATTTTAATACGTTTCGTATGCTGTTGTTTACCTTCAAATGTAATAATAAGGATATTTTTTAAAAAAACAATAACAGACTTAAGAGCTTAGTAACCAAAATTAAGTCGAATAATTAGCAAATTACCTTAAAAAATATTACGCTTTTTACTTAATATTTACTATAATAATATCTTATATCAACCGTGTATTATATTATATTGACCCACTGCTGGGCGCCGGCATCTCCAACTACTAAAAGGGATTAGGCCTTAATCCACTAAGCCGGCCTAGTATTGGTAAAATTCACACATCCTCAAAATTTTCATAGTGAACTTCTCAGGTATGCAGGTTTTCTCACAATGGTTTCCTTCACCGCTAAAACAAGCGATAATACACAAATAATAATAATAATAACTATTCCCTTACGTTTTGAACCCGCGGACATTAGTCTCGGCAGTCCGTTCCACAACCAACTAGGCTATCGCCACTTGCGCCCCTGCTTGACCCTAAATTTGTCTGATGTGGTCATTCTGCACCTTTTCAGGGTCTGTTACTGTGCCTGGCTACCATTGGAATCGCCTTAGTTACGGCACTACATCTTGCTAAAGTAAAAGACATTAGAGTTACTATACCAACACAAACATAATTTCGATAAACTAACAACAATTTAGATTGTTCCATTTTTATTGCTTTGAATGACGAGACGTACTTGCCGTTCACCTGATGGTAAGCGATACGACCACCTATAAACAGTAGAAACAGTCAACACCTTGAATTACAAAGTATTGTTTGGTATTTCACTGCGCTTGCCATCCCGAGACATGAAATGTTAAGTCTCATTGTGTCCAGTAATTATACTGGCTACAATGTCCTTCAAACCGGAGCACAACAGTAACTACACACAGTTGCTTGGCGGCAGAAATAGACATTACGGTGGTACCTACCCAGGCGGACTCTCACATATGAGAAACCTACCACCAGTAAACCGTTACTTTAATTGAAGAGACTGGTCAGTAGGACTATGTGGTTATATTGTAATTAAGTATCATCAGGAAATATCCTTGCACCAAGCGCATCGTGTTTCCTGATAATTATCAAGTATTTGTCATAGAAATAAAATTGCAAGTGTGACCGCGACGTCGACGCAAGGCCGCCGAGTTTTACATACCTAATATATCATCTACAATTTTCGTTTATTTCAATAAGTGCACTTTTTAAATCGATTTAAAAATATATCTGAAGGTATTTATTAAAATAAATTAAATCTTAATTCAAATAAATTGTTATTGCATTATTATTATGTTGACTGGTGAGGGAATTAAAGGTAGCAAGTCATAGACATCCGGTAGACTGACTAGATTAAATCTACCTTTGTCGGCAACTTATACCAGTGCAGGAATTACAAAATAGACAGCTACACCTATCAATATGTTGTGTTTGATTTACATTTCAATAAAGTCCTGAATGATACTATAAAGTTAGTATTTAATAAAAAATAGACGTATTTAATACTGACTACTTCAACATGATGTATCATCTGATGAGTAGCAGTTATAGTAATTGTAAAAAATCTGTAGTTCATTATTTTGTCTCCTGCTTTGCTATGGAGGGATGTGGACAATAAACATTTCCAACTCCTCCCTATCTTTCTATTTGATTAATTCCGTTGCGGGATAATGACATATTAGTTTTTCCTGAGACTCGCCGAGCTTCACCGCTCGGTGTTATAAAATGCGTGCCACTGCTGATCCTGGCTTACAGGAGTTTTAGTGGTGGGTGTGAGGACGGGAAAGTCTCTATAAAGTCTCTATTAATTGTAAAAAATATTTTAATTAAAACCATATTTCTCTGATAATTATGACGTATTTGTCTTGACAGAAAGCGACGCCGGCGCAAGGTCACAGCGCAGTGCCAACGTCACCTGGTAATTAATATAATTATCGAACAATGCGTAATGACAGCAGTTCAGCACGTATGCACTTTACAGGGCTGTCATGTTAATTGTTTTAGATAATTGAGTATAAACAAAAACTAAGTTGTTTTATTTGTGAAACCAGATTTTTTATTGATAATTATACTAGAATATAAATAAATGTATATCATAATGCTTACAAGTCTACAAAATTTTCTTTTGTAAAACAACAACGGATTATAAAAAGAAAGAAATATTTTATTTGGTTTTAGTAGCATAATATAAAAAAAAAACAAATCATAAAATAAGAACGAAATTAAAACTACGTGAATATAAGAGAAATAAACAGAAAAATAATTAAAAAACAGAAACCAAAACCAAAAACCATAAACCTTCCTGTTGAATCATTCCGTGTATTGGTGAAATTCGTATGAATCCGTTGGGTATTTTATGATGACTTGTGCATTACAATACGATGGATAGTTCTTTATAATTGGAAGTGCTGAACGGTCTTGCTAAATATTTATGAGAAGTCTTAGCGCTTACTATCAAGCACGGATTTCCTCGTCTTATCTTGAAATGAGCATATGGTTTTTATGTTATCTTTGGACATATGAAGTTTATTTACCTCCAAAATCAATAAACGAATATTTATTTCAAAATTGGTTTGGTCCTTAACATCTCCGTTGAAATTAGGTTGGCAGCCCTGCTTTTTGACGTTTGACACCGTACGCACTGACCTTGTCATGCGTTGTCGAAGCGAATGATTTATAATTGTCGCATCGTGACCTGTTGTCAAATCAGTTGGGTGGCGCTGTGTCACGGCCATGCAGGCTGTTATGTCATAGAAACAGCCTCATTAGTGACAACGTTGAAAAGAAATTATTATGTATAGCTTGATTAGAAAAATTTTAATGTTGATTTGGGACATTACTTTTTTCGGTTAAATTAGTTTTCAATTATAAGAATTTAGTTCCATATTTTACTATAACGCGATGTAGATTTTTATTTCCTGGTTAAGCCATCTTTATAATTGTTACGAATTCATTACAAAACAAGTCTATTGATGAACGATCTTCAATAAGCCGTCTTATTTCTCGAAATAATTATACGTAACGAAACGGATTTTATGGAATATTCTGTCTCGTCTCTTTTTCTGTATATCTTAATAGATTAATATCCAGAATAAACAAAAAAATCAGCCCGGTATCAGCCCGGAGTCTGGAATTTGTGCCCGATATGGCGATAGCCTCGCCCCCTGTCACATCATGGGACGGAACATACTTGGCGAAAAGTGGGTGCCTTAGTTGCACCTCTGCATACCCCTTCGGGGATAAATGCGTGATGTTATGCATGTATGAACAAAAAAAAAACTATTTTGCGGACTTTATCGCGGTTTTTATATTATAATTTTTTCCCGACGTTTCGAAGATTTTGCAGCTTTCGTAGTTTTATTTTAACCGTCTAACATTCACGTAAACATAAGCTTTCATTAATTTATTCAATAGAAAAAATGTAGACTTCTTCTTATTAATTTTATTTCTATGATAATCCTTACGATGTAGCGTTTCAGGATGTTTGATTATACGATGGATCTTAGAAGTTGACAAGTCATTATTTTCTCTATGCAAATACAAGAAAGTGACTCCTAACACCTAATAATAAGAGTGTCGATTGACTAGAGGTGATTAGCCCGCCCCAGTCGATACAATTAACCGGCTTCTTTGTTTTTAGTGGTGGTACGCCTTTAGTACGCAAGGGCCGACTGGGTATCACTGCAATGTCTATTTCTATCGCCAAACGACATGTTCCGGTGTTCCGGTTTGAGGAACATAGTAGCGTAAATACCGAGTATTATGAGACTTATAACTTATATCTCAGGGGTCAGGCGCAGTGAAGTACCTTGGTACTTTGTAATTCAAAGTTCTTCATTTCTCCTGTTTATGAGCAGTCGTATCAGGCGAGTAGCGAGCGTCGTATCAGAGCGACTGCCTCGGTGGCGTAGTTGTATTGCATGTCCGGTACAATAGCGCTCTGAGGTCCTGGGTTCGAATGCCGGGTCGGGCAAAGTGATATTTGGGTTTTTCTGCTCAGTATCAGCCCGGAGTCTGGAATTTGTGCCCGATATGGCGATAGGCCCGCCCCCTATCACATCATGGGACGGAACATACTTGGCGTAAAGTGGGTGCCCTAGTTGCGCCTCTGCATACCCCTTCGGGGATAAAATGTGTGATGTTATGTATGTATGTATGTATCAGGCGAGCAGCATCCCCTACTCATTTTACTACACCGGCCCGTTTTACTACGCAGTCAGGCGACAAACTTCAATCACCGCAAACTGTTAATACCCTATTTAGCAAACTAGATCAAACAACCGTCGAACACATAACACCTAACAATTACTATTTCTTAACGTGTGCGGTTCGCGCGGAACCTTGGCTAACATTCACTTCGGTAAAGCACATTTATTGAAAGTGGAGCGGGCTGGTCAGCACTCGCTGATCGTATTTGCAGAGATTACTGGACGCTATAGGTCTTGTGTTTGTGATTTGATTTGTGGAGTGTAAGGGATGGAAAGACGAAAGGATGCACTGGTTGCGCTTCTGCCTGAATGCTTTTTTTTTTTTAAATGACCCTACGTTTGTTAGCCTGGCAAGGGCCGGCTTACACAAACGCCGGACTTTTGAGTGAGCGCTTTGAACGCTCGCAACCCTTGAAATTTAAGCAATGCTGAGGGACAGCCCCGGATCTTGAATTTTTTCAAGGTCATAATCTGGTAAATGACGCCCCCATCCACCTATATTTTTACCTTTGCCATCATCATTATTTTGGGCCCCGCGGAAAGTCATTTATGTGTTTAATGTACTGGACGTCTCACTAGTCAAAGTTGCGTTAGTGATCAGTTGGGTATTCATCTGCTAAGTTTGAATTTGCCGCCCTCTGCTATTGCTCCAGGTCCTCAAAATATCCAGCAATGTATTAAAATTAAGTTTATCAATGAGAAAGGTGTTTATTTTCTTGAATTTGAAACATTATTGGTAAGCGAATCTTGACATCGCAATTCAGTTATACAACACAGTTTTTATACAACACCATCTATTGACCTATTTATGAATAGGTACGCGATCTTAGATATTCGACAACTGCAATAATATATAATAAGATTCGGTAGATATATTCTGTATCTGACGCTATCTTACTGCTGTCCGATAGACAATGTATACGTTCAAAGAATTCAAGGTTACGTCGCCATCCAATTTGCATAACAAAGCAGAAACACCTGTCGAGTTTGTAGCCTTAATATATCAGGTATACGTGTCACTTATATAAATTCAAGTGTTTTAGGCTACCGGATTTTAGGATAGGTTTTACTAGATAAATAAATGGCTTTGATTCCTCAAGGTGTATAGACTATAGGTTATTCGTAGGATATATTTTATATCATCATGGATAGCGACCACCATACAAGGTTTTAAAATCCACCACAGTGGCAAAGTGTGTCGCGTTCCTGGATTAACCTGTGTACATCCGGTTCCAACAGGCCGGCATACTGTGTCGACTGTCGCGGGGTAATCATCTCTCGTCAGTCGACATTCTATTGAACCCCAGTCCATGCTTACCTTCAGGTGTAGTTATAAATAAAGACGAATTGAATCATGCTGGATGTAGGTAGCTTTTGACAGGTCTGGATATCTTTAAATCTATGTTAAATAGTGGACATCATGTGACCGATGGTGATGATTGTTCCTTAGTATGGCAAAGTGCTACCACTAATATGGACACGGCAAAATGACTCCATTACAATTGTTAGAAGGTAAGTAGAGTGGTCACAACGTCGGACGTCCACCCACGAGGTGGACAGATGACCTCATCAACGCTGAAGGAGGTTGCTGGATGCGGGCCACTTCCAATAGACCGATCTGGAAATCTTTGAAGAAGGCTCATGTGTACCGCAGTGGACCTGCTTCGGCTGATGTTGATAAAGTGGAGTGGTATCTAGATAGAGTTTTAAGGAACGAGGGACAATTATCGCTCGCCAAACGACACGATTATGCCGGTCTGTTTAAAACCCGATTTATATACAGGCTGAGGCCAGAATGCGACCTGTAAATCACTATGATATTTCACGTAGTGTATGATGCTAACTAACTAGCTATGTATAAAAATATATCCTACCTCCAGCATAGACATTTGTTAGCAATATAATCCTATACTAGCTTTTGTTCGCGGCTTCGCCCACGTGAAGTATTTTTCCGGGATAAAAAGTAACCTATAACCTTCCCAGAATCAACTATCTCCATAAAAGTCCGTTCAGTAGACTTTGAGAAAATCGAATTTATGGCTCACTATTTTGGTCATACTGGCTTCCACATTAAAGGTCACCGATATATGCCGTCGCGAACTTTTATTGAGAGCTATTTGAGACAAAGACCCTAAAGTACATCATCTTTGTCTGTTTCGCATATATATAAGTAGGATTTACCTTAAAACATGACGTTACGTTAATTGTAATTAAATACGTTCATTACAAGGCCCCCCCAAAGATCACACCGTCACAAATCAGACAAAAAGTTGGCAAATCTAAATATCAAGTTGTAATCAAAAACAACTGAAGGCTTATTAATTGCTTAATAACACGTAAAGGACATTTGAATCCGGTTGATAAATAGCATTATTGATAAACAGGATTTTATATAGTTTAGTCTCGTCTAGTTATTGAGTGAATAATGGGCGTTGAATTTTATTTCGATATTTTTTACTTTTTTGAATGACGAGACGAACTTGCCGTTCGCCTGATGGTAACGATAAAACTGCCCATAAACAATAGCAACACCATCCAATACCTTGAATTACAAACTATTGTTTGTTATTTCACTGCGCTCGCCATCCTGAGACATGAGATGTTAAGTCTCATTATGCCCAGTAGTTACAGTACACTGGCTACGATGTCCTTCAAACTTTTGATTTTGCTTGTTGCTCCACCCACGTAGGTATTCTGATTTCTGGGTTGTAAACAGTCCATTGCTCATGGATAATGTTAAGTTTTGCTAGTGGTAGAATATATTTCATATCCGCCCAGATAGCGATCACCGTACACAAGTTGTTAAAACCCGCCATATTGGCTTACGTAAGTATATCGCGTTCCGGGATCAGCCTGTGTATATTCAGTTCCAACAGGCCGGCATAATTGTGTCGACTGTCGAGGGGTAATCATCTCTCGTCAGTCATTCTATTGGACCCCACTCCACTTACCATCAGGAGCAGTGGCGTCACATCGCCATACCCATCCAAAACCCTTAATTCTTTACCATAACCCACTGCTAGTATACCTGGGGCCTTATTCTCTATCCCGCACGTTATTTTGACAGTGCGTAACAAGCACGTAACACAACGCATCATGTTTAGGACTATAGAAATTTGGCTTACAGAATACCATTCCACGCACATTTCTCGAAGATAACATGACACGGCCGCGTTACGCGTTTACACTATCATACAGAATAAGGGCCCTGACATATAAAAAAAAAATACTTAACAGATACTATAAGGGGCCGTTCAAGTATTACGTAACGCAGTTTCGGGGGAGGGGGTCTTGTAAAATGTTACGATACGTCACAGGGGCGGGAGGGGGTTCCATACAAAGCGTTACGTAACATTGGTTTTTTTATTTTAAAACAATACCATAGGTATTTTAGCGACTTTCTGTGTATAAATAAATGTGAATTAGAAAAAACTTGTAACTTTAGAGTTACATAACTTTTGGAGGAGAGGCGGGGCGTACAGGAAAATGTTACGGCGCGTAACACGGGGGGGTTCAAAAATCTTCAAAAGTTGCGTTAAGTAATACTTGAATGGGCTCTAACCAACCATGAAAGATGTTCAATGTTTTCCACCATTTTTAACACAGTACCAGAAGGGATGTCAGCCAAGCTAAAGATCGCTAGAAATCAGAACAAGTAACGCGTTTGCAATACATGCAATCCAAATTGAAATTACAATATTATGACCTATATAATATTAAATGCAAGCGACCGGTTCTTGTGTCCTTCTCTACACTTCCTGGCTTAGTGTAATGATAAAAGTGGAGCGGTTTAGTCTACGCAGGACCGTATTTAGTTATTTTGTAATGGCACCATACGTTACTTCAATGTTCTAGCACCTAATACGAAAAGGTTTTTTTTTTCATTTTATTAATTATAGCCTATTATCATTATTTTATTTTTTACTTTTCTCTCTGTTTTTATTCGTATATAATAAAATACTATAAAAATGCTGTATTAAAGCATTAGTACGTGAAGCAAAGAACAAAATTAAAAATCTATTAAAAAATCTTTGAATGATTTGATAACGTTATGCAATCATAAAACACACACACACACCCACACACAAGCCTATACTTTAGAATAATGATTATTGTTACTGAAGATATATTAAAATACATATTTTTTTGACATAAAACCGATGTAAATGATACAGGCAGCGCCTCGTGTCAACATTACGATTAAAAAGAATTATATACTAAACAATAATTATATAATTTTAGTCAAATAGCGAGTAATTTTTAACTAAAATAATTTGAAATTAAATGATTATTGTTGATAACTGCGCAAATTCACACGCATCAGCGAACTATACATATCTTCTTGGTCAATATGTTGTCAATTGTTCTCTATGAATTATATGACAGAAGGTCCTTTACACCCAATGTCGAATTTAATAATTATGTGAGAACATACTCTCAAATTTTTAAACGTGTATGTAGGTATGCTAAAGCTGCCTATATCAGTAGTCATATTAAAAACTCAGATAATAGAATTAAAACTACTTGGAAAATTATTAATACTGAAACTGGCAAAAATAAAACTAATGACAAGATTTTATTGAACATTAATGACGAGCTAGTTTCAGATAAATATAGAATAGCTAATTACTTTGAACATTTTTTTACTAACATACCTTTTGAAACGACAAAATGTCTGCCATCCTCACCAGGGGCAGCTGAGTCGTTCTTAAAACAAAATGTTGATCTGTCGATTCCAAATTTCGAATTTGAGTTTGTCACGCACTCTGATATAATAAAAGTATTTAAGAGCTTAAACATAAAAAGCACTGAAGACCTATGGGGTTTATCTATTAAAGCGTTGCAGTCAGTAATAGACAACATTGCCCCAATTCTTGCGGAAATCTTTAACTGCTGCGTCAGAGACGGCATATTTCCTGATCTTATGAAGGTTAGCAAAGTAGTACCAATTTTTAAAGCAGGTTGTTCTAACACCCCTCTAATTTCAGACCTATTTCTATTTTACCAGCCTTAAGTAAGGTATTTGAAAAACTAATGCTTAACCAAATGCTGGTGTTTTTAATAAAAATGGGATCTTACATAATAGACAATTCGGCTTTACAAAAGGCAGATCCACGCAAGATGCTGGACGTGCTTTAGTCAAAGCTGTGTTAGATGCTTGGGAGGGATCCCAGGATGCACTGGGGGTCTTTTGTGATCTTTCCAAGGCATTCGATTGCGTCGATCACAAAACCCTCATTTTAAAGCTTCATTATTATGGTATTAGAGGAATTGGACTTAAACTAATATCTTCATATTTATCAGGTCGAAATCAAAAGTATTTATCGACAACGTCTCCTCTGCCGGGTCCGCAGTTAGAATTGGGGTTCCCCAGGGTTCCATATTGGGTCCATTCCTATTCTTAGTTTACATAAATGACCTGCCTTACATGGTTGATAATATGGCAGATGTAGTATTGTTCGCTGACGACACTTCGATTATTTTTAAGTTAAATAGAAGGGATGAGAATCTCGGTGAGCCACATAAAGTACTTAGTTTGATTTCTGACTGGTTCTCTTCTAATAATTTACTTTTAAATGCCGCAAAAACGAAATGTGTCAGATTTTCGTTACTGAATAAAAAAGGAACTAAATATTGATTTAGATGGGGATAAATTAGAATTAGTTCCCTCAACGGTCTTCCTCGGGGTTTCAATCGATAGTAAATTGCAATGGGGCCCCCATATTCAAAAATTTCTAGTAAACTGAGCTCTGCCGTGTTTGCTATTAGGAAGATTAGACAATTAACTGACGTGGCTACGGCAAGGCTAGTGTATTTTGCATACTTCCACAGCATTATGTCCTATTGTATTCTTCTGTGGGGCTCTGCTGCAGATCTGCAGACCATTTTTATCTTGCAGAAACGAGCGATTAGAGCTATTTACAACCTTCGCTCTCATGATTCCCTTAGGCAAATGTTTAAGGAGGTGAATATACTGACTTTGCCGGCCGAATATATTTTTCAGAATATAATGTACGTACGTAAAACCTTAGTACTTTTATTAAAAACAGTGACTTGCATAGTCTAAATACCAGAAATAAAAATAAATTGGTTGTCCCTAATCATAGGCTCTGTAAAACCAATAAATCTTTCTTAGTTAATAGCATTAAGTTCTATAATAAACTTCCCTTCGAAGTTACCAATTTGACCGAACAAAAATTCAAGTGTTATGTTAAGCGTGAATTAATGTGTAAAGGATACTATACTGTATCTGATTACCTTAATGATAAGACGGTTTGGAAAGTTTGTCCTGCACACAATGACCCACCATGTTAGCACACATTAGTAATTAATTAACTGCCTAAAATGTCTTTGTTACATGTCTCACATGCTTTTTTATAATAATGACATTTCTATAGTTCTAATTTGACATAATCATATCATATCTTAATGAAATGTAATTTTTGAAAGACGACCACCCGATCATGTTGTGTTTGCCTGTTCAATATCACTATTTTTTTTCTTTTCTCATGATTGAAAACTATGATTGTAAATGTAGGCGAATGCACGCTGTACGCCGTTATTTAAGTATGAATCTATGTTCTCTTTTATTTGCTATCGCTAATTTTATTTTATGCCGCTCCAGGTTTAGTCGATTGGATTTCATCTTATCCCATGTTAACGGTGATGTGCGTGCATTAGCTTATATAACTATTGTGACTATGTACAAGAAAGACTTGGAAAAAATACAAAAGAAGTACTGAACAATTGATGACAAAAAGAAACCCCGGAGTTTCTTTCTGCCTTTCTTCTTCGGGTAGTCATCACTTAGGTAGCTAGTGAAAGGCTGGGAGCTTAGCTACGCTAGGGCTCAGGTCCTCACCGGTGCGGATCGCGACGCGTTACCCTTCTATTTCCCCTACTTGCCAGCCCGAGCTGGTTACTTCGGTTTGTACCTAGTCTTTTGTATAAACTTTATCCCTAATTTAAAATCTCCATAGTTATATAAGTGATTTTAATAGTTGTTTAGAAATAATAATTATTCTTATTCTTTGTTTTGACGTATCATAAGTGCAACTTTGTTCGCCTACGTGATAAATAAAGTATTTTATTTTATTTTTATTTTAATACAAAATTTTTATATTTCAAACACACAGACATGAAATTATAATTTTATGTTCAATTGATTTCCATAAAACTCCTACGACATATGTTGTCCTGGTCCTCCATCAGAAAACCCACACAATTTTAGAATTCTACACAAATTTTTCTGCTCACATCTCATACTACCAGAAATCAGAATACATGTATCATGAATGCCAGACTAAAAGGTACTTAAATATATATATCGTAAAGTATCTTTTCCCACACTGATCAAGTCTAAGTAGATTGGTTGCATAACTTGTTTTCTTTCACCTTCATCAGTATAATATAATAATAAACAGTCTTATTATATTCTAATAAAATCTCTGCATTAAGAAGAATATAAGATAAAATAAATTGGTTTTACGAAGGAATGTTTGCATATTTCTTCATGCACTTCTTAACGATAAATAGAAGGAAATCGGTTTCCTAGTGAAATTTGATGTTTGAAATCTTCAGATTACTTTCTTAAAAGTGTGGGTATACACACTTCTGGTTGTTGCACTTGTGAGGCATATATATGTTTCCATTTCCACACAGAAAACTTTGGTAAATGGTAGTCCGTTGTAGAAAAGTTTAATGTTTCCACCAAGCGGTAAACGGATTTAGATAAAATTAGGAACACAAAAACCAAGTCCGGGATTAATTAGATCAATCCGTGAAGTCAAAACGTTGTAAGCCTTTTAAACAAATTACGCGCCATAGAGTGTGAGATGGCATAATTAAAGTTTATATAGAGGAGTGTAGAAAAATTTAACACGTAATTCGGTTTACGTTTCATTTGTCATTTTATTAATTATACCTTATTGTTATTTTATTTTTTTACTTTTCTCCCTGTTTTTATTCGTTTCAAATGATTGATCTTGATCAAAATTTGCAGTCAAAGTACAGAAAAATGTATATATATTGTTGTTGAGATCTAAAAGATGAAAATACATAAAATGAAAATGATGAAAATACTCGCAAAAACTACTACATGTTATTGAATGTAGTTTTCACCGACGTATTGATAGAGATCCAACTTAAAATATAGACTGAATTTTATCCTGGAAAAACATTTACATGCTGGCGGAGCCGCAGGCAAAAGCTAGTTAATATATGAAAATGCGTAGCTTTCTGAACACGTTTGGATGTTTTTTTTAAATAAATATATAAAAGGTTGGCGGTTTTGAATGTTTTCTGAATTAGCATGTTGAGGTATTTTTTTTATATAATATGTTACTTAAAATCTAGTCTATAAAGTTGATTTAGGGAGTTTTTATAGCAAGAAAGGCTTTTGAATCAGGCGAAGTCGTGGCCAACACCTAAAAAAAATGTTATGTACAAAAACACCTGCATTCGGACCTGTTAAACCGCGTTTTTTCTTGTTCCTTGGGTACAGCAATTGCCTTTTTGCTCTAGTTTCGTTCGGCCTGTAATTAAGGCTCGGTGATTTATAACTCGACTTTAGGTAAACGTATTTAGTAGTTTTTGGGTTACTTTACTTTTGATTTGATCGGTTATGTGCGTGGTATTGTGTTCGTTGACTTTTGGTTAGTAATGTTCGGTAACGTGTACTATGTGGATAATATTTAAAGTACACTAAATATAGAGGGTTATTTTTACATTGCATTATTAAAAGTAACCACATATTCGTCCATACCTGAGTTACGGTTGTGCCAAAAATCATCCATGAATTACAAATTTTTTCGCCATAAATCTCGGTTATAATTTCAGATTTTTTTATCATTTTATAGTTTAGTGTGAATATGTTATGTAAGTATATTTCTGACTGTAAGTATTATATCAACGATTCGACAAGTTCTCTTCGTGTAGTATAGAATTTAAATTACATTTTATTAGGTATATATTTTGTACGAAACTTATACTTTTTTATTTTATATCTATAGTTAAAACTTACGGTACTTATGAGAAATGGCTGTCTTCAACAAGACAAGTATATGGTTTCATTTGTGAACGCAATGTCAAAATAGCTCTGTAGAGTTATTGTTGTGTCGAAATTAAAGCAAGACTAGAAATATTTTATTTAAAATATTTACGTTTAAATTGATAATTAGCGGGTAGATATTTGTTAATATTCCTAAGAACGTACCAGTAAAATAAACTGAAATTATTGCACCTGTAAGCATGGTTCTTCTTTACTATGAGGGGAGGGCGGTCTGTTGATTGCTCTTTGCGTCCACTATGCTAGCCTAATGTAGATTGATAGATATTCGAAATTCTTATAAATAACTCAGGCAAACTGACGCAAGGCTATTGATGTTTTCCTTCAAAGTTAAAAAGGTATTAAAACAAAAAGACATTAAAACCTTGTTTTTAAAATATATGTTACTAAAAATAAACTTTAAACAACGTTCACTCACTCAATATCAAAGTATAAACAAACAAAAACATATCACACCTTCGTTCCTGAAGGGGTAGGCAGAGATGTAACCAAGGCACCCACTATTCGTCATGTGTTCCTATAATACCCCATGTGATATGGGGTGAGCCTATCACCGTATCAGGCACAAATTCCAAACATTGATCATTGGACCACCCGTAAACATAAACAGCTAGTGGTAGGATATATTTTATATTCGCCCGGATACCGACCACCGTGCACAAGGTGTTAAAACCCGCCATAGTGGCACACGTAAGTGTCGCGTTCCGGGATCAGCCTGTGTATATCAGGTTCCAGCAGGCATAATTGTGTCAACTATCGAGGAGTAATCATCTCTTGTCAGTCGACAAATTAGTGTTGATATTTTCTCTGTTACAAAGCAAAAAATTAAAAAATCAATTTATAACTTACTTTTTACTAATGTATTTTTAAACTGAATATCGCAGGCTTGAGATTTTCTCATACTTATGACTTATAGACGTTTGTTGCTTCTTTGTAAAGTTTTCTGTTAAACTGTGAACAGTGATGTTGGTTACATGTTTATTAATGCAGTACATGTGTCATTTTACCCTTTACTTATTTAATATGTAACTGTTCCTTTTTAATAAAATAAAATTATTGGAAACTCTCCACTATCAGGTGCAGTGAGGCCACTATGTAGTGCTCTTATAAAAAACAACATAACAGAACAGCGATCTATATTCCTTTGTTTAAAAACAAACATAAAGCATTATGTGTATTACGACCGGCGCGCGGCAAGGCCGAATGGACAACACTTGCCTTCACTTATAACTGTTTACTTTTGCTATTTGTACGTGCGCACACGCATCCACCCCCAGGATAAAAATATATAGCAACTCGCCCTTTTCTACTTTCCATTGTAGGCAATGATCTTACAAATTTCGTTATGTTAGGTCCCATGGACCCAATAGGGACCAAATATATTACCAACCATCTGATAAGCAATTCTAGTCTCCGGGTTGATACTGAACGGAAAATTTTACCACTGTACGCAACTCGGGATTAGAACCTTAGACCTTAGAGCGTTAATCGCAGATGTAATATAATGCTTCCTAGACTGTCAGTTATCTCGTCTTAATATGAATTGGCTGAGCGCATTCTGTCAATCGCTGACAGTTATATCAAACAATTGACAGTTATATAAAATGAATATTTTCGTTAAGTTTTCTTAAATTTTCTAATTTTTCACGTAATTTTTTGAATTTTTCCTTTCATAAGAACTTTCTCCTGACAATAACAAACACAACAAAAAAAATGTAAAATCGGTCCAGCCGTTCACGCGTGATGACGTGACCAAGGGAAACGTGACGTGGGTCACTATGGCGGGTTTTACACCTTGTGTACGGTGGTCGCTGTCCGGACGGATACAAATAACCTACCACCAGAACTACACATATGTACAATTTACGTATTTTTCATATATTCAACCACACGGACACTGTTTTTTTATGTTACCAGACTCTAAGAAAGTGCCTTGAATATTATTCTTAGTTTTAGCAAACTTAAAACCTAGAAAATTAAGTTAGATTTGTATTGCTTATTAGTTTTATAGACTAGGTAATTTAGCAAACTTAAAACCTAAAAAATTAGGTTAGAATTGTATTGCTTATTAGTCTTATAGACTAGGTAATTTACTGCTAAAAACCTGGTTCTAACAACAAAGGAAAAATATACATACTCAACCACAAACAACCATTAGGATTTGTTACTCGACGAGGAAACAGCAGCGAATTATCTCGGACCGGTTTGGCCGGCTGCGACGTGTCATCAACGATTTTAGACGATCTAATGTCAACTTCACTGCTCGACGGCGTTTGATTTGTTTAGGAATTGGACAGCTTTTTTACTAGTAGGTGTCTGGTGTACGACGGGCTGTCTGGTAGAGATGTGATTTATGTTATATACCAGTATTTAAAATATAGATACAAGTAACATTTTTTTATTGCTTTAAATGACGAGATGAGCTTGCCGGTTGGTCGGTGGTAAGCGATACGACCGCCCATAAACAGTAGATACACCATCCAATTTTAATTACAAAGTATTGTTTGGTATTCCACTGTGCTCGCCATCCTGAGACATGAGATGTTAAGTCTTATTATGTCCAGTAGTTACACTGGCTACTATGTCCTTTAAACTGGAACACAATAGTGACTACACACTGCTGCTTAGCGGCAGAAATAGACATTGCGGTGGTACCTACCCAGGCGGACTCTCACATATGAAAAACCTACCACCAAAATAACCAGTGCATAATTCGCCGTTATATAATAATATCAGCTCTGTATTTTAAACTATCCCACTGTTTGCGCGGGCGTCCTCTATTACTGAGAGGGATTGGGTCTTAGTCCACCACGCTGGCGTAGTGCGGATTGGTAGACTTCACATACCCTTAAAATTCCCATAGAGAACTTCTCAGGTATGCTGGTTTACTGCACCGATAAAGCAAGCGATAATTCACTAAGAATACACACATAATTTTAATTTTAGAATTTTAGAAAAGTCAGAGGTGTATCCTTGGGTTTTGAACCTATGGACTGTGTCTCGGCAGTCCATTCCCCACCCAATAGGCTGTAATTTTTCTACCTATAATCGACGCCAAATGACAGCAATTTGGCAGTAATAGCTGAAGATGCCACCGCCGTCTTTGTGGCCTATTGACCCGCAGTACCGTTGTATATTAATTCAAAGGAAATGCGACACTCTTGGCTCGCTGCCTGAATGTATTATAATTAATCTAATAAAAACATTTGGATTTGTTTATTTCTAGGAAATTTGTTTTTTTATGATTCTTGTTTGTGGTCTGCTATCTATGAGTCTTTTATTTATGGTCTGCTCTGATGGTCAATGCAGTAGATTTTTTTTAAGTATAGATATGATAATTTGGTTTAGTATAATGATTTCTTATGTTTACGCGAATGTTAGACATTAAAATTAAACTATTTTTCGGATTTTATCGCGGTTTTAATGAAGGCTGCAGTCTTCGAAACGTTGGGAGAAAACTAAAATATAAAAACCGAGACAAAATCCGAAAAATTGTTTAATTTTAATGATTTAGTATCTTTGACCGGTCACCTGCCGACCATTGAGCCATTCTGAGATTCAGTACCGGCTGAATCACTTATACAGAAGTCTTTTACCCCCGAAAGTGGTAAACAGAGGAATAACTAATGCATCCATTTTCGCCTCCCGTTCCCAACTATGTGATAGGGGCGAGCCTATCACCACATCGAGCACAAATTCGAGATTCCTCTCTGATGCTGAGCAGAAAAGTCTAATATCACTTTGCCTTACCCGGATTTGGAATCCAAGACCTTACAGCAAAGGTCATACCACGCACGCAATACAACTTCGCTACCGCTCCAGTGAATTCATCGGGTGGATCGTGTTAAGACCAATGCAAAGTGTAGTTCCGCTTGAGATCTGAACTCTGCACCTCGCGACCAATACCCCATGTAGGTTGCTAACCAATGTGGGACATATTTAAAACTATGTAGAATAAAATTATTCTAATTAAGCGCCAAATCGATTTTTAACATTTTTCACTAATACGCAACCACATTACTCCTGAGTTCTATAAGATTTTTATTCCGGAAAAATATTTATGCCAGAAAATCTTTTACGCGGCCGAGATAACAGGCAAAAGCTAGCAATAATAAAGGCTTATTCTATGTAATTTAAGAGTAATAAGTAACATTGGATAAGGCCCGATGGAAGCATAACAAGTAACCAGATATAATAGGTGAAGTTAAGAAGAAAACAACATTTCTAATCACTTCCAATTTGTAACTTCAAAGAAAATGTCATTTCTCATAATTACGAAGTAAATGTACTAACAAATCAATGTTTATTTAAATTATTTCCATCACGCGAGACAATCATAATGTCCTTCTGAGAATTTTATGCAAATAAATAAAAACTTCAAAGCCATGGCCGTAATTGGGGATGCACGTGGGCTTGACCCTCAGGCGTGACCTTTATTTATTAATGATATATAAAGTGACCTAACTCAAATGTATATATTTTCTGATTTTGTTAAAAAACGGCATTTCAAAGCATGCACCCCATTACGAGAAAAAGAGTATAGAATAGAAATAGGTTATCATTTTCGCCGCAACCCAATTCACTACCTTTTATACTGTTTTCAAATCTTTTTTATTTGTTTCCCAAAAATCGTTTTTTTTTGTGTTAGGTCACTTTAATTCTAAGGGTGCGATATACACTCTAATGCTGAAGTTTTAGACAGTATGTAATTTGTATGATCAAGGCGATTTTAGAAGTACATCCTGACAAGAGCTGCTATACTGTTGATAAACAACAAACAAACGAACATCACGCCTTTATCGCCGAAGAGTTAGGAAAAGGTGCAACTAGGACGCTCACTATTCAGCAAATGTGTTCGGCCCCATGATGTGATGGGGGCGAGTCTTTCACCATACCGGGCATTAATTCCAGACTCCAAGCTGTTACTAAGTAAAAAATCCCAAATATCACTTTGCCCAACCTGGAATTCGAACCCAGGACCTCAGAACACTGCTGTACCGCGCATGTTGTACAACTTTGCCACCGAAGCAGTCCTTCTAACAAACAAGCATTTTCACAAATTCCGCATTTTTAATGTAGCATACTATTGACATAAATTAATAGTATATCATGGCTTCTTTTAATAGAATAGTTACTATTATTTCACAACAGCTTTAACATAGACTAGGCTGAACGAGGACATTTTTATATCCTATCCTAGATAATACTATAAATAATATTTAACTCGTATTAGGGCGTATAGTTCTGGAATACAATCCGGTTTTTAATTTTGTATATATTTTATTGTAATCAATTTTGCGTCTGAATTTAATAAATACGTAAATAAATAGTTCCATAACATTGCATAAATATTTTATAACCCCCATCCAAAAACCTGAGTACGTCCTCTAGAAAAATATGAAAACCTGATGCCCACACATGCATCAAGGGTGTTTATTCCATTCGTCACGGGTGTAGCTAATCACCTGTACTACAGCCGTGACCTACTCGCAAAATGTGCAGTTATTCATTAAGTTATAAAAATGTCGCTTAATCGTTACATGATAAAGTTTAAAATGTTCAGTTGTTTATTAAAAATTGTGTTTGGTTTCTTTATTGTTTGTGGGTATTTATGATTAATATAGAAACTGCTGAACAGATTTGAATGAAATTTGGTCCACACATACCCCCCCCCCCCCCACACACACACGAACCCGCGCGCAATACCTAGTTTGTTATGTACTAGATGGCCCAGCAGATGGTCTGCCACATACCGCATTTTATGTATTTTCATCTTTTAGATCTCAACAACAGTGCCGCCTGTTGGGTCCAATATTATTCTATGATTCAAGCTGGAACTAATTAAACTCACGTTTTTTTATTTCAATTGTTACGTCATTGCGGAGATTAGCGTGTACGAAAAGAAATATCACCCAAATTGCCAACGTCTCTCGTCTTTTCACATTGATATATCAAAATTATTCTTTGATACAAACCTTGTCCTGATAATTAGGAGCACAATAAAAAAGGAATCAGTCAAGCTGTTCGAGCAGTTCTCAAGTAATGCTCTTACATACATGTGCCAACAGATTTTTATTTATATAGATAGAACATGGTATAAACAACAGTATTTGTACTGTAATTCTAAAGTTCGAGATAGCATCAAAATAAATCATAAAGAATTAATCATTCATTGTTCAAAAACAATGACGCATTATTTGTTCGTTCAGTCATTCGTTCAATCATTCAGTGCCGTAGAATCGAGTTAACAGTAATAATTACTTCTGATGATTGATTCAAAATGGCGGTTGTCAAGCGATATAATTGAACGACACGCGAAATGACGTCAACAAACACGTGACTAGAGATTGTACTTGCTTAGATGTTCGAGTAAGTACGCGTGACGCTCGACGACCTTTTTACCTGTGTGTCATCTAAAATACACGAACTAAGAAAAGAATGAAAAGTGTGAGAGTCCGTCTGGGTAGGTACACCGCAATTTCTATTTCTGCCGCCAAGCAGCAGAGAAGACGCTATTGTGTTCCGATTTGAAGAACATTGTAGTCAGTGTAACTACTGGATATAATAAGACTTAACATCTCATGTCTCAGGATGGCGAGCGCAGTGGAATACCAAACAATACATTGTAACTCAAGGTGTTGGATGGTGTTTCTACTGTTGTATAGAGATGTCAAAATAGATATTTTTTTATCGTTAGCAATGCAAAACGACTTCACTGCACCTCTTGTAAACTGAGGTGGACATGATGGTGATGCTTATCTAGTTGTAAACGTCCCTATACTAGGTTAAAATGCCACCTTACTTCTTTATTTTGTCCCCCGCTTTGCTCTGGAGGGAAATGGACAATTAATATTTCCAACTCGTCCCTATCTTTCTATTTGATTAATTTCGTTGCGGGATAATGACATATTAGTTTTCCCTGAGACTCGCCGAGCTTCACTGCTTAGTGTCATAAAATGCGTGCCACTGCTGATCCTGGCTTACAAGAGTTGTGGTGGGTGTGAGAGCGAAAGTCTACTTATACAACTAACAAATCATGAAATAACTATATTGGGTTCTCAAACCCGCTGAATTACCCACAACCGAAAATCCACGCAACATAAAATCCCAACAATAAACCAAAGAACAATCAAACCCAAATGGTCTCCAAATAATGACGCAAAAAGTAAACAAGTCCTCCCCTTTCGTCGAACTAATAAAACCAAGTTTGTCGGATGACTCACCGCAGTTTGGGCAAGGTGACCGCGTCCTTAGGGCAACGGGCTTGTACTTAGTACTTTCGCTTTTTGTTCATTTATGCTAAAGGGATGCGCAGGCGTCGTCAAAGATTTCAATTAACTACTGTTGACAATTATATCAGTCGAGCGGTTCCTTGATTTATTCATAATGTAATCGGTAATTGTTTTTTAAAAGTTTCTTGATGCATTAGCAAATTAATTTTTATACCGCAGTAAGTACAACTAACTTCTGCCTACCCCTGCTAGGTAAAGGCTTGAATGTGTATTTCTGATATTGAAGGTGTTTGTAGCATGCAGTAGAAGAAATATGTTCGTCTGTCGGCTAATGATTTAAAAACAGATAAACGACATAAAAATAATTTGCATACACCAATAAATACATCAAATGTTACAGTAAACAAAAACAATTCAGTGCCTGTTTTATATTCAGCATTCGTTTTTGGGGGTCGGAGCGTTTCCGACGCCCGTCACGAGGAAATATATTCAGCTTATTTCTTATCTTTGCAACTAGAATATAGCATCACGCTTTCTTTTCAAGGGTGTGACACATTTCGTCAGTGAGGCTTCATGTAGAGACTATTGAACTATCGAATAACTTATTTTAACAATAGGTGTTTTGCCCGCGAACTTTCACGGGATAATAATATAAAAACGGGAATAAAATCATTATAGAACAAGATTTTGCTCGCGGCTTCGCCCGTGTGAAGGAGTTTTCCAGGATATTTTTTTTCCGACGTACTTGATAAGTATCGTTATATTATGACCACATTACATAAAGTAATTATAAATTATAGCCTATGTGTTATTCTGATGTATAACCCATATTACTGTAAAGTTTCATTCGAATCCATACATCCATCATCACAAACTTTCGCATTTATAATATAATTATTATAGTATATTTTTTATTACAAAAATTATTCCAAAGTCATGTGGAATAAGCATTTTCCTCGACAAATGTGACCCCGCTGCTCATGTCATGTTTGTGAAAATGCACATGATGTCACGAATCCTTGCTGAGTTTAATGTCAAACTCATTCTGATTTCGATGTTTGACACATAAATTCCTGCATACTTGATGCATTTCACATACAATAGCTTTATTGGAAATGGAACGAACTGCCAAAACAAAAGTATAATTGCTGTGTTTTTGACTTAAATCATTACACAGCTTATGCTGAGTTTGTCACCTAATTGTGGCGGTGTGGTCAAAGGGTTGACGTGTTTTAGATTTAAGTACTTATACTATTATTTTTTAGTTTCAAACCTTTGTTCACTGCTGCGCCAGTAAAAGCTTTTTCTTTCTTTCTTACACAGATTCTAAACCCAAGGCACTCTGACTTTTCGGTGTATAGTTATTAATTATTTAGACTGGTAGTAGGTCTCACGTATGTTAGAGTCCTGGGTAGATACCACCGCAATGTCTATTTCTGCCGCCTAGCAGCCAGTGTGTAGTTACTATTATGTTCCGGTTTAAAAGACATTGTAAAACAAGACACTGGACATAATAAGACTTAACATCTCATGTCTCAGGATGGCGAGCGCAGTGGAATACCAAACAATACTTTGTAATTCAAGGTGTTTCTAATATTTATGTATCGTATCGCTTACCAT
This sequence comes from Manduca sexta, assembly GCF_014839805.1. Lineage (NCBI taxonomy): Eukaryota > Metazoa > Arthropoda > Insecta > Lepidoptera > Sphingidae > Manduca > Manduca sexta. Next base: position 9,116,632 of record NC_051118.1, read on the forward strand.
CAGGCGAACGGCAAGCTCGTCTCGTCTGTCAAAGCAATAAAAAAATATATACAAGCTAAGTTAAACTGACTTAGCCTAGATTTCAGTGTGCAACGCGAATAATTTTGATGATTATGGTTATTATGAACGTTGGTATTGGAAACGTTTTAATTAAAAGTTCGCAATTTTTTTGTCGTACGCCAATTAAATGAATGATAAAAATCGCTTTGAAACACGTTGTAACCTGTTTGAGATGTTTACGTAATTTGAGATGATACGAATTTCGAACAAGTGCTGTAATTTTTAAACCAGGACGTAATAACGCTGTATTGATCTTTATGCTGTATTATAAGGCCTCTATAAAACTGCCCAATCGCCTTCGAAATTGGTTAATTAATTGCACTTTTCTGGCACAAAATTAAGTTTTAATGACAAGCGACCAAGTCTGTTTTTCCCTAAATGAAAGTGGAACGATAACTACGACTGTAGTAACTAGAAGCATCTGATTTTGTCGTTTCGGATTTGTCGTTAATTCAACTTACCTCAATTTACAGTTACAACGCTAGGACTATGAATGCAGATAATTTAACTATTTATCCAATATATAGGATTTTTGAAATTATTTTTAGATGATATTTGGAATGGTCGAATCTATAAGTATATATAAAAATGAAGCCCTAATTCCCTTGGTCACGCCATCACGCATGAATGGCTGGACCGACTTTACTAATTTTTTTTTGTTGCGTTTGTTATTGTCAGGAGAAGGTTCTTATGAAAGAAAAAATTCAAAAAAATTGCGCGGAAAATTAGAAAATTTAAGAAAACTTAACGATAATATTAATTTTATATAACTGTCAATTGTTTGAAATAACTGTCAGCGATTGACAGAATGCGCGCTGCAAATTCATAGTTAAGACAGAACAAAGCCTGTCGGGTCAGCTGGTACACAATAAAAGTGACATGTAGATCTCAAAGAAGTTTTTAGTTTATTAGGTACGTATAATTTTAAGAATTTGAACAGTAGTTGCAGAGATTACTCCTCTATATAAACTACCTACTTCTTTATAATAATATAAGTATTATCTTCACAATATTCAGATACAAAAACTAATACTGTCTGGAATATGTTCAAAAAAGCATTATTATGCGTACGAGATAATGATGGGTGTTCCCAAAATGGTTTCGTAATGCGGTGAGCGTCTCCCGAATTTTAATACAAAGGGCGCGTTCTCGGCTGTTTGACGGCACTACTTTTTGCTTCCATAGCCTGAAAAGGTAAGCCGGGAAAAAATATGTGAAAAATATAGACAATTTTTCTTTTAATTTTGAATTTAGAATTTCAAATTCCTTGTTATTTTTTCGATGTCAAAACTCGCCATATTGGGCCACGTAAGTGTGTCACGTTTCGGGATTAGCCTGTGTATATTCGATTCAAATATGCCGGCATAATTGTGTCTACTGGCTACAGGTTCTTATCACCTCTCGTCAGTCAAAATTTTATATGTACCCCACTCCGCTTACAATCACTGGGGTCACGTTCCGGGCCGGAAAAAAAGATGTATAGAGAAAAACAAATACCTTTGTTGTGCCTTAGAAATACGATGTTTTTTTTTTACTTCCATAGAATAATTGGACGAGTTATAGGTCGCTTGATTTTTTACAAGAACAAACTGCGCGGCAGTGCAAGTCACTAATTTGTGCCGAAATTATCAGGTAATAAAAAAAAACATAATTCTGCTACCAAAAAAGTTTCATAATTCATGATAATTACAATGCCCAATATTACGGAGCGTTTTGCTAAACGAACCCGCGGTATGAAACTAGTTTTTTCGTCGCGATTGTAGTTCGACTCCTCGGCGCTAATAAGGGAGTCCAAGGCCGCGTGTTTCGGCCAGCGGGCGTGCGCAAGCGCATGCGATTTACGACACCAAGGGAAAGGTTGGAGCTTTTACTTATCAACACATGTGAACCAAATCAAAAGGTATTGAATATATCAAATTAGTTTTTACTGGCGAGCAAACCGGATAATCCGAGGCATTGCATGATGATATAGCTGAATATTTAGGCCAGATTTATTTCAATTAAAACGGATAAACTAATTACACTAATTATGTTAATACTAACAACATATAACTACAGATACATGTATCTTACCCCACCAACTCAAAATCAGTTCATAGCTGTAAACCATTGACAGAGTTATTTTCCCGTTTGTGATATTAGCAGGTGTGAATTTGATTTTTTTTTATCTCTTGGATTAATTTTGAGTGCGTCTGTGGCGCGTATACGGTATGACTGTGCTGAGGTACCGAGTCCGTTCCCCGGATCGGATGGTATTGGATTTATCTCCTGGTGTCTGGAATATGTGCTCGAAGGCAATAGGCTCGCCTTCTATCATATCCTGGGACGGAATACGTACAGCGGAAGGTGTGTGCATCAGTTGCGTCTCTTCCTACCCCTAGGGGGTTTAATGCGTGAAGTGTGTTTGAATTAATTATTTTTAACGGTTCCTTGTGAATTATCGCTTGCTTTAACGGTGAAGGAAAACATCGTGAGGCAACCTGCATACCTGAGAAATTCTCTGTAGGAATTTTCAAAGGTGTGTGAAGTCTGCCAATGCGAACTAGGCCAGTGTGGTGGACTAAGGCCTAATCCCTCTAGTAGAGGAGGCCTATGCTCAACAGTGGGACAGTATATAATACAGGGCTGAAAATTATAATATTTATGATTGCGATTGTATATATTCATAGAGGTTTAATGAAATATAACCTAGAGAACTCAGTAACCTTTATGTAATGAGCCGTACCCTGCGGACATGGATGTAACAAATCAGAGAATTATATCGCGAACTACAAATTGATTGGGCGTGTATTGCATTTTTTGTCTTGTTCAGTTCTATTATTAACAAATGACAGGTACTAAATTAATTATTTTACTATATTTTGCGCGTAGCTTCGCCTGTATTTAAAGCCTTCCTTGCTACAAAAATCTCTAAATTAATGTTGTTTTTTAATTGCTCGGAAAATGACCCCGCTGCAATTGATCGTAAATGTAGTGGTGTCCAATAGAACGTCGACTGACGAGAGATGATTACCCCTCGACAGCCGACACAATTATGCCTGTTGAATCCGGATATACCAAGACACAGGCTGCTTCCGGAACGCGACACTTACGTGAGCCATTTTGGGGGATTTATAACACCTTGTGTGCGGTGGTCTCTACTATCAATGTATTGATCCTTAGTACTATATTATGATTTTATTTATAACTAGCTTCCGCCCGCAGCTTCGCCCGCGTGGATTTCGGGTTTCAAAAATGGAGAAGGTGCTCAATTTGTCGGGATGTTTTTTTAATTTATGGTGGTATGCAGGTGGTCCGATTGTCCGGTCAGGGTCTGATGATGGGATCCTGGTGAAATCGAAGGAACTTTTAACCATTAAGGTTGCACACGAATTGACGGAAGCTTAAAAAATGGAGTAACTTCTCCCGTTTTTCCAACATTTTCCATCACTGCTATGCTCTTATTAATTGTAGCGTGATGAAAAGTATACTATAACCAGCTCAGGAGTATGAAAAATAATTGTACCAAGTTAAGTTAAAATCCGTCGAGTAGTTTTTGTTTCTATAACGTTTATACAGACAGACAGACAAAAATTTTACTAATTGCATTTTTGGCATCAGTGTCGATCCCTAATCACCCCCAGTTATTTTGGAAATATATTTCATGTACAGAATTGACCTCTCTACAGATTTATTATAAGTATAGATATGCAAAAGTAGCTCAAAAATTGTCCATAACGAAAACATGCATTTTAAAGTAAGACAAAAGAAATAATATCGTGAAGCCAACCAAATAACTAATGATATATTAAATTTTGTGACTGTTCAATTTAGTCGGGTCCGCGATGTCACTTTTGTTGAGTTTCAGAACGCGACATTACATTATTATATTCTGTGCTCCAACGCACACTGCTTTGATGTTAGGAACACACCTACATTGCTTAGACAACAGTGAACTTTATACAATAGCAATAAAGCTCAAATTGACTCTACGTATTAGTTAGAAAACGTTTGTATGGGAAATAGAAAAATGCTGTTTTGAGGATTTTCCCGGCAATTATTCGAATTTTTCTCACCTTTTAAAGCTTCCCTAGACCTCCACGAATAATTCAAGACCAAGATAAGATAAATCCGTTCAGCCGTTCTCGAGTTTTAGCGAGACTAACGAACAGCAATTGATTTTTATATATATAGATGAATTTCTTTGGACTAAATATTAAATTAGACATTTAATTGTGTCTTCGGATTCGGTGTTCTGGACAATTTCTTTGAACCTATTGATTTATAGGCTATCCAGGAAAATGCAAAACCGGCTTCCGATTTAGTAAAATATGGAACTAATTTCTTAGTCACCATGTTAAGATTAAATTAAAAAGGCAAAAGCGGAGCCCCAAAACAGTTTAAGTTTCCTAGTCAGGCTATACTAGGATCGTGTGGAAGTGCCTAGGCAATCGTCTCTATGCCGCCAAGATATAACTTGTACGATGTTATGGTTTGGAAGATCAAGCCAGTGATGATTACTCGGCATTATGGGCAATGACGACCACGATTCATAAAGCGGCTTCGTCAATTTCACAAACCTTCGAAATTCCTCAACCATGTTTCTTTACACCATGATTACAAAAGTTACTTAAAAAGTATGGTTATTTAAATGCTAAAAGCATGAATGAATTCATTAAGAACTTCCGAAGAAGCGTGTTTTGTAATAATTTTACTAATACAGCATAAATCGTAGGAGTTGTGTGGTAGGCGTGTGGGCTGCGTCGCTTCAAGGTGTTGACCTCTGCGCAAACACCTTGCGATTTATGTGTTCCTGGTACGTGGATCTATGATTTCTTAGAAAATTTATGATGACTCCTTTGCTTTTATTATTTATACTGGGGAAGTAAAATTTAAGGGTCTCAGTAGAGAAGAAAAGAAATTAGGTTTTGTCATAATAATGAATATATATATTAGTGAAGAAGTTATTTTATTATAATATATCCACTGCCCATAATTATTTGAAACTGATCTTCTTGTTACCTACATATTTATGTAATATGCATAACTACTAAATTTTAGTATTTTTACTGTGTACTAAAATTTGTATAACTTATGTTTTCTATTATATCTGGGATCTTGATACTCGAAAGTGTATTTTTACAAGTAAGTTGTCGGTCGCTCGTATCACTCAAAGTATTAAAAATATATTACACTGACTAACTATACTTTTGATTCGTTATAATTATTGTTACTTACTATAAATTATGTGATGCCATTAACATCGTAACGACTCTACAAAATGTCGATTGGGTAAATTTGAAGATGTCTAAGGCACTGGCGAAAGCGATGTGAATATTGTAACTTTGTTAAAGGAAAATATTTCTTGATATAATGAGGATTCTTTAGTACATTTGGTTGGATTTTGTATGATTCATAGTTAGAGTAGACTTTTTTTCGCGGGTAATGATAGAAAAAATATGGTGTCAAAATGAAGTGCAAATTAATTCTACTTTACTTTGCTTATAAATTAAAATTATCAGATTCAAAGACGATTTATTTCTTTCGGCTCGTCATTATCTGGGAATGATGCGGAGAGAGTCAACAAAAAAAAATGCACACAATTTAAAATATACATATTCACATCAGGCTTATTAAAAACTTGCTAACATTACGTGCTGTAGTTTCTCGCAAAAAATCTTACGAACAATCCCAAAGTCAAATCATGCTAAATAAAATATTATTACGTACTTTATTGTCCTCATAAAATATAGAGTACAATTACCTAAAATAAATCTTTAATTCGATTCCAAGAATAAACTAATCATAATAAGACATTTGTAAGCACATTAAAAAATCTTTGTTCTGATTGGATTCAAGAATAACCATAAAAAGCCATTAAAATCGTTTATTGAAAACAGTGCTTTCCAAGTTGCACTGCCGGATCTGAGAATCGAATCCACACACACACAATCATGCCTTTTATCCCCAAATGGGTAGGCAGTTCGCAACTGGTTTACCCACCTTTTAACCGTGCATATTCCATTCCATGATGTGTTAGAATCGAATCAAGTACGCCCTAATTGCTTCCATTCCGCGTTATACCTAAAATCGTAGTATTAAATGCTATCATCTCATGGCTTGGACCATTCCCACAGGCGCCCATTAGCCACTGACCAATCTGTTTCGTAAGCGATCCAATGGCCAAATGAGTTAGTAATATAGGCGAGATTCTCAGAGTATTCCAGTTGGTCAATATCATACGTTGAAATAAAACTATTTTACGGATTTCAATGCAGTTATTTATAATATTATTTTCTCCCAACGTTTTAAGACACAGCAGGAACATGAAGATTGCAGTCTTTGAAATTATAATAAAAAATATGTGATAAAATGCGTATATAATTGTATTTCAATGGTTTTTTTTTTATTGCTTTGAATGACGAGATGATCTTGCTATAAACAGTAGAAACACCACCCAACACCTTGAATTACAAAGTATTGGTTGATATTTCATTGCGCTCGCCATCCTGAGAGATGATAAGTCTTATTATATCCGGTAGTCTAACATTCTCGTACACATACGAAATCATCAAGTAGAATTTGTTTAATTTTTTTGTTATTTGTTTAAGGTTTCGCGAACAGAATGCGGCTGGGAATTATGCTCGTGTTATAACAAATAAACACCAATGTTGGAACAGTACGCGGGGAGGTATGTATAAATAAAATATAAAAACAAATTATACTTTTTTCCTATGTTCATAAGGGCGATATTAAATTTTTAGCAAAGGCGATCGATGATTTTCGAGTTTGGTACTAAGAGATATGTTTAGATTAAGCTCAAATTCGTTTTTGATCATGATTTAGCATCAATCAAAACATAAATCGAAAGATATCGATGCATCTATTTTAATCGGATTTAAAATGCAATGCAGGTAAAATTATCGATAGCCTAAGCTGAAAGTATTGTCCTTTATCAACATTGTGGCCCTCGAAAAACAAAAAAAAATACTGTTCCATTTTTAAAGTGCCGGTTTTTTAATATGCCTGTCAATATTTAAATTTAGAACTTGTCACCCAAAAAGTGTGAAGAGAATCGATTAATTAATCGATTGAGTCGAACCTACCTTTTTACAGAACCGTAATCGATGTTAAGTTAAAACTGGCTTGACGCTAAGGGGTGGTCACTGCCTCGTCTGCCCAATGACTGATGAAGCCACCAAGCCGTCAGAAGATGGCGCTATAGTCGAAACTGAGCCAAAGGAAATAAAAGAGAAACCACGTGTATCGTTCAATAGAGACGTTCATGTTAAGAGATTCGGTGAGTCTAAGGTTCTACGGTTGGGGAATGGATGGTTGACGTAGATTGTATTTAGTTCATGTGTTTCTCTTTTCTTAGCTTTTTGTTGGCATGTGTCTTCACTTTTTTTCCATTTAGTAGCATGTTAGTTCGATAACCTATATTTCTTTTTGTCTTGAAAATTGGTCTTAATTTGTATGTAGTTGGTAGTTATGCTTTTTTAAAAATAAAACATTCTTTTTTTTTAATTTAAAACGTTTATTGATTTTTTAATTATGATATTGTTTTCTATTTTCAAATAATTTGTGTGTATAGCTATCCATTCCTCGTGAAACCGTTTAAAACTCGTGTTCGCGGTAATGGCTTCACCTCCCACTCGCACTAATACGAGAACGCATAGGAGTGAAAGAGACAGATAACAAACTAATTCAGCCTAGACATTAGCGTCTAATAAAACATCTAAAATATTTAATTGTGGTTATTTTGTGAACTAACCGGGATATAGTATTAACTATTAGACATTTCCTTTTGTGCTAAATAAAATATCTTTACTAAAATTTAATTACGTAACTTCTTTCCGTTTTAATATTTAAAAATACTAATTTATCTGGAAGGATCGTGGGAGACTAAGTGAAATATTACATAATTTGAATACTGTCAAAAACAAAACGAGGCCACAAAAATCATGACAAGAGCGTTTGTGAAAAAAAAAGACAAAAACTCGCTTCTAATCGCCGATGATAGTTCATGACGAATTCTGATTGCGGCATTGTTTGAAAAGAAGAAAAAACAGCAAACTATGGAGGGAAAGTTATAAAACATAACTGTTGGGTTTAATTGATTGTGAACTTAGAGTTGTTTGTCTGGAAAACACCTTATTCTAGGCTTTGGTCAAGAGGGCGGAACGGGATGGCGACGCGACGCTTTTTTTTATCTTTTTTTTTATTGCCTTAGTAGGCAAACGAGCGAGCAGTCCGCCTGATGTTAAGCAGCATCCGCCGCCCACGGTCTTAAGCAATACCAGAGGAATAGCCCAGCCATTGCCTTCCGTGAAGTAGGAGGTGGTGTAGGACGCTAGCGTGAACAGTCCTTTTTATGTAGGAGTCAGTCGCGAAGGGTCCATATAACTTCCTACCGACATCCCTTTGTGTAGAATATTATCATTTTAACGATTTGTAGACCGCCTTCACATTACCTATATGTTGTGTCGGGTTACCTTTCCCTTTCGGGACAAACGTGCATACGGTTCACCTGTTACGAGCCTTCCCGCGTCACACCCACCACTACAACTCCTGTAAGCGAGGATCAGCAGTGGCACGCATGATACCGAGCAGTGAAACTCGGCGAGTCTCAGGGAAAACTAATATGTCATTATCCCGCAACCGAATTAATCAAATAGAAAGATAGGGAGGAGTTGGAAATATTAATAGTCCACTTCCCTCCAGAGCCATGCGGGTGACAAAAAAATGATCTAAGGAGGCGTTTTAACCTCAAGGATAGGGGTTTACAACTAGATAAGCCAATTATAAAGCACCACGGATAAAATTAAAAGAAAGGGTCCTATCACATGAGCTCTTAGATTTGATTATAATAGGCATGGCAAAAACGCCGGAAAGCACGGAAACGGTTCACGTTCACGTTCACTAAGTGATCACTGCCGCTCGTGGACATCTGCAATACCAGAGACGCGTAGCCGGACTTTTAAGTGTGAATAGGTCTTTTTGAAGGTCGCCAGGTCATCTGTCCGGAAATGCTGGTGGCAATTGGTTCCATAGTATTGTAGTATGTCGTAAAAAGTGTCTGCAGAAACATACAGTAATGCATTAGCGAAGACTTAAAATTCTCGAAATGGAATCCCACACAGCATACATATACTATTATGCACAAATGCTGTGTACAAATCGTTCTAATGATAGTTAGATATATATATATCGAAAGGGAAGCAGGAATCAGGTTATATGGACCTTCGCCACTGCTGTAGTGGATCGCCAACCTTCGAGGTAATGTGGATAGAATTAGGAGCGTATCGTGTGCTATTTGACCGTTGCCGCGCTGCTGTTTGACGAAGCTTAAACGAATTAGTATGCCGTTCGCCTGATGGTAAGCTATTGCATTAAAATGATTGTTCATACCATAAACTTCCTTTAACAGTAGCCTCATATCGATTGAAGACTTATTTAGACGGAACAATTAACTTACCTCGCACGTGCGATTTTCGGCAGAACATAAAAAAGCCCCCTAAATCAGCGCAATGGCGAGGCAATCTCCTGCATTAACTTACTCATAGTCTTTCAAACATGGAAGACTACCCTTTTGGCGGTCTTATTACGATTAGGAACAAATTTGGACAAATTATCAATTTATTTTTCAAAACCATCGAAGTATTTTAGCTATATCAAAGCAAACTAAGAGCGGAGCTGGTCAGTATTATAATTGTCTCTGGGTGTATCGTTTCAAACTGATTTAACACGGTCCCCACTTTATTTTTATTTTGTGTATTTATCAATAGTTTGATGAACTTCGGTTATTACAAGTTTGGAATATAGATGGCGTTGATTTCGTTTTGTTGTCGAAAATATCGGTAGTTTAAGTATTGCAATTTTTTTACTGTAAATTACGAATGTTAATCATAAAAAGAATAACTTCTTAGTTTAAAAAATATTTATAAACATCTTTTATAACGAGAATCATTAATAAAACAACCACACCAATAATACTGCTATATTAAATAAAATTTATGAAAATACCGATTTTTGAAAAAGAAATGCGCGTACTAAAACCAAACCCACACGTAAAAATATGTTCAATAAAAAAACAGTTGCCAATCTGATGTAACTCGCCCACCTGCCTTTCTCCTCTGAAGAATGCCCAGCCGAGATCCAAACCTGCTCTGACCTTGGGCTAGATGTTTGTAATCGCCGAACCTGTCGCGAAGGTCGTCTGTTACCGGCTACTGCCTCCGGCTTGGATGCCTTAGATCTTAGACTGAGATCAAACTAAACCTGAGCAATATAAAAAAGCACCTATTATCAGATGCAAGATGGTTTGCATAGCGCCCTTGCACGATTAGAAATATATAAAACAGAGTCCCTAAAAGTTGTCTGTATGTTATCGATTTTCTCATGGTTCTCGTAGGAGATAGTTTACGACCCTGGGACGGTTATAGGCTACTTTCTATTCTTGAAAATATATAGCAGGACTTTTATCCCGGAAAACTCTTTCAAAATCTACTTGGAAATATTAACAAGATGAGATCTTTGGACGTGCATAGCATTGCAGTGGTGGATTTGTTAATAAGCCTTATAAGCCGCAGCCTAGGAGCTGCATATAGTAATATCGTCGCTGTAGGTGGAGAACTAAATAACTCAAAATTTCTAGTTTCTAGATAAACGCGAGTAACTGTTTTTTTTCGTTAATTTTAAGCATTACTAACAAACTATAAATAATTTTAATGTCGGTATTTTTATATATTTTGGGTCTTATTATCTATTATATTATACATTAACAAAAAAACTCTGACCTGAAGAATAAAAATATAAAAACATAAAAACTTCTTATTTAATTCTGCCACAACAATGTTTTGTAAGTTTGCTGAAATAAACTAAATAACTCGTATAGTTATTTAGTTTTGCCACACTAGAAACCATATGGTAAAGTAATTATAAGGTTAAATAATTACAATTATAGAGTTTATTAAAGTGAATACCATTAGGATTTTCAATGTCTAAATTAAACAAATCAAGTTGTTTAGTTCTTCTATACACTTCATTAATTTTGTTTACAAACAATAGACTCGAGGAAGAATTAAACAACTCATTTTATTTAATTTCTTTACTATTGAACAAATTATAAATCGCAGTTTATTGATTTTATTATTTAATTATTTACTTTTTCTACAACAAAATATATATTATTTGAATATATTTATTTCTCCACTTTTAACATAAAAAAGCTATAATTTCGAAACGGGATAAGATAATGAAATGCTTGTTAGGCCAAAATATGCGCCATGTTCTGGGCAAAACAAAAGTGATGAAAATCCAAAATGGCCAAAATCCGAATTATTTAGTTCTCCACCTACAACGACGATATAGAGGCTGCACAAAAAGGGCATTCTGTAAAATGAATGCGCATTTGTTTACCGTTACTTAAGACCTTTTTTTATGTATCAACCACCAAAAAAGTATGTTATATATTTTGTTACAATTGGAGAATGCTTTTTTGCTCTCGATAAGAGACAAACTGGGTGGCCGTATTTAAGGAAAGTATAAATCCATTACTGTAGCATAATGAGATTAAAATAAAAGTATTTCGCGGATTTACCGCGGTTTTTATATTATAATTTTCTCCCGACGTTTCGAAGCCTACAGCTTTCGTAGTCACGGACGGACCGCAAAATAGTTTTATTTTAATGTCTAACATTCGCGTAAACATAAGAAATCATTATAGCATAATGAATTCACTTGAGCTGTTCGTACAATGGCGACCAGAGAAATTAAGCTGGCCATCTACAAACCAAACAAAAAATCAGAGACTACAATGAAGTTAGGGTCCCAAAAACAAATCTAAATTGCGCATTTGTTTCGGTGCGGGAACTGGTCTGTAAAGGAATTTTTAGATAGCCATAACGAAAAACTTGAATGTTTGAGATTTTGTGCGCAACCTGCAAACGTCAAAGCAAACCTGTTCGCGCAAAACTCGGTCAACCGGCTTGTAATGAAGTAATAAGTGCGGGCTAGCGTCATACTCAATTGCTACATGCATTGCTTTTTCGATTTTGTTTGTTGGCTTTCGCGACTCAACTCGAGTACAATTTGGGATAATAAAAAGTCCTGTCTTTCCTTGTGATCAAAGCTTACTTCGTACTTAATTTTATCAAAATATTTGTATGCTATGTCCTTCTTTGGGAACCAAGCTTACTCCGTAACGAATTTTATCAAAATTCATTTCAGTGATTCACAGGTAAAAATGTCATAAACAGACAAAGTTATTTTGAATTGAAATACTAGTATGCATTTGAGAAGTAGTATATTTTATTCAGATATGAAACAGGCGATTACTGTTATAATGTTGATATAGCAAGTTACTAATAACTGCTGCAAAAACCAGTCATTACTTGGCACCTACCGCTAAAAGGTTTTTATTGATCGACAAAGAGAATTATAGATTTTTTATATTCGATTTTGTTCGTGAAAGATAAAATCTCTATGTTAACACTTCCACGCTCTGCTGTCCTAGTAGAGGCCGCGTGATCTAATTATTACGTACAAGGATTTTAGATTGTTAGCAATTTGCTGACAGTATGGTTGGTTTTGTCGTCATAAAGATTGTGGTTAAGGTAGCCTTGAGTTTGATTCCTGTGTCAGGAATATTGCGCTAGTTTTGTAGCTTAATCTTCCGGGATTTATTCTTTTAGAGAAGGCTGACATCAGGCAGTTTATTCCTTATAAATCTGTCATGCATTAAATGTAAACATGTGCGGTTTCCACACTAAGTGTACAGGAGAAAAAATAGATAAATTTTGCACAAAGATCACATGTCTAATAAATAGAATGCACGTACCATATTACAAAAGAACGCGTGATGTTTAAATACGATCTCAACTCCATTAATGCATGAGTGAATGAATGAAACACTTTATTGTACACACCAAATACATAAAAATGAATACAATTATTATATCATAAAAATGTGCACCAATAAGCGGTCTTATCACTAAAAGCGTTATATTTAAAACAAGCTAAAGAAGGGGTGTACACTGAACAATTCAATATGGAAAAAAATCTTACATAATTCCAAAAGTTATAATAATTTTACAGTGGGCACGCAATACCAAAGTAAAAGAAAGAACAGCCGTATTCTAAGATACAAAAACTAACAAATCCTACAAAAACCATGGTAATTTCCTGGCACACGTATTATGTAATTAAATAATAACTGCACAGAAGCGAGGGCATGTGACGGCAAGAACCTTGAACCTTGCGGTGCCACGCTTGTTTATCATCTAACCTCGATCGTGCAGGCGTGGTACTCTTACGGTTTATGATTGTGTGGTACATGTGTACTCTTTTTGGATGGTTCCTTGTTGGAAATGGAAGGTTTATTTTTAATTTTATTAGTCACAAAAAATAAGAATTGAGTAACTTACTCTTTTTTAAATCGATTATACTCAATTAATGTGAAATAGAATATTGTTAATTATCGACGTAAATCTAAAAGATTTAATATACTTCATTAATATTTCAATAACGACTTCAATTTATTAATAAATAACGTGGATAGCAAATGGTGTTCAAAACTTTTTTATTGCAATTGATTTACGAGACGAGCATGCCTCCAACCAGATGGTAAGCGATACGACCATAAACAATAGCAACACCATACAGAACTACAAACTAGTGCGTTGATACTCCATTGCATTCATTATCCTGAGACATGTGTTAAGCCTCATAATGCCCGGTATTTATGCTGGCTACAATATTCTTCAAGCCGGAAAACAACAGCGCATTCACACCGTTGCTTGAAGGAAGAAATAGATATTGCGGTGGTTCCTACTTAACGGGCCCTCGCAGAAGTATTCTACGGTAAACCCTAATTGCAGATTTCCTTGAAATTTTAAGATTACCTTACCAACCTAATTAACACTGTTGTAGAAGTTTATCAATTAGTTAATTCATTATTTAAAATATTAATTTACCTTCCCTACTGCTGAGACGAAGAAAAAAAGTACTTAAAAAGGAAAGCTGTCCTTTTTGAAATCTTACGCCTTTAATTTTAAAATCAATTTTATAACGTGTAATTGATTCATTATTCTTTAGAACCACTTAATCAAAGTCTAGTGTCATGAAACATCGATGGTCGTGTTAAACATCGATCGAGTTAAATAAATCATTGTTTTTTGCTGCAAAAGTCAAGATGTTTTTTGATGATCGAACATGAGTGATGATTGTAATGACCAAAATACATCTTTATGTGTGAAAAAAATGACGTAAACACAGGTAATTTTTGTTAAGTTTATTATGATTTAGGAAATTGATGTTATTTTTTTATAGAACTTGATTATAATAGATTGTTCTCGATGCATTAGTATTTTAGATCGACAACGGTTCATATGTGGGATGTATATTAGAATTTTGGTAGTGTAAAAAATAATATTATATTTGAATGAATAAATCTCTCCTAGCCGAATTAAGGACACGGCGACCAATCTCAATTCTCAACGGAGATCAGCCAGGTACGCAGGATATATTACAGTGCGCAATACACAGGTGCACTCTCTGTTCCTACACTCTCATAGTCCGGTGAGACGGCAATCTGACATAACCGGAGACAGATCAGGCACAGGACCAATGGGTTTACGTGTTTTTTCGACGCACGGTGATATCACTTCGCCAACTTCCGGACTCCAAGCTGCGACTGAGTAATTTTTAAGATAGGAAAAACCAATCACATTTATATTTGGCCTGACCCGGGATTCGAACCCAGGACCTTAGTTAGCAGACCATACGTTAGCTTACGCAATACAACTACGCCACCGAAGCTGTCAAATATTGAAATATCTACTATATTATTATAATATTCCATATATTAAGCTATAATAAAAATGGATTTTGAAATTAGTATTTATTGCAATCAGAAAAATTCTTCGCGATAATCAAGTTAGAGGGTATTAGAAATGTACAATTGCATCGTCGATAAAGCTAATTTGCCTGCGGGTATTACATAATTGTCTTAACGTAATGTAAGTGGAACACAATACGATCTGTTATATTTATTGTTAATTATGTCATAAGTCTAGTTTGTTACTCGGTATATAATTATCTAATAATGCATAAAATACACAATAGTTTGTAATTAAATATTTCCTGAGTTTATGACCATAAATTAAAGTCTTTGGTGGGATTGAGTGGTGTTAAAGGGGCTAAGTAGGGATTTGTAAGGATTTCTAATTCAAAGTTTGGGTGATGATGCTGTTTATGGACGTCGTTCGCCCTTTTATTTAAGAAAAGGCAATGATGACTTTCAATGAAGACATAAAATGTGTTGTTTTATCCTATATTTATTTAGGGAATTTTATAAAAAAAAAAATTTATTGCCTTGAATGACGAAACGAGCTTGCCGTTCGCTTGATGGTAAGCGATACGACCGCCCATAAACAGTAGAAACACCGAACAACACCTCGAATTACAAAGTATTGTTGGGTATTCCACTGCGCTCGCCATACTGAGACATGAGATGTTAAGTCTTATTATATCCAGTAGTTTCACTGGCTACAATTTCCTTCTAGCTGGAACACAACAGTGACTATGCACTGCTGCTTGGCGGCAGAAATATACTTTGTGGTGATAACTATCTAGGCGGACTTTGACATATATGAGACACCTACCACCAGTACAAAAGAATAATAAAAATACTTTCCCTATATTATATACTGCCTGGCCACTGCTGACCACGGATATTCTCTACGACTGAGATGTTTTTATGTCTTACCACACTAGCTTAGCGAGGCTTGGCAGACTTCAGATACTTTTGAAATTCTTATGGAGAACTTTTCAGGTGTGCAGGATTCCTCACGGTATTTTCCTTCACCGTTAAAGCAAGCGATCATTCGCAAGGATGTTCACATAATGTTAGAACAGTCACAGGTGCATGCCTTTGGGTTTTGAACCTGCGGATGTTCGTTTTAGTAATTCGTTTCACTCTCAACTAGGCTATCGCCGCCATAATATTATAATATAGTCAGTTGGTGTTGTCTACTCCGCCCGCGTGAAAGACCTTTTGCGTAATTTCCCACTGATCCGGAATAAAAAGCCTGAATATTTTAATACTGGACATCGTGAGTCAATTTCATCTAAATTAATTCAGCGGTTTCTGCGTAGGTGTAACAAACATCACACACTCTAATATTTATAATTTTAGTAAAATTAAGATAGGGATACTTATGATCTTGACTTTTCGGATAACCAACACCTCAACCCACTCCATGACCACGAAGGCTGCAGTCTTAGAAACATTGGAAGAAAATTATAATATAAAAACCGCGATAAAATCTGCAAAATAGTTTTATTTTCAATATACTTACGATTATAGATCATTTCATCTAAAGACCCACCCCATTTCGTTCTTTAAGGGCTTAGTTTGCGTGTGTTATACTGCTCGATGGATAGCATCGGGGAAAATACTTGGATCAATCCTCTTAACCCGTGACTGCCGCTCAAAAGTGGAGGCGGGTCTTCGTAAATAAAACTACCAATACTTATATGGGATATTGTGGGATAACGGCAGGTGAAATTACCTATACCTATGTGGGATATTGTGGGATAACGGCAGGTGAAATTACCTATACCTATGTGGGATATTGTGGGATAACGGCAGGTGAAATTACCTATACCTATGTGGGATATTGTGGGATAAAGGCAGGAAGGTTCTTTAAACGGTTCACATGATTCATTTTTAAGCTTTCGCAACGCCTCATACGGATGAGGTCAATGCCGAACTGGCTAACCATAAGCGTCCGATATCGTCATGTAACACCATTTTAGGTTGGCGCCTGATTGCTCTCCGCTCACTCATGATTGCCTAGTAGCTATGTCTGATTTTTATCGATATATAGCTATTTGACATTTAGTCACTCTAGTTAAAGAATCTTATTATATTACTGAAGCGAAGTGTAGGAAACATTGTAACCCTTTTAAAGTACATTGCGCGCACGGAGTGTGAAATTTGACATGAATCAATTTCATATAGTACAGAATAATATAATTTATGTATAAAGTTACAAATTGGACTTGAATGATAAGACGAACTTGCCGTTTGCCTGATGGTGAGCGATAAGACCGCCCATAAACAGTAGAAATACCATCGTTTATTTGTTGCTTTATTGTTACGAACTGGAAACGCGAAAGATTTAACGTCAAGTTACAATTGACAGCCTCGGTTACTTATTTGTATTACGTGGTGGTGTGACACCGCTCTAAGGTCCCAGGTTAGAATCCCGGGTCAGGCTAGTGATATTGTTTTTTTTTGTTGACTAGACGAGCTTGCCGTTTCCCTGATGGTAAGCGATACGACCGCCCATAAACAGTAGTAACTCTAACCAGCACCTTGTATTACAAAGTATTGTTTGGTATTCCACTGCGCTCGCCATCCTGAGACATGAGATGTTAAGTCTTATTATATCCAGTAGTTATACTGGCTACAATGTCCTTCAAACCGGAGCACAACGGTGACTAGACACTGCTGCTTGGCGGCAGAAATAGACATTGCAGTGGTACCTACCCACGCTCACACTCACTTATGAGAGACCTACCACCAAACTTTACCAATAAAGGCTACATTCACCCTGTCTATTCTGTTAGTTACTAGACTTGAAAAGCCATTTATGCAGTTGGAACTGCTCGTAAAGCCTATTTTTCTATGAACTTTCCTTGTAGACAATAAACGTGGCATCAAAAGAATCCGATGATGTCATAGTATCCATGCGTTCTATTGTTTCGATGGTAATTATTTGTCTGTAATTGATCTTGCTAGAGAAGCCAGGAGTGGTAAAATCATACATCTGAGCCAGCACGAGTTACCCAGTTTGACCAGGGTTCACTGTTTGAAAATCAACGAGAAATGAGTTTGCTTACATATTCGTTTTATTGGTGATTTCTAGGAGCCTTAATACCTCCTTCACTTAATGAATCCTTTGTTTACTTAGAGGTATTTCTTTTGTACGTACACAGCAAAGTGACGGACCTGATGATAAGTGGAGTAGGGTCCAATAGAATGTTGACTGACGAGAGATGATTACCCCTCGACAGTCGACACAATCATGCCGGCCTGTTGGAACCGGATATATACAGGCTGATGCCGGAACGCGACACACTTACATGGACCACTATGACGGGTTTCAACACATTGTGTATAGTGGTCGCTATCTCAGCGGATATAAAATATATCCTATCATCAGCAATTCATTAGCATTTCGCCAGCCATCCATCATGGACCCATGATTCTTCTAGTATTGTGGGTGTCTATAGGAGTTAGAGATCACTTAACATCAGGTGACCTACTTGCTCGCGTGCTGACCTACGCTACAAACGTACCATTCGTGTAAAGCATAAGTTTTGAATGTTATTTCATGTAAAGCCCATTTTGGTGAAAAAAATCTAGGATCCACAAATAAATTTAGATATACCTAATGTCTTATTCTGAATTAAAATTTACATCCTTACCAATATAATGAATGCGAAGTGTGTTTGTTACGCTTCCACGGCTAAACTACTGAACGCATTTACGTAAAGTTTAGTATGATGTTTGAATCTGCAGGACAGACCGCCCTCTGATAGCCTCCAGCGTCCGTAAGGGAGCGTTGTCACACTTCGAAAAGACGTATAAAGTGTACATATCATTCTAAAATCATCTTTTTTGGTTTCCTTAAAGCGGTCTCAGTAACACGTCGTTTTTAGACTTTCTAAAATAAATACAAAAATTGAACTAGTCAAATTATTCTACAGACCTCTAATTTGCATTAAATCGAAAGGTCAACGTATTACTTAAAATAAAGTAATTGCCAGCGCCCAATTGGCGAGATAAAACGAGCAAAATCACACACCAGTTTCAATTACGTGGTGCCAACAAAAAAATAATTAATGTAACAACATTTACATCCTTTTTGAATTAAAACAAATGTTTTTTGCTTTGAACGGAAGCGCCCAAGGATCGCTGCCCACTTATGTCTCATTGGGATAGCGCACACCATCGACTTTTAATCGGATAATACGATTTTTAATCTCATAGTAGGTATTATTATTTATATATGTAAAGTTAGATATATAGAATAAGCCTATCGCTAGTTATCAGTTTATACTGTAATTATGTAGCGAAATAATGACATATGGAATGATTGTAGAAATACATATTTTTTATATAACATGTACCGAATGCAAAAGTGTTTTAAATTACCGATTTCTAAGTTTATTTGCTCAGGAAATGTACGCCACTGCCTAGTGTTAGTAACACTTAGATGTAATCTCGACGGATAACTACCATGCGATTTTTTATTATTGATTTTATGATGTAAATCGATATCAAAAATCGATAGTGTGCGTTCCTATATAGCTCAACTCCGCTTAACACTTTGATTCATCGCGTAAGGAAATAAATAACACAGTCAAGGGTGTTGTGTTTAGCGATCATTAGCAAATATGACTCAATCTTGATTTTATCTTATGTGAAATTGCCTTGTTTCAATTTAATTGCTATGTAGCGCCGTATAACACTGATATAAAACATAAGTTTTTGCATTGTCTCAAAGTCAATGTCATGACTTTTTGTGATCGCAAAGTAAACAGCAAGAGTTCAAATCTTTTTCCAGAATTATGACGCCTTTATTTGATGTTTCGAGAGTCTACGTAGGAAGGTACGCATCATACCTATCTCCGAAGAGGTTGACATGCAACTAGGGTATCTACTTTTCTCGGGTGTTCCATGATACGATATAGATTAATCCCAGAGCCATATCGAGCACTAATTCCAGACTGCCCAACCCAGGATTTGATCTAGAAACTTCAGAGTGAAATTGTACCGTGCAAAACAACTACGTCATCATTGCAGTCACAACAGTGAAATTCAAGTTCGGTTGATATTACAGGTAGACAGCCTTACCTTCTAGCAGGCGCCATGCTCTGAGGTGAAATGGTGGGTTTTTCATATTATGCAATAATATTTGGCACTCAAGTGTCCACCAGATTTTTTTATTTTCTTATTACCTTTTCAACCTTAGTTTCCCCTCTAAGTAAATATTAAGTCATAAAAAATGTAACTACACCGCTCGCGGATGTTTATCAATGAGTAATTGATGACATACTATTGCCATGACAAAGAAATGACGTGGTCATTCAAGTCATTGGCAAGTGGGTGGTGTGACACCTGGACAAGTAACCAAATGTTTTTTTTTTATAAATCGGGAAAAATTAACGTTCTGATTAAAAAAAATGAATGGCTCCTAATGACATGATATTGAATAGTACCAGGATAACATAAATGAAAGATTCTTTTTTTCCCGTAATGGCTTACCTGGTTAATATCACTACAGCGCACAGGCCATTTACAACTAGAATGCTAGAAGTATCGGGTACATTGCCGATTTTAAGGAAATGGAAAATAGGAGTATTAAGTCTTTTGGAAATTTTAAAACAGTTACTGTTAAGGTTACGCAATGACTTAATAATAAAGAATGAGAAATTAATAAAAAATCCTATTGTCTGAAAAATTATAAAACAAATTCTAGATAAGTGTTTAAAATAATGTGTAAGTATGTGACGTAGGCTACGTCATATGTTTTAAAAATCGTCATATTCTTATATAAATAAAGCGCATAGTTAATATAAAGGGGTATTTTCACCTATAAAGGACACGCATGAGCGCAACCTAAAGTACCAGGACAATATAAAACGTAACAATTACATTGGAACAACGCCAGAAACAAACGGCAGGGTCACATTCGCTTGTTTGCCCGAAACGATCATGTGTTAACTAAAATAGATCTTGAATGCCGAAGGCAAAGACCTTGTCTGCACATACAGACACTTATGTAAATAGAGCATTATTCAGTAATAGGCGTGCGACAAAATTATATGCATCTCTTTCCATCATACACATTTTGATAAGGTATAACAGAGCCGGAATGTATAAGTAAACAGATTCGACACGAGTCGATGTAATTAATTCTGTAGCAACTCGAACAAATTCTTAGGAAATATTAATTTATTCATTTCGAGTTAACTGGATGTGATTCTTTTTGTTCTCTTAATAATGTTGCCTTCACATATGAAACTGTTAAATGCAAGATTTACACAATAACATAAATTCCTACTGTTGTAATAAAGGCTTTATTAAATTATATTTTTCTTTTCAATAAATTGACAAACGTGAGCATCTAAAATTAGACAGTCGGACGTAAATGTAATTCTAAAAAGGAAACTATTCGGTACAAAAACATCATATTCCCGTGTCCTCTCAGAATTTAATTTAATTTTGTACTAGTTCAAAAAATAAAAAAATATAAACATGTATCATTTTTATCGTATGGCGCATTTATTTATTTTTTCTAAATTGATATCTTCTACCACATCATTGATCTTAATTAATTCCAAGTAATTAATTAAAAGAACGTCTGCTTAAAACCTGTTTGAACAGTTATTTTGTTTATCCAGTTTATTAGCCAACCATCATCAGTAGGCTTGTAAGTTTTGATTAAGTAAATGACCTCTATGTTTTAACTGAATGACGACATGATCCATCCGTTATAAGGATCTTCAAACCAGAACACATGTCAGAGATTAACTACCAAAATAAAAACCTTCTTACACCAATGCCTATTTTACCTGTTTATTCCCATCTGTTGTGTAGGTCAGTCTGGAACATCTCCAATGTTGTTAAAGATACCGCTCCGATCTCCTGGATTGGAATTGGAATCCGACGTAGCAAAAGGCTTGCCACATTACATCATGAGTCTTACCATCTTACCCCTTAGAGATAACAGCGTGAGCTTATTTACTTATGTTAGCCATGTTACCTACCAGGATATCAGAAATCTAAAGAGTATTTTTATGAACCACACCTTTGACCTGGTCGAAATAATCTTAGAATTTAATATATTATAATTTAAATTTCCGCGTAGTAAGATTATAATAATTCAGAAAAACCTAATTAATATTAATGTAGCTAACGGAGCGTTAAATTAAGACGCAGTAAATATCAGATTTGTCTACTTAAATACCTTTTATTTTGATTCGAGCAATATTACCCCGGCAATCTATTTCACAAAGGCCTTATTAAATACTCAAAAACCGAACGGATTCATTCATTCAATCCGTCATACAATTCATTCATTCACTACTTAAATAAATATTCATTCATTCAAAACCATGTCACCCTTAAATCCCAAAAAGGCTTTGCACTACCACAAATGACCGCGAGATGGCGTCACCGTCGCTCGACACGTATCGACACCCACACCACAGAGATCAATAATCTCGAAACGGCAAAAAACTGTTTACTTTAATATTTAACGGATAGTTTTACTGTTTAGGTAAAGTCCATGCTTAAGGCCGAGGTGTTTTTAATAATTATCGATCGATGAGTAATTCATTAGAAGCATCAATAGCCATAAAGAGTAGCGAAATATCTCACTAATATTAGAAATCCAAAAGTTCGTAAAGATATTTGAATGTTTGTATTGTTAGAAGTAAATGCAGAGACAGTTGAACAGGTTTGAATGAAATTTGGGACACGGGTAGATCATGTCCTAGATTAACACATAGGCTACCTCGGACCTCAGTAATTTCCTATGGAAATTAGAACGGAAGAAGAAAAGAAATTACTTTTGTAGGGGCAAAACTATACGTGGGTGGCATCAACACCTAAAATTGTATACATACGTATTGGCACATTACTTCTGGCATTTTGACTAGCGTCCAGATCATGAAATGATACAAAATTATTCATGTTATTTATAAAAGATATAACACAGAATTCAATTTAGCAAAAATAATATACAGACATTATACTAATTATAATCTAGATTGACTTCCTGAATAACATGCCCTAATTGATATTACTGCGGAAAACAACAAAAAACAAAACTACCGACAATTAGGTTACAAAAGAGTAAATAATATTTGCTTTTTTGCCAACTATACAATTATTAATCCATTACTATTTTTAAGCTACTGATTGCAATTTGAAGCTTTTTGTATTATGTTGTTAATGATTTCCGATTATCCGGCGCCAGTCAATACAACGCCGATCTGTTTGAAACCGGGTATACGTAGGCTAATCCCAAACCCGACACTCACTTGGGTCACTGTGGCGGGTTTTATACATTGTGTACCGTTGTCATTATCCAGGCGCATACTAAGTATAAATCCTCGCACCAATAAAAAAAATAATTGTAAAGGCACTCTAACTTGTCACCCTAAAACATTAGAAGATATTCTCAAAACATAGCTAAAATATCTAAAATTCTCAAAACATAGCTAAAATATAAACAACAAGCCTGTGTAATATTTCTCGACGGCAGAAGTAGACTTTTCTGTTTGCAGGTGGTAGGATATATTTTATATCCGCACGAACACCGACCACCGTACACAAGGTGTTAAATTCACCATAGTGGCCCACGTAAGTGTGTCGCGTTGCGGGATCAGCGTGTGTATATCCGGTTCAAACAGGCCGGCATGATTGTGTCAACTGCCGAGGGATTATCATCTCTCGTCAGTCGACATTCTATTGGAACCCACTCCACTTACCATCAGGTGCCATTGCACCTGATCACTTGGCGTGACTGTAAAAAAAAAACAACCCAGCCGAGCCCTCGTGTACTAGGGACCTACTATTTACTAAACTATTTATTACAATATCATTCAAACACAACATTGTCACTCCCACGCCTTCTCAATCTTCGCTCTTCGTTCCTGGCTCAGAGAACTTGCATTGAAGTAAGATAGACTCTAAATAATATAATTTAAAGATCAATTTATCAATCAATATATCGCATTTCAATTTATTATCTGTATAAAGGTTAATTTAAGTACGCGACCTTGCAGAATAAGAGAAAGGTTCAGTTCGAGCAACTAAAAAATTGTTATAAACAAGATAAAGATCTTTAGTGCTCACGTTTGAGGTATTAAGTGTTTTTTGCATGTGGAATAATGGGTCGCTAAGTTATATTGACAGCTTCTGTTATCCACGTGTTCCCACGCCGACTTGATGGTATTTATATGCTTTTTTTCTATTCTGATTTCGAGGGTTCGAAACAGTTTCGTTTCTGGTGTGGGTTGGGGTAATCCTGTACACAGGCGAAAAGTGGGTACCCTACTTGCAACTGTGATCAGCTTACCTCTTCGAAATAAACATGATGTGTTTTTGTCTGTTTTTATTTTTGTACTGTAGGGCACTAAACTGGGCTCGTCACCGACACATTATATGATAAGTATTTTTTTATTATTATTACTTGAATAATTATTTGAATGATGAGACGAGTTAGCTGTTTACCTGAGAATAAGCGATACGACCTCCCATAAACAGTAGAAACACCATCCAACAACTTGAATTTTAAATTATTGTTTGGTGCCAATTAAATATTGCACTCGCCATCCTGAGACGTAAGATGTTAAGTCTTGTTATGTCCAGTAGTTCCACTGGCTACATTATTCTTCAAACGGGAATACAACAGTGACTACACTCTGCTGCTTGGCGGAAGAAATAAACATTGCGGTGATACCTACCCTAGCGGACTCTCAAAATGGGAGACCTACGATCATCTTCTGCGTTTACTTCTAACAAACATCTTCACAAAATGAACCATGTTCAAAGATGCCATATTTCTATACTTGAATTAAATGAAAGTTATTCTATTGGCCATTTTACTTTCCTGGCTAAACAACTACCTGATGAATCTTAGTTCTGAATAAGCATGAACCCTAAGAAAGGATAAAAATATTTTTAAAAACAAACCGAATTCAGGTAAAGCCGCGAGCAAACCTCAATTTCTTATACATTTAGCTTTTGCCAATAAAAACACCAATCATAAACACTTATCAACCCATATCGAAACGCGTAAAAGCATCAATACAAATAAACAAGTCGAAAAACCTGCCGAAAAGTGGTTTTGCATCGAAAGTCTGCGCTATATTTAGCCGTGAATAAATCTGACGTCATCCCTCGCTGCAGCCTAGTTGGCGCCTGCGACCTTACGATCAACGGTTCTGTATGTCAAATGTGATTGGACCTTAATCTGATCAATATTGGTATTCCAGCAGTGATACAAACAAATGTTTAGGAAGGTAGATCGTTGCATACATCATATAGGTGTGGCTATCGGTTTTGGTAGCGTGAAATACTGTAGGGATACATAGCCCGACCAGAATGTCGCCAGCGCCATCTCTTTAAAACTTCGATTTGTATATTCTATGATTTCCAACAAGAGCAAATGACCGGAATAAAAAGTAACCTATGTCTTAATGCAGATATATGCAGATACAAATTGCATACAGAGCTTCTCAGTTCTTTCTGCATATTAAGTAGAAAAACCCAACTTTACTTTGCACGACCTGGGGATAGAACGCGAGACCTCAGCCCTGTAATAGTACCGTAATAAAACTACACCAACGAGTCAAATTATAAAGTATCCATCGCTGGACCTAGTGCTCTCTCAAGCACGCCACTGAGCCAAGTCTTCGAATCTGTGTCTTCAACTGCTGCCATTCCTTTTGTTGTCATCTTCACTTCATCTAACCAGGAGAGCCAGATTTTCGAGCCACAGTCTCTACTCAAGAAGTCTAAGGACATAGGAAACAAATGATACAGGATATCTGGAATCTGGTTTCCAAACT
This sequence comes from Manduca sexta, assembly GCF_014839805.1. Taxonomy (NCBI): domain Eukaryota; kingdom Metazoa; phylum Arthropoda; class Insecta; order Lepidoptera; family Sphingidae; genus Manduca; species Manduca sexta. The sequence continues at coordinate 9,142,330 of NC_051118.1, forward strand.
GTATTACAATTTCTATGGCAAGTCCACGATTTTACGATATTCCGTATCAGGACATGAAAGCGTCAGCCAAGCATGAAAATAAACCAAATCCATTTTGCGTCACATTGGATTATCAGCAGAAGGTTGTGCATGTCTAATGCATGATTAGATGACTTATATTCTTCTTAAAGGGCTTTAAAGTTAACCGCAATAAATGATCTCGATCACATTTTTGGATCAATCTCAAAAATGGACCAATCAGAAAAAAGCTTTATTTGACATGCTTACAATATTGTGAATGGTTCATTCTCTGAATTGGATTTAAGTTTGAGATTGGGATCTTTTATTGAAGACGACTGTAAATCAAAAGTCTAGCTGACAACTATACTCCAAAAATGGATGGGTTTTATGTAGTTTCGCTGACTCTTACCTTTAGAGGCGGTTAACATTTAATTGAACAAGTGTTTTTGGTCTAATCACAATAATTGTTAAACCTTATGCTGACTGTACTAAAACGTTAGAAATAACATATAGTTTAACATAAAAGTATAGCAGATATTGGTTGAGAGACACGTTCTAAAATTATTGTAATTAATTTATTTCAACTTTTTTGTAATTCTAGGTAATATTAAAATTCTTAATATCTTATCTTTCCATTGACTATTTTATTATTCATAAAAAATAATCTTTCGCTCCCCTTTTTATAAAAACAATAAGCTACGCAGTTAATCGTTGATTATAACTATTTATTGAGAAGGACTATCCTAAAACTTTATAAAACTGTTCTTAAAAGGTCCTGTATTAATAACACCGTTCCTATTACAGGTAAACCGCGGGAACCGCGGGGCACCTCGGAAACTCCGTCAGTGAGAAAGGAGCCGTTCACACATCTGTCGGAAAAGGAGCTGATAGAAGAAGCAAACAAAGTACTAGCTGCAGCTAAAAGTGTTACCTGTACCGCGGACAATCCGCCAGAGAAGTTCTTCTCCCTCCCACATAGAAGAAAGTTCAAAGAAACCAGGAGAAACAGTGACGACGCTACACCAGAAGGCAAAACTCCACTCGGCAGGTCCACAAGTGATGTGAGCTCACGGAAGAGAAGAGAACGGACCTCTCTCTCCAGTCTATTCAGAAAGTCGCAAAATAACAAGAGCCCTAATGATCCTGTTGTGGTTACCACCAAGCCTGTAGCAGTCGTGAAGAGGAGCAAGAGTGACGTAACGGATTTAAAGTCAAACACCAACCTGAATTCCCAAAACAAACCGATACGCAAAAGGTCAGGCAGTGAAACTGAAGAATTTCTCAAATCCTTAAGGAACAAAAAGACGCAGCTATCGCCGATAATAGAAAGCTCGCCACGAGAAGATTATTTCAAAAGCACGCCGCCTTTAGAAGCGTATCAAAAGAATAAATCGACGAAGAAGGAGAATAAATCTGAAGATCTCAAAAAAATTATCGATAGTAAAAGAGTTAACCCAGTAGAAAAACCACCTAGATACAAAACACCCGACAAACCCGACCCCAAACCACCAACCAGAACTAAAAGAGGAAAATCGTTAGAGAAAGAAAAAGAAAAATCACCAGCTGTAACTGAAACCCCGAAACGAAGAGCGGAAACAAAGAAAAGCAATCTCATCGATGAAATAGATTCTGCAAAATCTAATGAAACTCCTGTCGAAGTAAAAGATAAAATTAAAGAAAGTATACGAAAGATTGAAGAGAACGTGTATGGTAGCAAAGATATGATACATAGCAGCCAACAGCCACCAGACAAGCTGCCATTAACACGAGGACATACAGTCGATCACCTCGTTAAGATACTGAAAGAAGATCAGTTTACTCCGCCGACTAAAACGCATATAATAGCACCTAACGGAGACCACACGAACCAACCTTTCTCTTACATTAAATCTAGCGTTAGTCCTGACCCTAACACGCTTGTGAGAGCTGCAAGTCCTGATAGAACATCTCCCGCTGATAAAATGAATGGTAAGGGCATTGTCTACGCACAAGTGATCAGGGAATCAGAAAAGCTAGATACTCAAACACATAAAACCTACTCGCCAACAAGAGACAAATACAATTTCTCTGATGAAGACGAGGGTTATGAAGAAAAGCACAAATTTAACAACACCAGAATGTACGACTACGATTATAAAATAGACGACAACGAAAACTTCAACAGTCTCGAGGGTTACAAAATTACCGATTCGCCGATAAAGCCGAGGTTCAGGGAGTACAAGTTGAGGAGTTTCGAGGAATTTGAGCCAACTTACTCCAACGAATATCCGTCTACTAAAGATAAATCACAGGATTTTATCGACACGTTCAGAGGTAGAGCGGATGGCATGGACACAAAGAAAAAACAGTACGAAACTGAACATACAAAACTTGATCTCGACTTCAACGAACTGAGCCATAGACGTCAGTTACTTGAATCCCGTCTGAACGCGCGGAGATACGACCGTGAACGAATTACTAAAGATGCCCCAATAACGAGGTACTTAGAATCCGATCCTTCTTACGAAGAAGACAAACGTATGAAAGCCACAGAACGATTCGTGAATGAGACTGTGAAATACTGTCGCAACACTGTAGAGAGGGACGGTTTTGCTGAAAGCAGCATCACTGAAGACTACAGTAAATATGATTCAGATAATCATAAAGTAAAATATAACACGGAAACTCGAACTTATCACAAAGTTCCTAAAGGCGAAGTAGATAGACGCGATTATAATATAGATCGGCTAGAGACTAGGTACAAAGATGGTAGGAAGGTATTTCCTCCAGAGCCAGAATACGAGCCGCCTAGCTTAGAATCGAACATTTCTAAACCGGTGCTAACGCCGGATGAGTACAAAGAAAAAAAATATAAAGCCAAAAAGCATCTCGCTTCTAGTCACGATATTTTGCAAACGGGACAAAAGTATAAAGCTAAAGACGATTGGAGTGGAAAACGGAAAGGTCACTACGCTTCCAATCCCGAAATCGCACAGGAACGGGAGGAAGAATACGCAAACCTGCCGAGATATCCCGATTCCTACAACTCTTTACGCGTAGCCAAAGGCAAGGAAAGATACAAAAAGGATTTCACGATAAGACGCCACGATTCAGGCGACAGTAGAGATTATTACAGAGACGACAGATCGCCGAGGCGATTCGACATTGATAATAGGCTCGTTGATTCTGGTATAGAAAATGATTTCCGAAAGGACTCTAGCGGTGAGATCCACAGGAAACATAGGAGGCAAGAAAGCGACGATGAAACTCAGAATATTTCGCTGTTTTTAGACAGCGAGAGACGGCACACAGAGGACAACTACCCTAGTGAGCAGATCTATGCCAACGGAGACTACCTAGCTAGGTTCAAGGAGTACAGAGAGGGATACAAGAAGGAGTACGGAGCAAGGGATAGGAGTGCCGACGACGGGTCTCGTTACGAAAAACTGGAAAGATACGAAAAGAGTCCGAGCAGACTCGAAGACAAAGTTAGTGCGAAACCGCCTAAGGCCACCAAGAAACTTTCTGGACTCGAAAAAGTAAGCACCTAAATAAATTTTATGTTAGCTAAGTATACGATGCTCCATAAATTATGGTTACTCAATAATATAAAGAATGGCCTTTCAATGTTTTGCGTGATGGAATGTCTAATATGTAATTTGATGTTATTACATAATGGTGACTGAGCAATGATTAATGAATTGTCCATCTTACTTCTGTTGGACGTTTTTCGTAATAAAATAAGTAAATGACAACTCACACACAGCAGGAAAAACTGCACGATTATTACTTTAACAATAAAAGTGTCAAAATTAGCAAAATTACTAACATTAATCTACCAATCTAGAACAAATAAGTTTGCAGTCACTCATCCCTTAAGTATTTATTATAGTAACATGTTTTATTTTAGATGAAACAGCTATTCTCTCGCGACTCTTCGAAGAAGAGCAAGAAAGAGAAGGAACCAGTCCAGCAGAAGACTCGCACGCGGGTACTCAAGAGCCCGGAACATCTTGCCAATGACGACTCCGAGTATAGAAGGTAACCAACACTTAGAACAACCAGAATTTTTTGTAAACGAGTTATAGTGCATGCGATACATACGAGACACCTACCACCAGGCAGACCAGTCAGGGCCGTAGCTAGGGGGGGGGGGCATTTTAGGGCAATGCCCTAACTTAATAATCAACTATATTTTACATAACTTCTCAATCAAAATATATGGAGCAGCGGGTTTTTTATTTCATGATTTGGAAGTTGGTCCCGTAGTAAGAGTTGTTCGCATTGATGGGTGGAATAACCCTCTTTCGAGATTTAAAAGAATTTTGTTACAATCTGTATATTACCCTAACTATTACGTGAGTAATAACCTGACGCATTCAGGTTCACAAGTTAAGAAAGCCAAAAATCCATTGACCAGATCAGATTTAGTCACATTTACTTCCGCCCTAGCTGTAACCACAGCTGCCCTACCTAAAATTCAAGTCTAGCTACGGCCCTGAGCTCAGTAAACATTATATTATGATTAGCTTATTTGTTATGAACACTAACTAGAAAAGACCTGAATCTGTTTATATGTCATAATTAATGATCCTCTATCCTCAAATTACAGGCTTTTAAATTATTATATTTTACTAGCTGACCCGACAGACGTTGTCCCGTCTTAACTATGAATTTGTTGCGCGCATTCTGTCAATCGCTGACAGTTATTTCAAACAATTGACAGTTATATCGTTAAGTTTTCTTAAATCTTCTAATGTTTTGTGGAATTTTCTGAATTTTTTCTTTCCGACAATAACAAACACAACAAAAAAAAATAGTGAAATCGGTCCAGCCGTTCACGTGTGATGGCGTGACCAAGAGAAATAGGGATTCATTTTTATATATATAGATATACAGCCGGTTGCAAAATTTTCTTGACAAACAAACAGTTCAAATGCTTACTTTTAGTGGTTATCTGTATTTATATAAGCTACGATAGATGAGAATCCCTCACCCGTGAAGTTTAGCTATCTATCGGAGGATTGAATGTGATTACTGTCATTGGTGCGTTACGTTTTTGCTAAAAAGGAACATAGAACTATTAATCATTGTTATAATATTCTATGTAGTATATTAATTAAATTGCTTACTTAAAATCTAGTGTAATAATATGGAAAAGTATTATAGTTAAAACATTAAAAGTACTAAATAACATTTTTAAATATAACATTACTAGTACTCAGTGCAAAAATAAAACATTTCGGCGTATGCAGTCACTGGTGTTACGGGATACTGAAACGGCAGTAATAATTAGCGTAACTTTAACTCTTCAGTAAGATAGCAAACACCAATTAAATGTTACCAAGTTATTAATACCAGCCCTTAAACAACCGGCTAGTTAATTATCTTTATTTAATAATTTTGATATATATTTTGGAACACTAACATTTATAGCTTTTTGTCTACTACCCTCAAATTAAGTAATTAACGACACATATTTTGTAACTCGTTTTATTTGGGTAATTTATGTATTAGAGACAAAATGTGGTTTTGTTTATTTTTTCCTTAATTAATACTTCAAAGTCTAAGGAACCGTTATTCAATTTCAAATAATTTTATGTGTTTATTAAATTGTTTTATGGCGTCGCATGTAATAGATATTTGACTCAATTAAGGTAATAAAATAAAACAATTAGTTAAGAGGATATCCTGTTCTATAAGTTATATGGCAGACTAATTAATTATAAGTTAACTATACAAATGAAGTCTTTATTTAAAGTACATTTTATCCTTGACAAAATAATGAATGAATCAGAATAGAAACATAATATGCCTACCAGGAAAACATAAATAGAGATCTGTTAATCACGCGCTATTCTTAGAATGTTCCGATAGCATCGGACATCCTACACATTTATAATACCCTGGTAATTATCAGGCTATAGTGTCGTGTGAAACTTGAATTTATTTATAAGAATTTAAATTATAATAATAATATCAGCCTTGTGTTATTATTATACACTCTCCCACAGCTGGGCATGGGCTTCCTCTATTAACAAGAGGTTTAATCGTTAATCGAGGGTCAATGTTCTTGCTTTTAACTGTAATTAATAAGGCTCAGTTATTCAATTGCATTAATTATTTCTATTTTAGATACACAGACCCTGAACCAAGCGAAATCATTGTAAGGAAGATTGATTATGAATGCAAAGCAGATGAAAGAAAGTACAGGAACTCAAGGGAAGATCTGGACAGGGACAGCAAATTAGATGATAGGAGATACAGAAATTCTAGGGAAGACCTTGATAGAGAAATTAAACCAGATGAGAGAAGACACAGAAGCTCCAGAGAGGATTTGGATAGGGACAACAAGCCAGACGAGAGGAGATATAGGAGTTCCAGAGAAGATCTGGAAAGAGATATTAAACCAGTAGAAAGTAGATACAGGAGTTCTAGGGATGATCCAGACAGATACAGGAGCTCGGATCCTAGAGACAGCGATGTTGAAAGAAAATATAGAGAGAGTGATATTGAAGGAAGGTAAGTTGACACATTATACCTTTTCTTTTTCGGGCCCAAAAACACGTTGTCGTTACTGCCACTGGAAGGGGGTGAGTGGAACGGTTTTGTCGGCTTAATTGGTCTTACAGCCCAATGTTGACGAATGGTAGTATAGTAAAATCCGAGTGAGCACGGACCGAGTCCCTAACCCGTATACCCTACATCGACATGCCAACAAAAACCTGCAGTGGTCGTGTTCTTCGACGCATACGAGGATTTGGCTTTTCTTCGGCTTTTACCTGGCTATCGTAAAATAGTTTTGATGTGTTAATGAATAAACAAGTGATTGCTTTATTTTCTTAGGGGTAGAATATTTATATCCACCCCGATAGCGTGCACCATACAGATTGGTTATCAAATTCACATAGTTACTACCTGTGGTGCGTTGCAGGATCAATCTGTTTATATATCAAATAAGTCGGAACAGAAAAATCAGACCAGCTTAGTTTTATCGATCCCCGAGGAATAATCATGTCTCGTCAATCAATACTTTATCAGGATACCACTCCACTTACCATCAAGTTCAAATTATTGAATCCATTTCAAAAATAATAAATGAACGTATTCACTTAGTTTTTAAAATTTTCAAGATAATTTTGTTAATGTTCTTTGGACCGCAATTTGCACTCATGGTAATAAAAAAATCTGATATCAGATTCATTAATGTTTTATCTTTATATTGTAGTAATTTGTTTTTTAACCTGTAACTTAATAGGCAGGCAAAAACCACACGTATTTATTCCAAACTTTTCCACTTTATGCAACCCTAGTACTCTTGAACATCTATTTGCACGTATTCAGTTCAAAACTCCAAATCAATATATATATATATATATATATTTATATGATGATGATATAATTAGTATCATATCATTCAGATATAACCGCACAACCAGAGAAGAAAGGAGATACAAGGAGCGTAAAGAGCTGAGAAGGTATAACTCTTCGGACCGGGAGAGCGACCAGCACTCTAGACCTTCGGACGGCGAGAGCGACCTTCGCAAGTCGAGGTCAAGGACGGCTGGACCCATGGACTCACCAGCACTGGTAAGTCTGTACAATAGATTTTAGGGTAAAGTAGTTTCTGTACTGCTTTAAAGGATTCTCTGGTCAGTGTGTTTAAAAAAAACATCTCTATCTATTTCTTTCTTTTAAATCCGACAGCGTATCCCCAATATCCTTATATTGTGATTATTCTATGCGGTAGCAATTTTACATTACTTATAAACTTGTTTTAGCATTAAGAGGTGGTAGAATTGCTTAAATAGCCGTCAAAAACATCACCGTTTAATTTAAATCTAATGAAGATGCAATATGGCGGGTTTTGACTTACAGCTGATCGAGTAAATTTGCGTTTTAACTAAACATACATTTGCAATTTTTATAAATAAGACTGTAGGTGACCTACTCGCTCGTGTCCTATGGTATTAATACATTATATTAAAAACAGATTCGTTATCGAAGAAATACTCCGTAGGATAACTAGGTTCACTTGGGTCTAGGCATCAATAAATCAAAATGTCATTGGGCGTGCCACATAGCTCGCGAATGAAGTTTTGTTGAAGGGTACTTAAATGGCGGCCAGAAGTATTCTAATGGACTTTGCAATATTATTTTAGGTTTTGTCAATGTAGATTTCATTGGAGGTCTAAAATCTCCTGTTATTTTTCTTAAAAGTCGGTTAACAATAGCTTTGGTCGTTTTTTTTGGGGACAATGATCAGGCGCTCCGAGAGTGTAAATTAAAAATAAATTCTGAAACAAACAAACCGCGTGCCTGCCCGTAAAGAGTAACACCACTCTAACTTTTAAATAACATTTGCCATTTTCAATAATCGCTGTTTTCCATCAATTTAAAAATGTAATTTTTTTGACACGCTTACACATGAGTTATTTTGATTGGCTCCTTCTCCGAATCTGTTCCAAGATTGAGATTGTGATTATTTATTGACAACGTCTGTTAATCTAAATATTTACAATTAAGACTACGATAATTAACTTACGTACCGAATACCGTCCCTATATTCAGAATTCTAAAGTCTAAGAGCGAAAGTTTCAGTTCCTGTTACCCACGACACGTATGAGGGGTCAAACTGTGTGTTGGATGTGTTCGCGAAATAATGCGGAACAGTGCTAAACAATAACTCTCGCCTCGAAGCGGCGACCTATTGCTGGAAAGGTCGAAGGTTTGCCGCGATCCTACTACGAGTTTCGATCGAGTTGGTCATGAGTTTTGTCTCAAAGTTTCTATAGGATTACCAAGGACTTCTACTAACGGCTTACAAGTTGACCCGAATTATTACATGGAACGAGGGTAGGCCGTCGTCGTCGGATGAAGATGGGAAGGAGGAAGTTTCCCAGGATAGGAGGAATTATTTTTTTTAATAGTAATATATTATCGCGCGTAACTATACACAGAACCACAAGCAAGTTTAAGGGTTGCAAACGCATTAAACTCTCACCCAAAAGTCCAGTGTGTTTGTATAAATCGACCCTTGTCGGGCTAACAAACGTAAGTCAGTTTAAAAAAACTGGCTAGTAATACTAATTGAGAAAGCAGCGATAGTCTAGTTGGTTGTGGAATGGGCTGTCGAGACGAATGTCCACAGGTTCGAAAGCCAAGGGCACAATACTCTAACTTTTTTAAAATGAAGTGTGTATCTTTGTGAATTGTCGCTTGCTAACGGTGAAGGAAAACATCGTAAGGAAACATACCTTAGAAGTTCTCTATAAAAATTTTGATTGTATGTGAAGTCTCCCAATCTACATTAGGCCAGCGTGGTGGACTAAGACCTAATCTCAGTAGTAGAGGAGGCCCGTGCCCAGCAGTGGGACAGTATATAATACAAGTCTGAAGTTATAATAATAACTAAATAATAACATCGAGAATCATTAGTAGCATGCTGTTACACAACTTGGCTGATGGTACACCGTCTCTTTCCGTTATGGTTATAATTGAGATACATTCTTGTTCAATTGTTTTATCCTTCCACTAAGGATTTGTCTGGTGAGTTTGTAAACATTCGAAGTATGTAGAAGGTTTAATTTACTAATTCGCAGTAGGTCAGCATGAAAAGGCCTTAGATATAAAAACACTAAGTGTTAAGCCCATCCCTAAGAAATCGGCTTCAAGCGTTCGTTCAATAAATTTACAAGGTACGAGTTACAGGTGGGGATATGCATAATTTCTATAAAAAATAAATTTTCGTTTTGCTTGAAAATTTTAAACTATAAAAATATTAGTTCGTTGAGTATGTCCACGTAGTTATACTTTTTAGGCGATATTTTATTTACTGCATTGAATGACGAGATGACCCTGTCGTTCCCCTGATGGTAAGCGATATGACCGCCCATAAACTGTATAAACACCATCCAACACCTTGAATTACAAAGTATTTTGGTATTCCACTGCGCTCGCCATCCTGACACATGAGATGTTAAGTCTTATTATGTCCAGTAGTTACACTGGCTACAATGTTCAAACCGGAACACAACAGTGACTACACACTGTTGCTTGGCGGCAGAAATATACATTGCGGTGGTACCTACCCAGGCGGACTGTCACATATGATATACCTACCACCAGTTATAGTTTTAGTATATTTTTCTTACAGTATTATATTATTATTCTTTACACCTACCTATATGGTTTTATCTCTGCATCACACAAAGGTTGACTAGTAGAGAATACCTTCGGCATTAAGTCCGCCGTTATACATTTATGTATAAAAAGTGTGTAAATAAATAAATAAAATATTCCTTATTAAATTGTCTATTTAATTATCGCAACTATTTTCCAACTCCACCAGTGGCGAACAAAATGTGGGAATCAACGAGAATAGATGTAAAGGTGTAATTAGATTATGTAAAATAATCATAATATCAGCCCTGTATTTTATACTGACCCAGTGTTGGGCACGGGCCTCCTCTACTACTGAGATTAGGCCTTAGTCCACCACGCTGGCCTAGTGCGGATTGGTAGACTTCACACACCCTCAAAATTCCTATAGAGAATTTCTCAGGTATGCAGGTTTCCGCACGATGTTTTCTTATTTAGATTATGTACTTATCTTAAATTGGCGCAGTGATATTTTTGTATTCTGTGCTCGGTATGACAGCACTCTGAGGTCTCGGGTTTGAATCCCGGGTTGAACAAAGTAACTTTTTTACTCAGTATCAGCCCGGAGTCCCGAATTTGTGCCCGATATGGCAATGTTAGTGAGGTCACCTATTTGTCACCCCTCCCGATAGTACAATGGTGGGAGTTGTAGGATTCTACTATTAAAGTTGGGAGGGAATTTGGGGACTAGTAGGTGAAGGAAGGATAGGATTCTTCTTTAGTATTATCTCTATTTACCCTATAAAGGATACAGCCGTGAGCTCACGAAGTGCAATTAACACACAGTTTGAATAAAAACCGAAACCCATAGTGTCCGGCAAACATTGCAATGCAATCGATTAGACCCAAGTGTTCAGCTCAAGCGATTTCGATTGCATTTTTAGTTGTTGTTTATTAAAGTTTGTAAAGTACATCTAGGGCCGTATCCAAGACACTTTTGTACAATCTTTAACGCTAATAACAAACAAAAATATGGATTGGAATGACATTTCCTATCCTCCTTTTACGGATTTTATTGCGGTTTTTTATATTATTACTAGCTGACCCGACAGACGTTGTCCTGTCTTAACTATGAATTTGCAGCGCGCATTCTGTCAATCGCTGACAGTTATTTCAAACAATTGACAGTTATATAAAAATAATATTTTCGTTCTTTAATTTTTTTCTTTCATAAGAACCTTCTCCTGGCAATAATTAATACAAAAAAGAAGAATTAGCGAAATTGTTCCACCCGTTCACGCGTGATGCGATGACCAAGGGAAATAGAGATTCATTTTTATATATATATAGATTTTCTCCCGACGTTTCGAAAACAAAATAATTTAAAAAAAAAATCGGATAACCAACACCTCAGTACCCCCTGTGACCACGAAGGCAACAAAGTCTTCAAAACGTCGGGAGAAAACTAAAATATTAAAACCGGGATAAATTTGAAAACAGTTTAATTTTAATTTATACTAGTAGGATACTTTTACTAAAGCTTCCATTTTGATAAGTTACGTATTCAAATTGAACATTGTCTGCCTACCGCCTTTGATTTGTACCTTCGCAAAAGTGAAAGTAAGTTGCTCCTGTTGGGCCCGCTCCTCAGCGTATTTGTTAATTCTTGCGTACATATTGAGAAATTTACTTATCACCGTGTTTTCATGTTACCCTGGTAGCCATTACCGTGGAGATACTGCAATCTTGTTATTTTAGGCCTGTATTTTTTTACAACCAACAATTATAATTGGTCGCATCATTATAGAACCGTAAACTCCGTTCCCATTTTTCGATTTTGTCATTAGATACCGATATAGCATCATACCATAGTGTCCAAATCAAAAAAACATAAAAAGGAAGATTAAGAAAACATTCGTGAATTCTTGACTATCACAGAGCACTAATATTAACTTTACAATTTATATAAGAAGACAAACTTACTTACATTATAATGTCTATGAAGTTAGTATTCGCATTTCATAGCGTCCATTCGCAAATTACACAATTTATGACGGTAAACAGTGTCAAATATTTAATGTTGCGTCAGACGTGGGCCACTGACATGCGAAAGCCGTGGCATTTCGGAAATCAATCCAAAATAGTGACCTCACGGCGCGGTGGTCACCTTATAACCATACTGATACGTTACAAATTAGTTCAGGCAATTATATGATGAGAAAAGCCTAATAAATGGAACGTTTTTACTGTATACCGTCTATTGCTGCCTTAACAATTAAGAAAAACATGAGGAAATTGAAGTAAAACTATTTTAAGAATTTTATCACAGTTTTTCGTAATTAAATGATAGTATTTAATCGTATTATTAAATTATCATAGATATAAAACCATAAAATCCGTAAAATAATTTTTCGCATAAACATAGAAACTAATGAGGAAATGTTCCTTCATAAGAATTTCTAAGGTATATACAGTCTGCCAATTCGCAGCTGTCCACCGTGGTGGACTAAGGCCTAATCCCTCTCAGTAGTAGAGGAGGCCCGTGCCCAGAAGTGAGGCAGTATATATAATATAGAGCTGGTAATAAAAAATGATTTTCATAGCAATGAGGAGAATCACCAATTATTGTTACCAGGGCAGCAGAATATCGTAGGTAGTATTTCGTATCCACCTACCATTAAATCACATAAATACCTACATAGTTACAAAGGTGACTTATATGTTTACTCTGACAGGTAAAAAACAAACATTTGAAGGTCGAACGTGATTTGAAGTCAAATGGTTTTTGAACCTTATCACACATGACTAAAAAATACGTAAAGAGGATGCATTATGCGCTTTGCCCTTCTGCTTTGGGGATAAAAGGTATAAAAATATGTATGACGTTTTCTTAAAATTAAACTATAAGATGAGAGTAAATCTGTCTACACAAATACTTTTTTTTAATTATACGTATCAGAGTCTGATTCTAAATCCAAATAAAATGAGTAAGTTTACAAATCCCGGGTTGAGCAAAGTCTTAAATTTGTGCCCGATATGGCGATAGGCTCGCACCCTATAACATAATGGGACGGTACACACTTGGCGTAAAGTGGATACACTGGTTGTACCTCTGCATACCCTTTCAGGGATAAATGCGTGATGTGTATTTTTTTTAAGTTTACAAAGTCACACGATCTTACGGCCCATGATGATAAATGGTCACTGTCAATATATCAATATACGTCAGTCCGAGGAAGCTCCCAGTCATCCATAATACACTGAAGAGAACCACCGCGGAGTTTGAGTTGGTATGTCGTCGTACGTCGTACGGTCGCCTGAAGTTGACCATCTCTCCGAGTGGCACAACGTGAGGTCGTAACGATAACCATAACAAACATAACCGTTCAGTCGACCTCCACAAAATGCTGGGCGGTAGAACTAAGACACTTTCTCCGCGAAACCAAAAAAGCTACAGTTTGCAACCGTGCCCTCGACAATCATGTCAGACTAATTACATTCTGTTCCTAACGTTCGTAAGTGACCCATGTACAAGTCACGTACCTTACAGTATATTCATGAAACCATGTTAATTATACGACAGTTATCCCCAAGATTTCTTAAAAAATAATTCGCGCTCTACATAACAATATAAACAAAATAATGTTTTTAAGCAGGAAACTGTTTTAAGTTAACCTCTGTTAAGAATGTCTAAACGCTTATAAAATAAGAAAAAATGGCTGCATTAATTTTATGGCATAGCATCATATTTTTCTCTTTTTTGGGGAAGGTAGAAGAGTTATACACATAATAGGGAGTGATCCTGTAGCCAATTCCCGTGCACAATAGGGTATTTGACTTTTTTTATAGGTTTTATAAAATTTATACGTCATATACATTCTAAAACAAAAGAAGTTATTGAAATCTAATGGAAAATCCACTAGTTATAAGCCATTGAAATTTTGTAGTAGGTGTGAGACTCAAACAACAGAAAAGAGACGAAATTCTTGCATGTGACGTCAGTGGGTATTAAAGCGTGCAAAAGAAAGAGATGGAGCGATATCCCTCCTCCACGCCCACTCTTAAACGTAGCAATATTTAAAATTTGAATTACTGCCTCATTTCTTATTGAATTTTAATACTGTTTTCACAGAATGATTTCGTTTTTTGTACTAATTGCTGTTAATTATTCAAATAATGTCCAAAATCAAACATATTCAAATACCCAATTCCAGACTATTGGCTTTTATAACTTAGAAAATCGCAATATTCTTCGCCTGACCCGGGATTTAAAACCGTGAAGTGAGCGCAATAATCGTAAATTACAACTATGCCATCGAGCTAATCAAAATATAGTCTGAATATAATTAACTATAATAATTAATATTTTTTGTCGCAAAAAAACAAGGAACAGAAATAATACATCCAAATATAACAAAACATAAAAATATAATTTTTAATTTATTCTATACCGTTTTAAAAAGTAATAAATCAAGAATTTACCATAACGGACACGCATTATGTCCGAATAATGTAAAACTCATCTGTGAAAAATTATAGCAAGTAATGTTTTATATTTCATTGTGTGGGTTGATTTTTTTTTTATCAAAGAGCAAGTAAATCACTTCTCTTGGTCCGTTATATGAGATCTATTATGGGAGACGATTATTACAATTTATTATTATCGATAATCGATATAAGTTATTTTGTTTAGATGTTTGCAATATAAAACAGTCATTTAAAATACTGTATAATTGTACAATTGAACTATCTTTATTATATTGATTTATACTAATAATTCTCTTAGTTTTAGTACTTTCGATACTCGAATCGAACAATTGATTCTACTTACTTTTTAATACGCAAAACGAATTAACCTGCATCAGATCGCATCATGGGACGAAAATAGCATCAACTATCTCCCTTCAGGTAGAGGTGTGGCGTGTTGTTCCAAAACTGTCGATGGCTCATTGGGTCCGTTTGGGTCTAAGCCCCGAAACCACGTGGTGACATCATCATGACATTGACCCTAGGTTCTTGAACTCTCTTTTTGCAAGCACGACATATGATAGGTTCGGTAAAATGATATTTGTAATTTATTTTAGACCAAAATTTGCGGTACAATGACTTTGTTTAGAGATATGTTTGGTTCCATAGATACGGCAACTCGATAGGAACGTTTGCTATTCCAGGCTTTAACTTTAAGGGTATATTATGTAAATAGGGAAATTATCAGCAACATTTAAGAAGCAGAGTTATATGCTAGTGGCGAAGGGTAAATCGATTCCTGCCGGCTTCCCTTTATATAGAATTGCTGTAGATTCTAATTATGATGAGAACGATTTGGAGACCGCATTTATGTATATACCTATATGTTATGTCGGGTTCCCTTTTGGAAATTTTCATCTTTCGCCACTGTTATTTGCACTAGATGTAAAGCCTGTAATAGTGGCTCGTGTGACTGCGTCCCGGGATCAGCATGTGTATGTGTTTCGAACAGGCCGACATTGTGTCGACTGGGGGGCATGATTATCCCTCATCAGCCTCTACTCTGTGTTGCCACCACTCCACTTACTGGCAGGTGCAGGGTTAGCTTCTATGGTTTCAATCCCACGATCATTTTTTGGTGACATTAATGCTTTTGTATATTTGCGCTATTATTCGAAACAGCGTGTATAAACTATTATGCTATTGTACAACATTTGCAGTCATAAGCTGACCATGATAGGCTAAGGGCAGGAAAATGGGTACGATGACTTAGAGATAGGCTTTTAGGAACAGGATAATGTGCTTAAACTAAACATTAGAGCTAGTATTCACTGATGTAAGTAAAAAAGAGGTGGGCCTAAAATTCTGAAATCTGGAATTAAAGCGACGTAAAGGATCTTCTTTTTTAGTCTATGTGGGTCGTGTTCGTCTTTAGAAATTATGCATGTCATTTGAGGGTATTCAAAAATACACCAGCTGTCTTCTAGATTTATGTCTCAAGATTCGTCAATACAATGACGGGTTTCCTTCACTGGATATGGTACACTAACAAATATTAACTTTTTTTAGTTTTATGATATTTTATCGCTAAACATCCTCGGAAACTTCATCAGGAAAACCTGCCATTCGGTATTCTACGACCCACTTGATCTGCCCTCTGTGTTCCGCACCGGTTGTATATGTCAACAAGCCTATTTCGGCACATGCCAAACTGAGAGGGCGTGGGGTCAACCGCCATATGGTGACTAGGCGACCTCGCCGCTCTTGTTCAAGGGAATGCAACGTTCCGCATCCGACTGTTGGTGATTTATACGCTCTTGGTAGTTTTCATAATGATTTATATAAATCTGATTTGCACTCTGGTTTTTAAAATGTGCATGGTTAACTTTTGATGATTTATTGGCCTGTTTCATGAGTATCTTGTAAATTTATTTTACAGTTATCGTATTAATGGTTATAGAATGATTACTATTAATATTAAGTAATGATTCTATAACCATTTATTTATGAGTATTGGTTAGTGTGACTTTTGTATTTGGCCGGCTTATACATTTATGTCACGTAGCATTTACTCAGATATTGTGAAACAATTTATGTCCTCGAACGAGCAAAAGATGTTCTTTCCATACATCCCTTGAATTTATGCGCCCCTTGTACGAAGAATATTTTAAAGTAATAATGAATATTTTAGTTTTAAAGAACATAGAAGTTGTAGAACAAATTACTTGAGCATATTTGATTTGATTATACCTATAAATAACGTGACAGCAAGCTTTATAGATAATTTTTTTTCCCGTTTCATCTCATAAAATAATCTTTACTAAGCACTGATAAGAGATGTTCTCGAACCACGCTCATAACTTATTTAGACGGCATCGTCTTACCTTCAAAAATTACTTCTAAAACGATTCCATTTAGTATCTCTTCGTAGTTCATAAAAAACAAGCCCTCCTTAAGTTCTAAATAACAATTCATTATCATTCAATTAACAACCTTGGTCAAAGTAGGTTCGTTCTAACTTCTAATAAATAAACGAATAGCGGTATACGAAGACCGAAAAACAACTATATTTACGAGTAACAACATTGGTATGTATTAAGTTTGGAATTGTTTTTGGGCCATCAAGATTTGTTTAGGGTACGATTGCAGTGCTGAGGTTTCAGGTTCGATCCTCGAGTCGGACAAAGTGATATTGTTTTTTTTGGCAGTTGAATGACGAGACGAGCATGCCGCTCGCCTCATAGTAAGCGATGCGACTATCATTTAACAGTAGCAACACCATACAGAACTTTGAATTATAAAGTATAAAGACACTCAACTGCGCTCATCATTGAAACATATGTTAAGACTCAAATTTCCCAGTAATTACGTTTACTACAAGATCTTTCAAAATACAACAGTGCTCACTGCTGCTTGGAGGTAGAAATAGATATTGCGGTGGTACCTCCCGAGAAGGCCCCTCGCATACGCCAGACCTACCAGTAGATATGTTAAAACAAATATTTATACACTGTAAAAGGATCTTAAAAATGCGCAAGCGCCGGTGTCAATGAACGCTCGTAGCGTACTGACAGACGTGACGATACCACTACATTATTAGATACACATCAAGTCTGGTATGACTCAGTTTAGAAAAATATACTTACTGAGATGGGATTTATTGAACAATATTTTTTTGTAATAGACAAATCTGGCTGTCATTAATGAAAAATGATTGTAAATACATCCACAATCATGCCCTCATCTTATTAGGGTAGGCAGAAATTTTAGAACGTCAGATGCTTCAATTTCGACACAATTTTTTCGCTTCTCTCACATTCATATCTCTCATACATTTTTCATCGGTTTAGGGTACTCCTGACTTGCCTTTTTCGGAAAAGATAATTTATTCAACCAGTACGTTCTGCTCAGGCGCCCCTTTCCAGCCGTACGTTTCATATTCCCTCAATAAATACCTTTCGTGCCCCGCGTGTCGTCCATCCTCTCACGTGCCCAAATCATCCATTAAAAATACATGTACGAAGGTAAAATCAAAATAAGTGGCAAGTTGTCATTTAACATAGTGTTGCTACTATTTATGGGCGGTCGTATCGCTTACCATCGGGCGGCGTAGTCTTGCAACAGTGTTAAAAAAGTTATGAAAAAATAAAAACACATTTGCCTATTTGGAAATGTAACGGTCCGGTGAGAAAACGTGCGCAAATTCAAAACCCAATGCAAACCTCTGATTTATCGAAGTTACGTGTGCATTGTTTGTGAATTATCGTTCGTTTTAAGAGCGAAGGAAAACATCGTTTACCTGCATAAATGAGTATTCTCCATAAGAATTTAGAGGGTATGTGAAGTCTCCCTCTAGGCCAACGTGGTAGACTAACGACGGAACCCTCTCAGTAGTATTGAAAGCCCGTGCTCAACAGATGACAGTATATAATATGGGGCTGGTACTATTACATATTATGAAAACAAAACCTTGCTCATATTTGAACATTAAGACTTGCATGAAAAATGTTGCCATTTACAAAAAAAATATTATTTCAGGCGGAGAGATATCGCGAGAGACGGCGGCTGGCAACCCCGAGCCCAACTCCGTCCCCGCCACCACGGCAGGCGTCCAGACAGACACCGCAGCCTCAAATATCTTCAGGCAACTGGTTCAAGTCACTTGACAGACTTACAAGGAAGAGGGGGAAAGCGGGAAAGGTAAGTTCGGTGAAACTAACATACATCACGTGTCATCTCCCTAGGGGTACACAGAAGTGTAGACAGAGGATAGAACACCTACTTTTTAAGGACATGGTGGTCCGTCCTATGATGTGATAGGGGGCGAGCCAGTCGCAATAACGCGCACAAATTCTAGACTCCGGGTGGATACAATATTATTTTGTTAAGTAGGCTTAAGGAAAATGATACTGTTTTCAGTGTGTGCTGTAGAGATATATTTCTATACTAGCTTTTGCTCGCGGCTCCGCCCGCGTTATAAAGTTTTTCAGGCTAAAGTTTTCCATTATAAAAGTAGTAGTTTCCCGGGAGCCTATGTTCTTCCCAGGGTTTCAAACTGTCTCCATACCAAATTTTATCTTAATACGTTGGGTAGTTTTGAGTTTAAGACGTTCAGGCAGTCGGATGCAGCGGGGGACTTTGTTATATAATATATTTTTTTAGAACTTTTTAAGAGGAATAATCCCGACATACATCATTGTTGCATAACTTTAACCGTTTACGCAGCGCACGCAACGGAAGCTCTCAAAACGAATAAATTGTCCCCGTATTTGCAACATGTTTCATTACTGCTCCGCTCCTATTGGTCATAGCGTGATGATATACAGCCTATAGCACCCCACAAATAAAGGGCTATCCAACACAAAACGAATTTTTCAGTTCAAACTGGTAGTTCCTAAGATTAGCCATTACTGCTCCGCTCCTATTGGTCATAGCGTGATGATATATAACTTAGAGCACTCCACGAACAAAGGGCTATCCAACGCAAAAAGAATTTTTCAGTTTGGACCGGTAGTTCCAGAGATTAGCCATTGCTGCTCCGCTCCTATTGGGTAAAGCGTGATGATATATAGCATATAGCAATCCACAAATAAAGGGCTATCCAACGCAAAAAGAATTTTTCAGTTTGGATAGTTCCTAAGATTAGTAAACAAATATAATGAGAAAGCTTCGAACTGCTAAGCTATCGGGAGTTACACGTGTCATTGTGAGTCAACCATAAAAGATAGACATATGCTGTCGTGGGATATTTTTACATAATTTTAAGGAGAACATTTCCGTCATACATGATTTCTATGTAGCTTTAACCATTAAGGTTGCACACGCGACGGAAGCTTAAAAAAATGGAGTAACTTCTCCCGTTTTCCCAACATTTCCCTTCACTGCTCTGCTCCTATTAATTGTAGCGTGATGAAAAGTATACTATAACCAGCACAGGAGTATGAAAAATAATTGTACCAAGTTTCGTTAAAATCCGTCGAGTAGTTTTTGTTTCTATAACGGTTATACAGACAGACAGACAGACAGACAGACAGACAGACAGACAAAAATTTTACTAATTGCATTTTTGGCATCAGTATCGATCCCTAATCACCCCCTGATAGTTATTTTTGAAATATATTTCATGTACAGAATTGACCTCTCTACAGATTTATTATAAGTATAGATAGATTGTGGATTATAACATTATAATATTTCATTAAAGTGATAATCAGGCGCTACGTCTTCTAATTAAACAATACTTTTCTCATTTCAGACGGAAAAAGAAAGCATCATAACAACTGAAGATGAATCGACCAAGAAGAGCTGGTCTAAGCCAACGAAACCGCTCAACTCGCCGGCGAAGAACCTCCGCTTCTTCGGGGACACCGACCCTGACTCCGACGCGAACGTTAAACCCAGTGTCAGCAAGTCCAAAAGCCACCCGCAAACCAGAACACATGGCACTTTGCGGAAGACCATCTCCAGTTCAAGTAACGGCATAGACCAGATCGATAATCAACTGTCCAGCAAGAGCTACTCCTTATCGAGTCTTCACAGAGAAGAGAAAGAGAAGGAATCTCCTCGAACAAAGCAGTACTATAAACGGAATCTGCAGAACATATCCGAGATCCAAAGCAATTCGGAGAATGAAAGTCAGATAGAGAAGAAAGTGGAAAGGAAACCGCCCATTCCTTATGATAGATCGAGGAGTCACAGTAGCTCGAAGACTTTGAAGGGCAGTAAGGGAGATTTGAGAAGGCGAACGGAGGATAGGGGAAGCTCCTCTGATCTTAGGAGCAGCAAGCAGGATATCAGCCGTGATGTGAAGTAAGATTTTAATGTCATATTTTCTTAAAATGGGAAGATTGATAAAAAACACTGTCTTCATTTTTATATTTATACTCTTCTTCTTAATTTGTTTTGACTCAAAATTATATTACATTACCACGAGACTGAAAAAAAAAGAAATGGAATAATATATTTTTAAATACATTAGAAACATAATTTTCATAATAGTTTGAAAATGCCATCATCTTGAACGGTTTGTATAACATGATTTAACACACACAATATCACTATTGTTAATGTTGCGCAGGCACCGGCGCCGCACCCCTGTAGCCAACTCCGCAGAGAGCAGCACCGAGGGTGACTCCAGCCACCAGTCGCAGAGAAGCGTCGTCTACCTTCACGCCACTACTGGTAATCATATCTCTTATGATGTTAAGGAGTAGACTGTTAGAGATAAGAGGATCATTCATCTTGATATCTGATTTTGAATAGGCCGACATAATTGTATCGACTGGCGAGAGGTGACCATCGATCGCCAATTGATACGCTATCTCAATCTTAGCATGTCTGTATAAAAATTGCGATACACAAATTTAATAAAACGAGCAATCATCCTTTACTTCTGACACATTATAGACGAAATTAAGATATAATCCGTATGTTCCAGTTGGCGACATTCCGGATCCGGGCAGGTTGTCCCGCAACCGATCGCGTGATGACGTTTCGTCGATCAACTCCTCAAACGTGCAAGTCAGAAGCACCACCAAAAGCTTCTCCATATTCGCCCCGTGGACACCGAAACACTACAACGACCAGTACGACGTCCATTACGCACAAAAACCGAGAAAGACTACAAAAGAAACTATGAAAAAAGCATCCTCAACCAAAACCCTCACTGAAGATAGGCCCACATTGCAAAAGAACAAATCGTACAGCCAAACCACGCTCGCGCGGCGGACGCCGAATAGTCGATTAAGTAGCTCGAACACAACACTACACAAAAAAACTGAGAAACGTAGAGAGAATACCACACTGCGAAAATCGACTCCAAGGGATAGCAAAAAGAGTCAGTCGAGTGAGATTATCAGTGATGGTGCTAGAGAGCGCGAAAGGGTTTCTAGGTCGGTGTCTATGCCTAAAGACAACAATAAAAAGGCTGGCTGGTTCAAACTATCAAGTAAGAATAAAAAACCAGAAGTGAATAGTCGTGTTCGATAGAGTACAATACTAATTAAAATGAACTGTGTTTGTAGCCTACAGGGCTATCTTTAACTATTGACTATTTTGTATTGTCGCTTAAGAGAACAGAAGTAGTCAAAATCCCAATGCAATTAGATTATTTCATAAAAAAATGTGTAAAAAACCTATCAGGTTAACAGTACCCTGAATCGATGGGAATGCATTAAAGGTTTGATGAAGGTGAAGGAAGCGAGAGAAGTATGCCAGAATCGTGCAAAGTGGCAATCCATAGTCTCTGCTACGCCTATGGTATAGAGGCGTGATACTATGTATGAATGTAAATAACCTACTTGGAATAGTCGATTCTTTATTGATTAAGTACAACTTCAGTAAAATAAAGGGAATAATACATTTTCGTGAAAAACTGCTTAAAAATTTTATCTTAACAAAAGTCAAAACATAAAGGATTGTGGTAACTGAGGATTAGCGAACGAAACTTCTTTATGATTATAGCCACAATAACTATGCGATCTCTTAAGCGACGATTTTTTATATTTAACATTGCATTTTAAATAAAATAAAACCCTAAAGCGGTGCTATAATACACTTAAATTTTTTAAACTTTAATATATGTTACGTAGTGCCATCGACACGTATTTTTTAATGTTACCATTTTTTTAGTTTAGTCGTGTTTAAAAAGCTTTTGTGTACTAATATAGGTTTAAAATGGAAAATTTTGTGCATACTTTCTTTGCTTATAAGTTTTAATGCTTTTATAATATATTTTGACTATCTGGCGATTCATTTAATAACGGTTTTGTTAAAAATGTCCATAATAGGTAACTCGAGTCGCCAGTCAGTTCGCAGAGATATAATATCCGTTAATTGGAAAATAAGTTTTTGTAAATTGTGATCGATAATGAATTTGTTTACGACATAACCTATTGTAACAAGGATTTATAAAATAAAAGTCTAATTCGATATTTCACTGTTTTATTTTAATGTCCTTAAATACATAACATACCCAGTTATCTTGGCAATTTATTTGTGTCAGCCACAGGTCTTAAAGCTAGATTTCGTACATCATAAATACATCACAAAAAATGGGGCGTTTATATGAAACAAGATGTTTTAATAAAACTTCTTAATAATTATTATTAGGTATTTGATAATTCTAAGCTGCTAATTTGAACCATGCCTCAAATAATGTGCCAATATCCCATTTACCAGCGATATATGGGATAAAATACTTTGAGATTCCTTCAGGAGCCGGGCTTGTGCATCCGTTTCTGAATTCAAAACTCAATTTCGAATGTAAGTACTACAACTCAGATACTACAAGCTGGCTTTAGACAGATAACTATCAACCGAAAGAATTAAAAACTAACGCCGGTAACATGAAAAGATTAGCGGAAAACCCCCATATCATTTTGCTCGACTCGGATTTGAACCTTAGAGCGGTGGCCGTACTGCGCACGCGGTGCAACTGCGTCATTAAGGCATTTTATAAATCTAATTTTGTTTCCTCCGAGTCGATAAATATAAAATATGACGTAGAATACAAAGACATTAAACAGTATAGTTGGTAGAATATGAGAAATAAAAATGCCTAGTGGAAAACAAACAGTATAAAAAGAAGGTAAACTCTTGAATGCTTTCCAAATCGATTTGGAACGTATCAGAAGTTTTTTATACAGTCAAGACTTATACCCAAATATTATTATTATTTGAACGATGGGATGATCTATGTACTTATAGCCAGTAACGAAACGAATAAAAAAAACACGTAAAATAAAATAAAAAAAGAAATAAAAAAACATACGAAAGAATAGGCAGTATGGTCGAAAGACTATAACCTGTCCTCTAAAGTCGAATTAAAAAAAAAGAAAAGAAATTAAAATATGAAGATCCTTTAAAATAAAATAATCTAATTCATAAATAATATTATGTATTACATTTATATTTTTCACATTGAATTATTAAGTTAGTGTTTTTCTAACTTACTTTACGTCTTGATTCTTGCGTGAAATGGGTCTAGAAAAACTTCTTATGTCAACGTCATGTCGACGTGCCGATTTGGAACTTAGAGAAAATCTTATAAAAAGGACGTTTACAGCCTTCTAGTTTTTAACAATAGTGTTCAAAGGATTTTGTATAAACAATGGCTAGGAGATACAGAGATGCTGCGGCGAAACTGCAACAAAATGTCCAAAAACATTTGCAGGAAATGAAAGAGCTTTCATCGTCGGAAGATGAAGAGCCTTTTGAATCGAGCGTGCTGGAAGGTGTTTTCCAAAGCTACTGGTCAGGTGGCGGCGACTCTCACATGCTCAACAGGACAAAGAACATTCTAGAAGAAGCCATCAGCGGCCGGTCCATCACATGTCTTATCTGTATCGGATCTATAAAAAGAGCAGACGCGATATGGAGCTGTGGCCACTGTTACTGTTATTTCCATCTGTCTTGCATACAAAAATGGTCGAACGACAGCATAAGTCTGCGTAGCGAGGCAAGCCAGGGGCCTGTGACAGTGTTCGTACATAAAAAAGTTGAATGGTGCTGTCCGAAGTGCCGGCACTCGTATTCTAAAGACGAAATCCCACGTAAGTATAGATGTTTCTGCGAGAAAACTGACGACCCACCGTACCATCCTTGGTTGATACCGCACACGTGTGGTGAAGTGTGTGGTAAGAGATTATCGAGTAGTGATAGCTGTAAGCATAAATGCTTGCTCCTCTGTCATCCGGGACCATGTCCTCCTTGCCCTCAGACTGTCAATGGAGCCTGCTTTTGTGAGAAGGAGCGAAAGAGAGTGAGATGTAGTGCCGCAAAGTGGTCTTGTGGGCAACGGTGTAAAAAGACATTACTCTGTCATGCACATAAATGTGAGAATGAGTGCCATGAAGGGGACTGTCCACCATGCAGCTACACAAGTGTACAACCTTGTCAATGTGGTACAGAGAAGATGAAGCGTCCTTGCAATGATCCTATATGGAACTGTAACAAATCATGTAATAAAATGTATCCATGCGGTTATCACAAGTGTGAGAAGTTTTGTCATTCTGGAGACTGTGGTGCATGCCCTAATTCTGGCATGAAGACTTGTCCATGTGGAGCAAACAAAAGATATGTACAATGTCCAGATGTCATGGAAACATGTTTAGGAACATGTGGAAAGTTACATGAAGACTGCGATCATAATTGTCCAGAAAAATGCCATAAAGGCCCCTGTCCACCTTGTCAAGTGCTAGTTCAGAAGAAATGCCATTGTGGCACACATACTAGATCACTACCATGCAGTAAAGAGTTTAAATGTGAGACTAAATGCCGAGGCACACGGCCTTGTGGGAAGCACAGCTGTGCTCGCAAATGTTGTAATGGAAACTGCCCACCATGTGAGAAAATTTGTGATAAACCTCTTCAATGTGGTCGGCATAAATGTATCAACATTTGCCATCATGGCCCATGCTATCCTTGCCCTCTAGAATCGAAAATAACTTGTAGGTGTAAAGAAACATACATTAGGGTTCCATGTGGAAGAGAGAGGTTGGTGAAGCCACCAAAGTGTGCACTCCCTTGCAAAATAAAATACAAATGTGGGCATTCTGAGGAAAATAAACATTTGTGCCACTTTGGCGACTGCTTACCCTGTAAAGCAATTTGTTATAAAACTTATCCAAAATGTGGACATAAATGCAAAGCAGTTTGTCATGAGTATGTTGCTGTGGTGTTCAAACAGATAGAAAAGCCTGCAACACCCTGGGAAGTGCAGCCTCCAAAGACTAAGATTATGAATTTGGACTGTCCTCCATGTGAGACTCGTGTACCAGTTATATGTTTAGGGGAGCATGAAACCGAGGAGCAGCCGTGTCATTCAGCAACACGTCGATCATGTGGAAGACAATGTGGCCGCTCATTGCCCTGTGGAAACCACTCATGTTCCTTATTGTGTCACCTTTTGACTGACAATGTGCTTTCAAGTTGCAGACCCTGTGAGAAAGAATGCTTAGTGCCTCGTCCAGAGAAGTGTTTGCATAAATGTACAATCCGATCGTGTCACCCAGGACCCTGCCCACCGTGCGACATGCTGGAAAGGATTCCATGTCACTGTGGTGTTACAGAGCTGTATTTACGCTGCCGAGAGCTGTCTACTGCCACTGAAGAAAAACTTTCATGCAAGCAACAATGCTCCAAAAACTTGGATTGTGGACATCGCTGCCGTAACACCTGTCATTCTGGACCCTGCGGAAATCAAATCTGTACTAGAAAAACTAAAATACATTGCCCATGCGCAAATTTGAAGAAGGAAGCTCCGTGTAACCTTGTTAGGAGCGGAGAGGCGAAAGTCGATTGTGATAAATCATGTGAAGAGAAGAAAACTGCAATACTAATAGAGAAAGAGAAGGAGGAGCGCAGACAGAAAGAGTTAGAAGAAGAGAGGAACCGGAGGGAACTTGCGGAATATGAATGGAAATTAAGTGGAAAAAAGAAGAAGTATAAGGAAAAACGTATAGCTGTTAGCAAAGACAATAGAAACTGGATGCAACGATACTGGATTCCTATTTTATCTATATTAATAGTATTTATTGCTGCTTTGTATTATGTATTTTATGTGTAACTAAATTTAAGATTATTGAGCAGTCCAGAAAACTGCACATTTTAGTGTGGCACTGGTTGAATTATTACATCTATATTTTGTAAATTTTTGGATGAGCTCTGTAACATTTGTCAAAATAATGCTGTGTGGTGTGCATGTTGAAAAAAGTTGAATTTCTTACAGGTTTTATAGATTAAAATTTTTTGGGTTCATAATTAAGAGTACCTAACTAATAATATTTAAAAGAAAATATCTGCATTATATTGTATATTTCTTTTAAGGTTGTATACATAAATATTTTATTTTAAATATTTATTTCCATTTTATTTATTTTATTTGCTATATCAATAGCAGATTTTTTAATTAAGTAATGGAAACATACAGTATATACAAATAAGTTCATACAAATTAATTAACACATAATACCAAAAAAGTTTCCAATGTCTAAGAGGTGATAACTATTATTCCAGTTAAGTCAATAAAGTGAACACTACCATATAAAAATACGATATTTAAGGTGGTAGCTCAAGGTCCATTTTCATACATTTTGTTTCGGCTTTAATCTGGGTAACTAAACAAGTATTGGCAAGTAAAGAATTTAAATTCACGTCTAGTAAGTGATTAGTTCTCGCAGTTGAAAGAAAAACGTAAAAATAATTAATAATCATGGATATTTCGGCCTTTAAAATTTAATATGACGAAATTTGTTTAGTTACCCAGATTAAAGCCGAAACAAAATGTATGAAAATGGACCTTGAGCTACCACCTTAATAGGGATATTTTTAATGATAGCTGTTACAGTGCTCAAGTTTTAACTTAACGTCCATTTGTTAGCCTGACAAGTGTTAGTTTATACAAACACAGACTTGGTGAGCTCTTTAGGCGATCTCAACCCAGGAACTTATCCTAAATTAATTGTAGTTGGTTGTAGAAATCATCATCCTAAATTGTGCAAGGTATAGGCATAAGTAGGAAATTACCAGTCATGACAATATTAGAGTAATTAATTAATTGTGGTTGTAATATAACACCAAAATTATTGTTAATCTAGCATGGGAATAACTTATTAATTTAGCCACAATAATTTTTAAAAGTGACTTGTTTTTACTTATTTATTTTAATTTATTATCTAAAATATGTCATTGAAAGGGTGTAAAAAATTATTTAGCATTATGTAAGAACATATGTAAATGTTCATAGGTTAAAATTATCATAAAAAAGACATTTCTAGGAATTCCAGAGTTCTATATTTCCATACTAACAAATAAGCACCTATTTTGGCGTCTATTTTGTTTGGGCATTATAAAATGAAGTTTTATTTATAATATACAAAACATTATTTTCAGTTTAGGTACACATTAAATATTCTCAAATATTTATTGTTTGGTGCGTTTTTTATATTGTCATAAGTAAATACTGAAGAATTATCAGTTTGTTTATTTTTCCTTCTTTTTAATTATTTGCATAATTTTGTCAGTACAGTAGAAACCGGTTATAAAGACTACGGGTATAGCGACGCATCGGTTATAACGACTAAATAGTAAGGTCCCTATAAATAAATACAAAAAGGTGTCGTTTACAACGTCCATCGGATATAACGCCCTTCTCTCTGTGGTCCCTTCAATGTCGCTATAACCGGTTTCACTGTACTTTGTTTAATTTAAATATCTTTAAATGTCAAACTGGAGTAGCTTCTAGCATCTAAATGACATTATGACGGAATCATTTTTGCTAATAATTGGACCGCCTAACCGCCGTTTTTAATAAACGATCGAGCGAAATTAATTTTTTAGGGTTCATTTATGTAATAGATACCGAATTACGAGGTAAACCCGTTGTTTCAAGATTAGGTACTGCTAAACTATAATTGAAAATAATGTAGACAGACAATTGTGGTAGAAAAAAAATCACGCCGAATTGATAACCTCCTCTTTTTGAAGTCGGTTAAAAGTAGCACTCCAGGCCCTGTATCTGTTTGAGGCAACGCAGTCGGGTTTAGTGGTATTCTGCACCAACGCATGAGAGCACATCTAGTCAACTACACATAAAATGATAAACTTTTTTTCATCTATTGTGACGTACATGCCGCAGAATACATGATATAATAGCAACATATTATTGTTACAAAGCAAATAAGTATTGATGTAGAAATTCTTCACAGTTATCACTATCACCCGTAAATGCTAATTTCAACGCCATCTAGCGACACCATTGCGGCGTATAGAGCTGATGTACATACGTCACAAATATGTGTCTGTAATGCCCCCAATGACTAAATATAAAGAGGACAGGCCTCAAAAGTTTGCTATATGAATAAGTTATATTTATGTTAGGGAAATCGACGCAGAATTGTCAATATATATGTCTATCTCTTTTACTCAAAACTTATTTGGAACGCAACAAAAAAAGACAAAAATAATTGCTTTCTTCGAATGTGGCAGGCACTATTTCGTTTACTTAAACATACTGGGACCGCCTTGCGGCAGAAACGCCATTTATTGCAGCCCAGTCAGCAAGTACATGTAGTGTCAGACGATGTAAACAAATCTTCATAAATATTGAATATAAAGTAAAATAATCATATTCTCAATTGTTCAGTGTGTTTATTAGTGTATTTGTTAAGTTTCGAAAATGACTCAGTGCTGTGTGAAAGGATGCAAATCGAATTCACGCAAGAAAGACCTCGAAATATATTTTTATAGATTAGTAACAGTTTTTACCGAAAATTAGTAAATATCTTTGTATATTTACTTTTTGGATGTGTTTTTATCAATTAAAATTATACGTGGATCTTGTTTGGTAAGCTTTGAACACTTTTAGGCGTGATTTATGTCCATTAAAATCATTATGTTTGTTTACACACGAGCTTAGGGATGGGTGGATTTGTTTAGAAATTATTTATATCGATATTTTAACAGACGCCCGTTTATCAGTTACGATTTTTGTCTTTGAAAGAATGTTAGAGCACACATCAATATTGTATTATCCAGAACGACAAACTAAGTGAAATTGGAATATTTTTTTAGATTACCAAAAAATTTAAAAACCAAGACTAAATTAATTGAGAATATTGGGCGACGTGATTGGAATCCTACACCAAATACATATATTCGTTCTTTAGATTTTGAGAAGAAATGCATAAACCACACGTTTAATTATCGCGAGTAAAAGATAACTGTTTTCCAACAATATTCCCGATAAGTAAAATAGTAATGATTATTATACTTCACCTAATAGTAATATTACTTTATATTGCTATGAATAAAATTAGAATTGTTATTGCATAACCAATGAAACATAAAAAAAAACAACATAAAGATGAAATGTAAGATGTATTTTTACAATTGGCGGTCTTATGTTTCGAGCAACCTTTGCATGCACGGAAATAGATACATAATCATATTGTTGTTATTGCAAATAATTATTATAATTGATTATCTTAACCACCATCTATACGCTCATTGATTTTTGTTTGCTGAAACATAGTTATGTTTCTCGATCAAGAAGCATAATAATTAGTTATAAAATAAAACCAACCAAATAATTGCTGGCTACGCTATCTTATTCCATTTATCATGTATTAAGTAAATATCTTAATCTGTAACTTAAATTTTTAGCAAGGAATAGTGCAGCATACAAATATAGATCAAACACAACTGGATGTTTGTCACAACAGGCACTGCTTTCTTTAACAATTGTTACTTATAAATCAGTTTCAGTTTGTTTGTTTATATTATGGTTTGTTATATTTATATTATGGTAGAACCTAACCCTTTTCCTATGTGATATTTTTTAGGCTTGTTTGTCTCTCTTTTAATTCTTCGATGTCGATACAAAATTCGGTACTAGCATATCACTATTGTAAAGGACGGAGTCGGCGCCATTTTATGCATTAAATGTGCCGCATGTCACGTGACCATATCACTCATCCTCTATACTCTTTTATCATTGGATGCCCCTTAGAGAATTCTCTTAGCCTTAGAGCCTTTGGCGCTTTCACTAGGAGTTAGCGCCCAGTGCAAGAAACAGATGGCGCAGGCATCGTGCAGATGGGGCTATGGACAGAGCTGCCATCACCTAAATTGGCGACGCCGGATAAACACAGCAAAAATCCCGGATATTTGGGCGAAATATGGATTTTTCCACGAACACCTACGAAAATTTTTTTTTCGCTACTACATTAATAACATCGTTATATTTTTTTTATTTTTACTCATGTGTTTTTTTTATTTATTTAAATTTATTGCTTATCTATAAAAAAATAATAATTTTTCCCGGACAACAAAAGTATCCGGGTTACACCCGGACCGTTATTTCGCCAATTAGTAAGAATGTGTGGTATAATATAAATTTTGTAGCTTACTTAAATTTTACTTTATTTTTATAACAATCTTTGTTTTTATGGACACAACGATTCAGCACATGCATGCGATGAATTCCTCTTGGTATACTATATTTAAAACACCGTAAATTTCAAAATCTGTTCTGGCAACTGGTTAATAGTTTTGACAATTATTGACATTAAAAAAAATGTAAACAGTAAACACGTTACCTAAATATGGTTTTAAAAATTAAATATTCCATCAATTAAATATGATATAATTATTTTATCAATTAAGTAGCTAGTTTAATTAACAAGTATTTACTTGCTTGTAAAGTTACCTAACCATTAGCTAAGTGCATTGCAAACATTTTAGTTTCTAGACACGACGTTATCACTTGGCAGTCATGATTCACTCGATTGGTAAGAATATTATCATTAATATTCATTACGTAGTCACAACTCTCTCATACCGCACTCGGTGAACATTTAGCACACAATGGCGCGTATTGCTACATTTGTTTTTTTTGACCTCGAAACAAGTGGTCTTCCTTCAGAGGAACATAATCGATCGCGTATAACGGAGCTCAGCATGGTCGCGGTGCGGCGGGACCATATTTTGGATCAGGCAGAACTGGTGAAATCAAAAAATTCAGAACCCCTGTGTCCGAGAGTTATTAATAAGTTGACTCTGTGCTTAAACCCTAGGAAAATGATTACTGATGGCTCCACCAGGGTAACAGGAATGAACAATGAGCTCCTTGAACACCAAGCACCCTTCGACTTGCAGGTGTTCAGTGAACTAGATCTCTTTCTCAATAGATTGGAAAAACCAGTCTGCCTAGTAGCGCACAATGGTATGAACTTTGACTTTCCAATATTTAAAAACCATTTGGACAAATTAAATGTCCACCTGCATGATGATTTGTTATGCGCAGACAGCCTTAATGGTATGTATGATATTGAAGAGGGCAATGAAGAAAGAAAAATAATAAAGGTCCAATCCGAATGTAAGGCAGATAATATAGATGTATCAAGACCCTTGACGGCAATGAAAGCTGAAAATGAAACAACACCATTCAAACGCAAGTTGAAACTACCCCATCAGCCAGCAGTCAAAAGAAGGTTGTACTTTGATGGGAATACGAAGCCATCAAAGTCATATAAAGTAAGTGACATACATGCCCGTAAGGTGGGAGGCCCTCCACGGAATGCACACAGAGCTGAAGATGACTGTATGATGCTGGTAGAAATAGCTGTGATGATGGGAAGCGAGCTTGTCCAGTGGTTTGATGACAATCATCTCCTGTTTAGCAATGTAAAACCCATGACACCGGGTGTGCGTCTAGGTGAATAGGTTTAATTCTTCTCTGACTATACTGGGCATGAGTGTTAGAATTTTATTATATTTATATTACAGTTATATATACAGTGGTAGATTTAGCAGTAGGTTGGAACCTAAACTAGCAGATTTTTGCCATGGCAAACTCGGGACCAAAATGTTATAAAGTTCAAACAAACAATCCAACATATTGTAATATGTTTCATCACTTAAATTGATAATTTTTTCATCAGGTTGCAAAAATAATATAGAAAGTAAGACATCAATCCCCTAGTTTGCAGTCATACATACTAATTAGGGGAAAATTAATAGAAGGTACAATTACATTCACATTTTTTTTTAATATGATTATAAATTTGTATCGAAGATGTTGGTAGAGGTGGCAAACATTTAAATAGGCTACAGCAAATCTGCCACTGTTTATAATTCACACTATATGATATATACAGTCTTACTTATAAAACTTTCGCATATGCTTAGTTAAAACACAAATTTACTCGATCAGCTGTAAGTCAAGCCATCTTGCCTCTTAATAAGGTTTAAACTAGGAACTGGTCATGTCTTTAACAGATATATAAGCAATTCTTAACCACCTCTTAACACTTAACAAGTTTATAAGAAAGACATAGTGTGATTTATAAATAGTTTGTAATTATAAGTATTTTTTAATTCTATTATGACAACAGTGTTATGCAAGTTACAACATAGATAAGAATGTGATCATGTTTCTCATGTTTCACTTTATTTTTTATAGTTGATTTTTTTATTTTATTTTAATTTTAAAATGTAAATCAATGTACTGTGGGTAGACAATCCTTTACTAGGCAAATGTAGATATATAATATGGCTCCATTCTGATGGGTCAATTAAGGTATAAAAATTTGTGTTTATGTAGTCTATATCTATATATATATAAAAATGAATTGCTGTTCGTTAGTCTCGCTAAAACTCGAGAACGGCTGAACGGATTTATCTTATCTTGGTCTTGAATTATTCGTGGAGGTCTAGGGAAGGTTTAAAAGGTGAGAAAAATTCGAATAATTGCCGGGAAAATCCTCAAAACAGCATTTTTCTATTTCCCATACAAACGTTTTCTAACTAATACGTAGAGTCAATTTGAGCTTTATTGCTATTGTATAAAGTTCACTGTTGTCTAAGCAATGTAGGTGTGTTCCTAACATAAAAGCAGTGTGCGTTGGAGCACAGAATATAATAATGTAATGTCGCGTTCTGAAACTCAACAAAAGTGATATCGCGGACCCGACTAAATTGAACAGTCACAAAATTTAATATATCATTAGTTATTTGGTTGGCTTCACGATATTATTTCTTTTGTTTTACTTTAAAATGCATGTTTTCGTTATGGACAACTTTTGAGCTACTTTTGCATATCTATACTTATAATAAATCTGTAGAGAGGTCAATTCTGTACATGAAATATATTTCCAAAATAACTGGGGGTGATTAGGGATCGATACTGATGCCAAAAATGCAATTAGTAAAATTTTTGTCTGTCTGTATAACCGTTATAGAAACAAAAACTACTCGACGGATTTTAACGAAACTTGGTACAATTATTTTTCATACTCCTGAGCTGGTTATAGTATACTTTTCATCACGCTACAATTAATAGGAGCATAGTAGTGATGGAAAATGTTGGGAATACGGGAGAAGTTACTCCATTTTTTAAGCTTCCGTCATTTCGTGTGCAACCTTAATGGTTAAAAGTTCCTTCGATTTCACCAGGATCCCATCATCAGACCCTGACCGGACAATCGGACCACCTGCATACCACCATAAATTAAAAAAACATCCCGACAAATTGAGCACCTTCTCCATTTTTGAAACCTGAAATCCACGCGGGCGAAGCTGCGGGCGGAAGCTAGTAGTAATATATTATATACATTGTACACAGTTAATGAAATTCATTATTTTTGTAATGCCGGCAGCCAATGCTTTCAAAGATAATTATTAGAGTCTAAATAACTATGTGTATTCTCTCAGCAAATATGGCATGAGTAGTATCAATACTTCTTTCAATGAGTAAGAAGCACAACAAAACATTATTTAAGGTTATGAATTCTTGAATAACTCAAGATCGGTTTTAAGCCATGCATCCATGCATTTCGATACAAATAAAATGGTGCTGTAAGTAAATTTTTTGTGGAACTTACTTAATTCATTTTTTTATTTTAATTGTGGAATTTTAGTAAGCAAAGTCGATAATGTAACAATAACATATATTTTTAGTTCTAAGTAATTTATTGTGAACACGCTGCAATCCTGTATGAAAGCAAATAAAAATTGTAGGATTTTTCGCCGTTTTTTATATTTTTATTATTAATTTGCACGATGAAATTATACCCTAACTTTACATTTGTATTTATATTTCTATTTTTTACAATAAATATACACGAACGTAATGTGGCGGATTTTATTTTGGTTGCGTTTTTTTTTTGATTCACAAAACACACATCTGCAAACAGGATACTGGCATACCCCCGGCTAAGCAACTGCAGGGCCTAAGAGGAAAAAAGGGAGGGGATAGCACGAAAGGAAGAGGACGAAGGAGAAGAAACCCTCTTAAGATAGGCGGTGGGGAGAAGGAACGGAAATGTTCGCGAGCCCTTATAGGCCTCATGCAACCATGACGTATACACACATAACTATGTGCCTAGGGCCGTGAATAATGTCCCCCCGTGCATGGGCATACATTGGGTGTGGCCTACATACGAGTAGATATTGCGTGCGGTGAGGGCTTGGCTTCGTTTGCCGGGTTGAGCAAAGTGGTATTAGGATTTTCTCTATGTACCAACCCAACCAAAACCCACGGTGGCAAGAACATTTTGAGAACATGTTCTTTATACGGCAATAAAATAGCTTGAATGCATAAAATGTTACAAATATTTTTCTGAATACGAATTTCTGTTCTTTTGGCGGTTACAGCAACCCATATTTCCACTGGCGATATCATTTGGGCACAATTTAAATTATGATTATTGCTGTAAAGTCTAAATATAGAAATAACAGTCAATAAATATTATTGTGTGCAATGAATGGTGACCTAATTTAAATATTTTTCCTGAATCTACTGCGCAGTAAACAGATTTAAATAATAATTTATTTAAGTATGTCTATAATTATTGTTAATAATTGATTTATTTCGATTAATTGGTTAATTCATCACTCCTTTATCGCCGAAAGGGTAGATAAAAGTGCAACCAAGCCACCTATTTGTTCTTGTGTGTCAAAAGTGCAACCAGGGCACATTTTTCTCCTTTTGTGTTCCGTCCCAAGATGTGATAAGGTGCGAAACTATTGCCATATCAGGCACAAATTACGGGCTCAGAGCGAGTAGATAAAACCAATGCCTATCATCGAACCCGGATCGTGAGCACGATAATCCTATTGCAATAAAACTAGGTTACCGAGGCAGACGACAAATAGTGAATTATGCGACATTCTTCTCCAAAAACTTTGCCGTACCGCAAACATGCCTACATTAATAATACGTATTGCTTTCCTCCTCAAAGATGCGGCTTGTTCGTAACAACTTCAAAAGTCAATAAAATGCGTGATTTAAAAAAAAGTACAAAATGTTGTGAAGGCTTTATCACTGACTCTCCATGCACCCTTTACGAACATCATTGGATAAATTCCAGGTGTCCAGGATCTAGATACTAGTTTGTAGGCACTATACTTGATGTACATTTTTTTATTTCGATGGCTCGAAAACTTTTTAGGGTTGTTACTACTGACGGGAGTGTTCTGGGGGTGCACCAACCCATTCATCCGACAAGGGACCAAGGGTCTCCGAGATGTGAGGGCCAAATCGAGACTGGGCCAGGCTTGGGCTGAGGTGTCATTCCTACTAGGTAACTGGAGGGTAAGAGCTTATTTATACTTAAATATGGGTAAATTGCAAGCAACTATTGAGTGAGAGTTGTATTATAAAAGTTAATACAAGATCTCAGAATATCTAATGGATAAAATTGGCTATGATTAAGTATTTTCGTATGATTTTCTTTGGAATTATGATATTCAATGCAATATTTTTCAATAATATCTAAGTAATTGTAAGCGGTTTGGATATGATATACTCTCTAACTCTCTGTACATTGCGGTGACATCGTACGCCACATCGCGTGGGCCACTTCCCTGCAAAATGGTTGAGGCCAAAGGCTGGCGCATGCGTCATACTTGTGAACGGGTGCTCCTTTTGTGGACTGCACTTTCCGCTTACTAAAGCTAGTAATAATTAATAGTGTACTGGAACAATTTTATATCATCAAATTATTTCAAGATTCCTGAAAGGGTCGTGCACTCGTATAGGAAATTAAAAAGAAATATTATTCTGCAAGTAAACAAATGCTCTAAACTAAACTGAATAATAAATGTAACTCTTTCTGTATTATGTACTGTCCCTGCTTTTTACCTTTGAACTGACATTAAAAAAAGCAAAACTTGTTTTTTTCCCGTTCTCTGATGGAAACTACTTTTCGAACTGGTGGTTGAATACTTTGACTAAATCTAACAAACAATGACGACAAAATGATGAACAAATTAAGAGAAATATTTTTTTATGTGCTGATTATTTTGTCTCACTGGCCAGTACGTGTTGCCATGGCTGATCAACCAGGCCGGCTCACTGGTGTACCTAGCGGCTGTACAACGCGCTCCGCTCTCGATCGCGGTACCGACTGCCAACAGCGCTGCGTTTGCGCTGACTGCGATCACCGGCGCAGCTGTTGGCACTGAACAGCCTTTAGATGCTGGTAAATATGATCTGCGGGTGTCTGATTTACTTGAAGGGGCAGGTCTCGTGTGTAACGGCCTGGTAGGTATCTCAACGTCTGCCGTCAAGCACCTGTGTTCAAGCCAAGGGGGGGCAGGGAAGGGTAGCTCCCCCCCCCTAGAGGTTGTAAAACTGGAATGAATTCACCAATTCCATTCCTAATATTATGTACGCTCAGTTACGTTCTACTCTATGTTATTGTTAAAGCGAAAAAGGGCAAGTGGAGGAGGAATATGTGCTCTCGACTTTATCTACAATTCGTACTTTTCTCATTCGATTCTATCGCTACGATATGTCTCACATAACGTTAGCGTTAACGATTGTGGAAAAGGATCTTTAATACGACCCCTAAAATGTAGGATCACATAAAATAGAAATTACACAAAAGTTTCTGTGAAAGAAAAACAGTTTTTGTAGCTCAAAGGCTCCTTCATAATATGAGTACGAATTCTGCGAATACTGATTATATGATTTGGTGGAAGCGAGACAGATGTTTGTTATGTTACAGGTTCAATTTTGGGAATAACGTTGATTGTGGCTGGAACCGCTTTGTGTTGCTGGGATAAGACTGAGTGATAGACGCAAAGAGATTGCGAGAATAAAAACAGGACAAGTGCGGCTTGGTCTTCCGCATCGAGGCTTCACTATAATCTATCTTTTTTTTATTATTAAAGTACATATTTACGGTTTCCACATTTTTTCCTTTTCATGTGCTATAAGTACGTCCAATACCAATTTATGAATAAAATATATATATATTTATATGTCTATTTGGGAACTTATAGTTTTATCTTGTTTAAGTATACTTACAGAGTTCCCAGTAGGTCCACTATTGTAAATATATTTAAATATAGATTATTTTTTAGATATAAATTGTTATTTTGTTTCGTGATTAATACTATTTTAAATAAAATCGGGGGATATTATCTATAAACTATACTTAAAAAAAAAATAGAATTAGCGCCAAACTTATTGGTTCGATGGCTGAGTCGACGTCCGTATAATAAAACTTTAAAATGTATTCATTTATTTATTATCTTACCAAATAACATTCCAAATTATTGCATTTATTAAACCATTGCACAACAAAAATCCATCACAAGGATAAACCCTTTACAACTAATATTTACACATGACTTAGTCATTTTGCCCGATTATGCCGCCTGGATAGAACCACCCAATGTATAATCAAAATTATTATTTGAAAAGAAATTAATTCTACAGTTTAATGAAAAAAATCTTTTTTAATCTTAAAGTGAATCTTTTTATTTTTACAACTTGCCACTTTTTCAGGCAAAGGGTACAACCCATACAGCCTGAATAGGTATAGATATATCATGGATGGACCATAATAAATTTAGACCATAAAATACAAATTATTAATTCGTATTAAAGTATCATTATTCTAAAGCCGACCTAAGAGTAAAGAAATATGTAGCATCAATTTGGCTACATTCTATCCAGGCGAACATTTTGGTACATTCAAGGCCGTTCCAAAAGGTCCTAAAACTAAGTTGCTATAAACCCCTATTTCACAATGACTATAGATTATGACACGCTGTCAAAATACAATCGATATACTAAATACTTAACTCAAAGAATGCACTGAACAATATAATCAGATTGGACAACCTGTACCACTAGCACGAATTTTGTATTTCACAAAGTAAGTATTCGTATCCTCAATAGAGTGTGTATTATCGAGTAAGATAATGTTTAAGACTCGTTTGACAATACCATATCAAAAAAGGGTTTCGAGTCATCAATTTCTATTCATTTTAAGTTTACTGTTTATGTCTCTACGATTTATTATATACACGCGTCTAATGTCCATGCTGTCAAATTTTAGTTCCAAATACGCTCACGGAGCGCTGTTTCAATTTCCATACAAAAAAATATGAACTAAATACTATTCCGCAAATATTCGTGCTAGTGGTAAGTATTAAAAGAGAAGCCGGCCGAGCCAATACTTAACGCCTTGACCTTGATACGTAACCAATATCAAAAAAGGAAGAGGTTCTATATTCCACTATATATATTTTTTTTAAATTCATAACGAGTAGGACCATTTCAATACATTCGGGCCCTTATTTCGTAGTCAACAGAACTAGGTTATTGAGTCTTGTTGATGTAGTGGCCGGTAAGACCGAAGTCCAAGATTCTGAATTTATAATATTTTCCCGAGCCTAGAACTCCCTAATAGAGTTAAAAGTAAATAGAGGTAAGTAACAAAAACAATCTTCAAAACAAAGTAGTCCTAATTCTTGAATTTGATTTCACAGCGTTCCAAATATACGTGTCAAGGCTGTTCATACAGCAATTGTGAAATAGGCCCTATAAAAAAGCATTATTTAAATTTATCATTCATTCTCAAATTGGAAAACTTACAAAAATAATATATATTTTTTGGGTATAAAAAGATTTTAATTTGAAACAAATTCCGAATAAACGTACGAATTATACAGCTTAAATTTATTTTTATATTATTGATTCTTAAATTTATACATTATAATAAATATGACTAGTCCGCTCGATTATTTGGCCAGTGGGCCTGGCCGCAAACTCCTTTCTCAGAATAAAAACTAGCTTATAGCATTCGACAATGAAGTAACTTCTTAAACGAAACAATATTCCGAATCAGATCAGAATTTCAAACATTACCATGCATCCACACAAACTGCATCTACAAATTAAAATCGATAAATATAATACATATAAATTGACCGTTTTTCCTCGTTCCTTAGCTAATCTCCGATCGAATATTTTCACAATAGTATATTATCACTAAATATAAATACCCAAAAGTCACATATCCAGGCTACATATATACAATCATGACTTCTGTAAATACAAGAGGTTATGCCATAAAATACTATTTCTGCACACGTGTTGTCTTACTAAATATGTGTACATTGTTGCTTATTCATATACAGACAATTTTAACTGAATATATTATAAGCAGCGATAGACTAGTTGGGTGTGGAACGGACCGCGAGACGAATGTCCACAGGTTTAAAACCCAATGGCACACATCTCTGACTTCTGAAATTATGTGTGTGTTCTTTGTGAATTATCGTTTCCTTAACATCGTGAGGAAACGTGCATACCTGAGAAATTCTGTAAAGCAATTTTGAGGATGTGTGAAGACTACCAATCCGCACTAGGACAGCGTGGTGGACTAAGGCCTAACCCCTCTCAGTAGTAGAGGAGGCCCGTGCCCAG
Organism: Manduca sexta; assembly: GCF_014839805.1. Taxonomy (NCBI): domain Eukaryota; kingdom Metazoa; phylum Arthropoda; class Insecta; order Lepidoptera; family Sphingidae; genus Manduca; species Manduca sexta. The sequence goes on from NC_051118.1 coordinate 9,182,603, forward strand.
CAGTAGAACAGTGTAATACAGTGCTGATATTGTTATTATTACTTTATATTCCTTGGTATCATAATAGGGCCATAGGATTCCGATAATAAAAAAACATTTAATAGTATTTACATCACTATCTGTTAATATTCGTATAGTCACTAGTTTATCGTGGTTAAAATATACAATAGTAAGGTGGATTGTAAATCAAGAATAGACTTACGCGGCAGCACATGTTGCTGCCTACCTCTAAGGGAACTATACAGTCGTGAAGGCGTTGTAAAATTTCACGTAATATTTTGATATATTATTACATAAGCAATCATAATTGACTATCTCAAAAAATGTAGAGAAGATATCATTGTTAAGGCAGTGGTGTAGCTTGGAGAGGGAAGGTCCAATGCCCCAAGCGGTACATAATAAGGGAGTGGAACGTGATTTCCTCACTGTATATTCTTTATATGATCTGTGTGTTTTTTACGCCAGAAATGGAAAAGTGGGCACCACTGTTTTAGTTTTAAACATGCGTTATATGTAAGTACAATAGAAGCTAGAGTACCTCAGTAAAGTGACGAATATAAAATAATATTCATCGAGTTACCTACATTTTCATGACATTAATTACCTTTGTCCTATCTCTCTCTATCCTGACCATCCTTCTCCCCATCATAACTGATGTCACCAAGCTGAATGCTGCATAATTTGAATAATTTTATGAAGTTCACGAGTTGGTGATGGCCTCGACGGCGGCGCGGAGTCGCTGTATCGAGGTGCGCAGGTTGTTCTCCTCCACGGCGAGGTTCTGACGTTCGGCGAGGAGTGCCCGCGCTCTGTCTGACTCTCTGGATGCTGATCGGGTCACGTGCGCACATTCTACACGAAGATTCGTGTTGCGACGCTGCAAGTCGGCCATCTCTCGTCTTCGTGCTGTAAAACAATAAAATCCTGGTAAGGTAACATTGGTAAACCACTTAATTTTAAAATCGTTTCATGGCGGGATATGAAGAAATATCTTTAATTATATTGCTAACTTTTGCTCACGACGCCGCCCGCGTAGAAATATTTTGCCGGTATAAAAGTCCCCATATATATTTTTGCGAGATAAAAAGGACGCTATGTCCTTCCCAAGGTCTTAAATTATCTCCATACTAAATTTCATTGGAATCTCAGACCCAATCTCATCCAGTGGCTCAGATATAAAAGCCATTATGAAACATAATATCTTAGAGCTATGTTCATTGACATATAATTATTAGTAATTCCAATAGGGTACCGGACTCATTTTTGTTCTTTACTATTATCAAATATTTACAAAATATAAATTATAACACAGAATAAATTATTAATATCCGGTAAAAAATCAACAAGTTATACTTAAGTGTTTGAATTTCGGTGGAAGGGGTAATTAACACGAAACAGAAAAGAGACGAAATACCCACAGGTGACGTCATCGGGAATTACGACGCGTGCGAAAGAAAGAGATGAAGCGATATCCCCACATCGCGCCCACTTCTGCACATTACAATATTTTAAATATGAATTACTCGCTCATTTCTTAACCAATTTTCATGCAGTTTCCGCAGGAGTGCTTCTTTTTCGTATTATTAACCATTACATATAGAATAATGTACCAAAAGAAGCATAGGCCGGTCCCCTATTGATGATGTTGCTGTGATTAGGAACGTCGTAGCTCTTAATAGCGCGCGAGTGGTAAGTGATACTAAGACAAAGACATATTTACTATTCTACGAACCTGCGTCAAAGTCCCTGTAGCTCTTTATAATGGCTTCCAATCCCGGCCACGACTCTTCCACCTGACAGCCGTAGTCCCGTGTCTTCTCATTGGCGTTGTCTTGGAACATCTCCGACACCCCAGCTGCTGAGTTCTGCGGCTCGTCCATAGACGTCGCTTGACTTGACGCAACTGCACACGTCTCCTGCGTCGATTTCAAAGAAATTATCTTCGAAATGCTAGGTATATTTATCGGGGGCTGATATTTTTCGATTACGCTGGCTTTTTGAATGTTTTCGCTATCAAACCCCGGGTTCAGGTCTCGTTTCTTCATGTCCTGCCCGCTGAACAGTTTGACGCTCCTGTCAGCCATTTTGGACAGTCTGTTAAGTTCTGAGAAGTTCTTTTCGGCAAGGACGCGGATGCTGTCTTCGTTGTCACTGCAGATAGAGTCGAGGTGCTTTTTGATGCGGTTATTATTCTCATTGACGGAGTTCTTTATTTCAGTAAGCAATTGGAGCTGGCTGTTGGGGTCCAGATCCAGGATCTTGCGTTGCTTTACGTTCTCCTCTACGTCTGTCACGCCGTTCCTCCTTTTCCTCTCTTTTAGTATCTCTCGCCATGTTCTTTCGTAATCTGAAAATGCATATAACTTTATATTATTAAGAAACCTAATAATATTTACTTTGTGAAGTAATGGTTAGTGGTTGGTGGGCGTCTAAAGAAAAAAAGAACTATTTGTTATGACTAAGTCCTCATCGTTTCGGATGAACCTTTGTTAATGGATCATTCTGTGGTAATAAAATGTCTTTACATTAGCGGAAGATTCGTACTTTTTGGAATTCAATATTAATAGATCTGACCTTCTTTAAATTTGTTTGTGACTTGCGCCAGCCTCAATTGCGACAGAAACATCTGCTTCTTATGCAAGGAGATGACATCCTGGGGCTCAGGCGATTGAGTCTTGTCAGGGGTTCGGGTGACCAGTGGTGGCGAGGAGATGGGAAGCGCTGAGTCCTGGGCAAGTCTGTCGAGTCTTCCAGCTGATACGTATGCTGACGCCACTGAGTCAAGCCTCAAAATGCGTTCTTGAAGCTCCATCTTTTTATCTGAAATTTGAAGGATTACTTGTTAAAGCAAAGAGCTATTTGAAATAAAAACTATTTAAACGTCCATCTGAATGATGAACAACACCTCAGTCCCCCCCGTGACCATGAAGGCTGCAAAGTCTTCGAAACGTCGGGAGAAAATAATAATATAAAAAACCGCGATAAAATCCGTTTAAATAGTTTTTATTTCAATGTCTAACATTCGCGTAAACATAAGAAATCATTAAAGAGCTATTTGCTTTGCATGACGACGAGCTTGTCGTTCGCCTGATGGTAAGCAATACGCGCGCCCATAAACAGTAGAAACACCATCCAACACTTTGAATTACAAAGTATGGTTTGGTATTCCACTGCGCTCGCCATCCTGAGACATGAGATTTTAAGTCTCATTATGTCCACTAGTTACACTGGCTACAATGTTTTTCAAACCGGAACACAACAGGGACTACACACTGTTGCTTGGCTACAGATATATAACACTGCGGTGATAAGTCCAGGCGATTCAGCCGAGGGATTCGTAATAGCAAAACTGTCAATTCAAAACAGCTATTTGTGAATGTTGGTGCGGCCAAATACAGTACTAAACCAATAAAGCTACTTATTCACATAATATAATAACTATAAATATAGCCAAAATAATCTCCACCATAGTCATAATAATAACAAAAAGAATATTATTTCTTTCAATTTTATTAGTAACTAACTTTTGCTTGCAGCTTCGCCCGCGTGAAGGAGTTTTCCGGGATAATAGTTTCACTATATATCTTCCCGGGATAGAAAGTAGCCTGTAACCTTCCCAGGGTCTTAAAATATCTCCATACCAAATTTCATAAAAATCTGTTCAGCAAATTTCGAGAAAATCGATAACATACAGACAGACAGATAAGGGGACTTGGTTTTATAATATGTATAGATAACGTGATTATTGCGGTAAAGTCACTAACCAATAAATAGGTATTTATTAAAATAACAGTACCTTTGAATGCGTCACGTGTGGCCAACTTCAGTCCCGCTAGAAACTCAACCTTACCATCTTCTTTATCAGTCTTTACAGAGTATTCTTTTATAATAGCAGCGTATTCATTAAGATCGTCTTCACCGTAATCACTACTGCTCTCGCTGCTTCCCTCATCAATCTTCTTTTTTGTATTCGAAAACTCTTTGTAAATTTCAGCAGTCATTTTATCCGGTGTTATTATATTCTTCAGTCCATCGGGTTTGTCCTTCTTAACATCCTTCGCAGTAAACTCGCGGTTCGAAAGGTACTTCAATCGTCTCAATCTCTTCCTTTTCTCGTATAAGTCCAACGAACTCACTTCTTCCACTTTACTCACTTTCGGCCTTATGTTTGTTATAAATATTTTCGGTTGCAATTTAGAATCAACTTGATACGGGCAAGATATGAACACTTTATCGTTTTTACTTTGCTCAAATTGTTTTTGTTCTGGCTTTTGTATTATTGGGTATTCTCTGTTTATTAATGTTGGTTGGTTTATTTTATTATCTGATTCGACAATCATCGGCATTTGATACACGATTTGTGGGTTCATTATAACTTTTTGGTTCGGCTGAAGCACTAAGTCCTTGTTATTTGTGGATATTGTTTGTATCACATTGTTGTTAGACTTCAACACGTGTAGGTCTTTACTCAGATTCACGTTTTGTATTTGGGTTTTGGCGGTCGGCGTTACGTCGGGGCTGTTCGTTATTATCTCTGTTGTTACTATATTTTCGTTTTGAGTTACTTTCATTTTATTGCTTTCGGCACTTTGATTTACCTTCCCATTGTTCTTAATCATCATTAAGTTTGCCGGGAACTGTACATTACTTACGTATAAAAAATTTGGTTGTAACACAACATTTTTTGAATCTTGTTGCGTCTGTTTGTCGGATGTTTTTGATTTCTTTAAATCTTGCTCCTGCAGCGTTCCTTGGGACTTCTCCTTCACGACTATCTTATTGCCATAAATTTGATTTTCCGTAATCAAATTTTCAAAATCATTCTCGTCGCAATTTTCCTGGTGGAGTCGTTTTAATGCGACCACCTTCGAGGGCGTGTTTTCATTCAATTCCTCTTTACATTTTTTGCTTTGATTTGACAATCGTGAAGGAGCTTGCAGGTTTTTTGGATCGAAATTAGTTCTCTGCAATAACACTTGAGGATTTTGTTGCTGGATGGTGAGCAACATTTTTGAGTTCGAGGGCTTGTTTTGAATAAGCAATATTTGATTTTTCTGATCGTTAAAGTTTTCTCCTGGTTTGTTGGGAAAATTCACTTTACTTTCGATGTTAAGCGGGTTAAAAAGAGGCCGTGGTTGCAGCACTGGATCCTTTGCATCATTTGGCAAGTCTGGCGGTGGATCAGGAATCCTAAACTGGTTTTCGTTTTTATTTATAACTTCAGCTGCATTTATAAGCGTAGTGATGCTGTTACTTGTAGTGGGAATATTTTTAGGTTCAGGTCTAATGTCTGGCCTCAGTTCTGGACGTATTTCTGACCGTAGGTCTGGTCTTATTTCTGATCGCAACTCGGCCCGTATATCTGGACGCTTGTCTGGTCGTCCTTCGGGCCTTAGATCCGATCGTATTTCTTGCCTCAAGTCCGGTCGTATTTCAGCGCGCAGTTCCGATCGCATTTCGGCACGAAGCTCAGTTCGAATGTCTGTTCGCAAATCTGGTCGCATATCCGGTCGTATTTCTGGTAGCGGATCTGGCCGGATTTCTTGTCGTACTTCAGATCGAACGTCAGGGTCTTTGTTAGCCGACTTTATTACGATATTGCTCTGTATCTCGATTTTAGGTCCAGATTCTTTCGTGAACATTGGATTATATGAAGACGGCTTTTTAGGAGTTTGAAATAAAGTGTCGGACGGGTTCATTGGTTGAGTAACGCATTTCATATCGATCTTACTAATAGGTATACTTGTTTTGAGACTGAAGCGTTCTGGCTTCTTTTTAATTTCTTTGTTAATTGTGGATATATTAGCAACTGGTTGCGACGGTATGGTGACAGTCGCCCCCGACCCCTGTGCGAGCGAAGTTATGCTCATTTTGGATTCAGTCTGGTTTACATCCGATGCTGATGCTGCCGGGATTATTTCTGGTGTGAAATGTTCTTCGAAGTCGGTCTGCGGTTTCTCTTTAATCTCCTCAGTCATTTCAGCCTCCTGATCTTTAGAAGTTGGGAATGGTGCGAAATCCTTAGACATATTAGGTTCAGGTTGAGGTGGCACTACTGGAGGGTACGATACTGGTTGGAAAGCGGAATACCCTGGTATCGAATACAAGTACCCACCATAATTTGGATACCCTGATTCAATAGGTTTGTTGGTTGTGACGCTTGGACTAGGATTTGGGATGGATGATGGGGATATTTTTGGCGAATGAGGAATGGGTTTTGGTGGTAAAAATGGCTTTTCGAAGACATTTGGCTCCTCTGGTATGTAAGGGTCTGGTGGTTTTGGGATGTCCATCGAAGGTCTCTCCAGCTCTGGGGTCAGCGGTAAGGGCACGATCGGTAGTGGTCGAGCTGTGCACAGAAAAAATACATGTCAACATTTACTTAAATATTTTCAACTAACTCAATCTGGAATAGTTGGCATTGTATCATTGAAATGTTGAATTGTTGAACAAATATAGATGAATGATTATGTATTAAGGATGAAATATTATCTTTACGAGTAAGAATATGGTTAGTAACGCGTTACCATTGGCCAAACCATTCCAGATTCATTTTTAGTTTCCAGTCTTGTTACATGGTGCTAAAATTGTATCCTACTTGTTCAGTTTCTTAGTAATTCATTGATTAAACTTTATTGAATGAATTCGATCAAATATCAATAAATAATTTTTAATAGATCGCCAATCGCATACGTTTTCGTCTCCGAAGGCAGATCGACTAACGTCCTACTCGATGGTAAGTGGTCGCTGTTGCCCCCACAATGCGAGGGGCATAGACAAACCGCCGACTATTACGTATAACTTTTGACATCCATTGTTGATCGTCTATAGCAGAAGATTATTTCCTATTGAAGAATTGGCTCGTGCTTACACTTTTCAAATGTAAGTGTGATCCCTAAACTATCGAAATTTTTGTTCGTTTTCACCCATCTTTTAATATTGAAATTTTATTTTGTTAGTTCCCTCTACCCCAGAGCAAAATTGTCCACAATCTGAGTGGCTACGCCCAAGACTCTAGAATGCCATTTCAAGGTATTAACATTTCAAACAATAATTGTTGGCCGTCGGAAACGAATAATTTTACATCGTGGCTAATCATCAATTTTATTGTGCGTCCTGATTCATTACTTAATAATTACACATCTGCCCAACGCCCTAAAATAAAACAATATATCCGGACTATTGAATTATAATATGACGCGGTTGATACTTGAAGCCACTTAACGCTCGCAAGGCTACTTACAGAGTGTAGGTGTCATAGTGATTGACAAACGCGACACTACGCGTTCAAAACAATGTGTCTGTCGGCAAACAACTTGACTCATCGCTTATAGACGTGGAGATGCGCACGGGGCCGCGGCATATCGACCGAACTATTGGTAAATCAGACAACTATCGTTCTCACCTTCGCTACGAAGTCAAGTTGTTTATCGACATTTTATTGCTGGTATGTAACAGTTCGCGACAAGCCACGTCACTATGCGAGGCGTCGCATCGCGTTCATCGCTCACATACGACACTCCCTTATGTCAAGATATGTAAACATGTAACTATAACTTGAATTATGATACATGTAAGTGAACACTTAGTTCCCAAGGACTTTTCCTAGACTGTGTTATTCTAATTTATACTTCATGCAAAGGATAGGAGTCTGCAATAAATAGCAACTACTACTAAAAGCTAAGCAACTACCTCTATAGTCTACAGCAAGTTACCTTAAGATCCTTTCTGGTCACCTGTTTCAATTATACTTAACGAGGCGAAGGGTCCATACAACCCGATTCCTGTTGACTACCTTTTATATAGAATTTATGTAGTATCTACTTTCCATTAGAACGATTTGCAGACCACATTTTGAAAACTTGGACTTCCGTTTTGTAAAATTTCGCCTTTCGGCACTATTACCGATTTTATAAATAAACGTCTGAGTTGTTTACATTCTCTATAACAGTGTAAACCCTTAATACCCGTGATACGTTAACTTTTTCGGGCAACGTTGTACCTATAGGTACATTTATTTAAAAAGGTTAATTTATCTTCCAGATTTGTATTTCCGCGGTGCTGTGGGCGACGAGTTAGCTAAAATTTGTAAAGGGAGACGTGAGTTCAATCTGTGCAATGGCAAACGCATGATCCGCAACATATATTGGGTCTGGGTGTTATTCTTCTAAGGGGTCTGGGTGCGTCGTGGTTGATCCATAAGTTATTTATCATTTATATTTAAGGAACTTTACCGCATGGTAATACTACGTCAAATTGGTTAAGACTTACAACGTTAAGTTAAGGCTCAGGACTTCTAATTAAACTATAAGGATTACCATGAAAACTAACTTTTGCCTTACACCGCTCGCATTAAGTTCCCAGTGACGTATAATAGATTTACTCGGAAACCCTTTTTAAGTCTATTCTTATTCTAGAGATCATGGACTTTTAGACAATTACAGGTGTACAGATCCTGATTTTTCACAAATAAGTGTTCAAATTTTTCCAGCATAATAGTAGTTATAGCTAATAATAATATCAGCCCTGTATTATATACCATCACACTGCTGGGCACGGGCCTTCTCTACTACTGAGAGGGAATTGGCCTTACCTTACCAAGCCGGCCTAGTGCGAGTTAGCAGACATAATATACCCTAAAAATTCTTATATGGTATGCAAGTTTCCTCACGTTGTTTTCCTTTAAATTATTTATAATTTATACATTCAAGTAATCTCAGATAAATAATTATGAATCTTATTATAAGTAATTGTAATGAACAAACTACGTAGGTCTTTCTTATGCGACAATCGGTTAGAGATAGCTGTTATTTGTCAATTTTTGCCGTCGAGCATGGTATGCAGACACTGTCATTCGATTTTGCAATGAAAATAATAGCAAGACTTTTACCTTCTCAATATAATGAGCCTTGTGCAGTACCTACATAGGTTCTCACTATTATGCCGGCTCATTCAAAGTTCTGGTAAAGTGTTATCGGGTACTTCTTCTTAGTGTTTTCTCTATGGGCAAGATGACGGTTACAATCACACTTGGAACGAAACATTTTCGCTAGATGTCGCTAAAGTGAGGAGCGAGAATCAAAAAAGTTCATTTACATTGCCATAGAGGTACCTACCCACATTCTCTCATACACTGTTTATTACCAAGTGCAATTGCAGACTTCAATGAAATGATATATCTTGATTTTAAATCTAAATGTATCGGTTTAACTTAATATAGGTCTGATAAAAAGAATACTTAGTGGAAAAGGTAACGTACTAGATTCTAAACCATATCGATTTAGATTATAGATTAAATATTATAAATGTACAGAGTACAAAAGTGAATTGCAAATATTCTTGTTACCTCTCTTGAGATTAGTGGTCACTTAGGTACTTTGTAATAATTTAATAAGATTTTTAAGGCGGTGCCTCAAGCAAATCGACACGCTAACTGTATTTCGACTTAGATGCAAATTATACGAAATTTATAATGCACTTGCTTGTGCTTGCGGCTTCGACCGCGTGGTATAAGTTTTCTTGGATAGAAAGTAACCTGTGTCCTTCCCAGAGTTACAAACTATGTCCGTACAAAACTTCATCGAAATCCATTGGGTAATTTTTGAGTTTATCGGGTTTAGACAGGCAGACACATGCAAACAAAGAAACTCTTCAGCTTTATATAATAGAGTATGGGTATTGTTTCATAATTACATAGTCTTCTTCTAAAATACATATAGGTTTAATTAGCAACTAACACTATTAGATAGGCAATTTAATAAGAAGATTAAATTTGTCAAAAGAGCATAATATTTTTTTTCGTGAATATTTGCATATTTCAGCCCGAAATTCGTACGCCTTATATTATATATAGAGTCCAAGGCTGTTGGCTCGAGGCTGTACCTTCAAATATTTGAAGTTTCTATCTACAGCGTTCTTGGGTATAGGCTTGCTTTCCTTAAACGTGAAAGGCCTGATGATGTTAAGTGGGAATCGAACCCACAACGTTTCTACAGCTGTTGTGAAAAGCTATTTTGCACAGGTCCCTCATAATATATAGTATAGATATAACATAATGTATGTGACGTTTGTTTATCAAAGGCAAGATTGCATTTCCATAGTTTTAATTAGCATCATTTATGTTGCCACCTTGGTTAATGGTTTGGATTCATTGAGCATACTCCCGCCTACTCTTTCCTAACATTCATCCTCTCAGTATTAATATAAATTCATGATCAGCTTAAGAAACTTCTGAACATAGGCCACCCAAGAAAATAGCAAGTTGCCATCTTAAGGTGGTAGCTCAAGGTCCATTTTCATACATTTTGTTTCGGCTTTAATCTGGGTAACTAAACAAGTATTGGCAAGTAAAGAATTTAAATTCACGTCTAGTTAGTGATTAGTTCTCGCAGTTGAAGAAAAACGTAAAATAATTAATAATCATGGATATTTCGGCCTTTAAAATTTCGTCATATTAAATTTTAAAGGCTGAAATATCCATGATTATTAATTATTTTACGTTTTTCTTCAACTGCGAGAACTACTTGTTTAGTTACCCAGATTAAAGCCGAAACAAAATGTATGAAAATGGACCTTGAGCTACCACCTTAACGGTTGGCATTTTCTACATTCTTCATAGTTCTATTAACATAATCTTTATAACATTACTTACTCTTTTATAATGAAACATTTTGATGTTAACTGCAATCGCCATTCGAATATAGGATTTGTTGACTTTATCGTTCTAGACGTAAACACACACGTCACGCCTTTTACCCCCGAAGGATTATGCAGAGGCGAAACTTATACATCAACTTTGCGTGTATTCCGTCTCATGACGTTATAAAGGGCGAACCTATCGCCATATAGAGCACTTATTCAAGACTCCGGGCTGATACGGAGTAGAAAATTTAATATCACAGTTCGACCCGGGGATTGAACCCGGGAAACTCACTGCAGTCGTACACTTACAACTACGGGACAGTCTAATCTAGATGGTATATAAGTATCTCTTGTCATCTAGAGAAGGTATCTATTTCAAATAGAATGTTGAGAGATTGCATCCTAAAAACTGCCATAGATACAGACCACCGTAGCCGTGAATCAAAGGCTAACCATGGTAGCTAGTCCATATCACTCAGAAATTAATCTGGTTCACTTCAACTAGCATTATCCTTTTTTGCTCAATTTATTGTTTCTAATATTTTTATCTCATAAAATTTATAAAATACACCTCGATACACGTTATTCCCGCAAGTCCGGTTGCAGATGTAATGAGGACTCAGCAGCATCTATTATTTCAATTAAAATATCTTGAACTTAAAAACCATATATTTACTAAAAAGTTCAAGAAGACGCGACACCAAAGCAGAACCCGCCAATGAATCCCACTGTAAAGCAGCTGTTCTTTTTAACAAACTGCAAGAAGCATTCGACGCACGCCTGGCTCTCCGCGGCGGCTTCGCGGATCCTCTCCCAATTTACTTGGATGTAGCCCAACTCTGTCGCGAAATGCAGGAGGAGCACCCCGCCTCCCAAGCCGAAAGCAGCTATCTTACCAACGCGCACAAAACTGGCACCAGTCGCCCAGCCCGTCACGGTACCTAGCACCAAGTTCTTTGATGATTTGTCCTTGATGGTGTCTATCGCGAGGTTGACGAGAGATTTGCTCGCCCTGGGCTTGATTTCGTCGAAGTGCGTTAAGTCTCTGGGGTGTATGCTTGGTATCGGTCTGGCCATTTGCTTACATTTCAAATATTTATTCGTTTCTTTTAATTTTGTTAGTTTTGACAGTTTGTATATCTTGACAGAAGTTATAAGAAGAACCATAGATTTATCATAAAATCTTTTAAAAGAGCTTAATTATTGTAAGCATAGATTGAATGTAAGAAGCTTATATCTCAGGCTTATATGTACTTTTTGAAAGAAATGTACTTAGATATTCACTATGAAAAGTAACAAAAAGAAGGTACATGAATATTATTACAGATAACTATTAGGTTGTCGTCAATTTTCTACAAAGGATTTTATTTTATAGTTAGAATAAAAAAGAAACTAGTCTCGGTTTATGTAGGTAATCATATAATTTGATATCGCATCATCGTCTCATTCTCATTATACTGACATCTAGTTCCACATGTTAGAGCTGTTTTTTGTTTCGAAAAATTATTGTACGTATTTGGAATTTTGTTCATCAAATTCGAGGAAATCCATTGTAACTAATGCAATTAGTGGGCATTGTGAGATACAACGTAGGAATCCTACGAAAACAAACGGTTTATTTATTTCAATGTAGAGGACAAGTTTACGAGTGACGTCCAATTAGTCATTTGGAGGTCCAATCTGGCCAGCAAAAAGTTGAGATTTCTAACAGGGCCGGCCAGTACTTCACGTAGCCACAGATTAGTGCTTTAGAAAACGCAAGTCCGGCCACACGTGGAGTACTGCGCACACTGTGTGGGAGTTGCTAGGGAGTATATTAGTAAGAAATCAGTTTAACTCATGTCTTTTTTCTCACTCGACTCCTGTATACGGAGATCTTCATATTATTTTATTGATGGACATAACTAGTAGCATAGGTTATAGTAACGATATCCTTTTTAGATAAATGAATACATTTTCATGGCGAAGTAGACAGAGACGTAACTATGTCAAGAATGGACAAGTTACGTCTGTAGAAGGACAAATCTATTACCTTACTTGTAAAGATGATAGTTACATTTTTTGGAATGTAAATAATATTACTTTTTATGGAATTTAATAAATTATTTCTTTTCATATTGGAACTATCAGGCTGTATTCTGCAATTCAGCAAATATGTTAAAGACTATTTGCAAATTTCCTTTCTTTCTACGTATAAAATGAATAGTTCATGCATATATTTATAAACTGTTGTAGTGTGTGTAAAACAGACAAGTGTTTAAGACTTATTTATGTTTGTGTTCATAACAACACGAATGACATGGTAAATGTGTTGGACGTTTTATGTAGTAGTAGCATTAAAAGTATCAGATTTTTTGTTTGTGGAAATATGTACACGGCGCATCCGTTCTAGATAGTCCAAGGAAAACCTCCAGATAGTTTTCACGAAACATAGGAGAACATTCTCAAAATAAATGTACGCAACGAAATAGTTTTTACGTTTTTTTTTACGAAATTTACTCTCATATATTTCTTTCAATACAAACAGATGAGACAGAAAAAATCGTAGGAACATTTTCAAAAAAAACTATTTCGTTGCGTCCATTTATTTTAAGTACTCAGGAACGTTATTTATTCCATTTAGTGTAAGACTGTGGGTTATAGTCCTGCGGTATGCGACCGCGTGGATATTGTAAGAAATTTGTACAATACAGCTAGATTTCGCCCACATCTTCTTGTGTACACCCCCATTGCACTAAAACAGGCTAGCAGCTAACCGATTATAAATTGAATGCGAAGTCTCAAACAATGTAGTAAGATTCTAGGTTGTGGTTTCTTTTTAAATGTTTCCTAAGCTAATGTATTTAGTTCGCAGTTTTCTCGAAAAATAGTCGGTCAGTGACGAAATAATTTTGGAACATTCAGAAAGTAAGATAAAAATTTACATAAGCGAAGTCAGACTTTTCTATGAAGATTTTACTTTTTACGCCATTTTTTTACTCTTTTATATATTGAATTGTTGAATTATTGTATGTTATTGGCAGAGTACAGTCAGCCAAATAATTAACTGCACCAATTCGAAACTTTAGTTCGCTTATACTCGTTAAGTTAAAACGATTTTTTCGTTTGTGTAAGTAAAGCAAATGCATTCCATTTCATTTTTGTGAAAAAAAAAACCTTGGTAAGTACACAAAAGTGTACAGGCGACTTGAAGTTTGCGACTTTTCCAGCTACTATGTGAATGAATGTACATACATTTTGGGAAAACATTGAATTATATTCCACCCTGTATAAATCTTCCTAAACGTAACATTTTCCTACCCCTTTTTAGAACACCCTGTTTATAAGGGATCAATATTTATTTTACTCAATAAATATAGACATGCGGTTCTGCGTTTACACCTGCCTCATCTAGTTTCTAAAAAACTTTTTTGTTTTTAAATATATTTTCGATGAATCGCCTCCCGATGAACTGCAACACCTATAAGCTCAGAAATATCACCATTCTCTAACTACATGCGCTATCTAAAGCACGGGACGGGAAGGGTAAGGTGGTGAACAAAAAATAAAATGTACTACATCCCGAGGACGCGCTGCGAGTGTCTCAACAATGCGTGTGCGCTCATGTTTTATATATCGACATTTCACCATCGATCATTGTTTTGTGTCAATGTGTTGTAACTATATTATCCATTAAATATTTCATAATGTTAATACAGTAAAAAATAAACATTACAACTCGATATTTTCAATCGATAATATTTTCTGTTATCGATAAAACAGCGTTTGCGTGTAATGTTTTTGAAATCACTACTTGCGTTTTAATTCAAATCGTGAAAATAATGTATCGATAGTGAACGTCTCGACATATCGGTGGCGCAGGCGTCCCGCAGCTCGCCCCCAGGCTTAGCATGCACGTGTTAATTCCATTGAAATGTATTTTTCAATAAAACTTTTTTGATTTGTATTTTTTTCACTTGTTAGGTATTGTCCATATCGTATCTAACTATATATTTACACATCGCGACGTCCCGGACGCTTGTCCGGCTAAATGCTGTTTTCCGTGAATGAAAAAAAAATTATAGATTGAAAAATATTGAACACCTATTAAGAGCTAAAAATTAACAGTACCTATCTAAAGTATAAAGAGGTTTTCTTGTATTTTTTACTTTTCAATATAAAATTCCGTGTTCTCACATCGATATTGCAGTCATAAGGTCGCGCGGGGTCGCGCCTCCCTACTCGGGGAGGTGTGAGGGAAAGTACCGATCAACAAAACACTGCAAAGGAAACTAACACTTATCACAAATGCAGTAGTGTCCATATTGCGAAGCTGATTGCACGCGTGGCTTCAACGAAGCCAAGACTTAAAGCCTAACCGACCCCGAACGAATTATGTTACATTCAACATCGACTCGGCATCATCGGTTTTCGGAAACTATCGACTCGATAACTCACTCTAATCGACATAGTAAGTACCCGAGGGACGTGACGTCGTCCTAATATTTTATCGACAGAGTCCGATATCGAGTTGATATTTTTTATCGACAATGATACCTAGTCCGATGTTTATTCGTGCCTTATCGATATATATTTAGTATTTAAATATACATATATATAACCGCTCGCCTACCTATACAGTGCTGCACCAGGCAGCTTTAATCATTTTTGTTACATTTGCGGTATAACTATTTTAATTTTTTATTATTAATATTGGTGATTTTCCACAGTGGCAACATTAATAAGCGTAGCTGAGATGTGTGCACCGTAGTTTTTGATAAATTCTAAACGCTAGTTTTAATTTAGACCTTTCTATATTGTTATATAAAACGTTTTTTAACGCGGGACATTGTGTGATGGATACACTTTTATTATGCTGTTATAATTTTTAAAACATTGACCCCTCCCAATTTTAGAAAAATAGGAAGCGGCTTAATAAACAAAACAAATGTAAAAGGCAGTTACTTATACAACAACCGTTCAGTTACGCACTTAACTATAAAACTATAGTGGACGTTAGAATTATTTTGGCAGTTACAATCAGTCCACGAGTCGATACATACAATGTCGATATTATTCAAACAAAATTCTATTAGGAATATGTCATCGTACATAACGTACAACAGGTCTCAACAAGAAATACTAACAACATAGTGAACAAAAACATACAACAGTTTTAAAAAAAGCGCACCGATCACACAACATGTTTTGAAGAACAAAAATTGACGGAAAAAGAAATCAAAATTAACGGGTGGAATATTCGAAGTCATTTCGTCCCTCTCGCACTTTCGTCTGGGGATTGCGAGAGAAAGAGATGGACATATAGAAAAAAAAACATACATACGTAACACCAGTGTCTACTTTCACTTTTTTACAATGTTTTTGCACACAAAAAACGATTGCGATCATCTTCTTTCTATAACAAAAACCGACGTAACTTAACGCTTAATATTAACGTATCGACAATTCAATCAATGAATTACTTTGTTGTCAGTCTAACGCGGCCGATTTCATCGATATCGATTAAAACTGCAACGTGACTGCTTCGTTTTAGAACATTATAAAACGTTTTTCACAGCGAAAAACATGGGAAGCAGTTTCGGAAATATTCATATAATAGTCGACAAAATTTTACCGATATCGATAAACCTCCGCAGGGATAACCCAAGCCCTGCGATCTGTCACATAGTCTCACTGTATTATAATAGAACAGTCTGTACGCAGAGCCTAGGCTTTAGTTTTAAACCTCGAGAAGCAGTCAAGATATGCACGAGAAACATCGACTTCAGTAAATGAAAAAAAAAAAAAAATTACTACAGAATATTACAATTTAGAACTTTTTCTTTATATATTAATTGTTGGACCAGTTTCGATACAATTTATAATTCAAGATATTTTCTAATTTTAATTATAGTGCAGAGGAACTTTTTTTATTGTGCATTATAATTGGAAATAAAATCTGTTTTAATTATCGATATACCCTGATAATGATATATCGATATTCTTTTTTTAGTATGTAAGAAACATTAAATACTGTCAGTAGTTTGAAACTGAATAGTTTCGGCTTGAGTCGATAAGTCATTGTAGGTGGGATTATTGTATTTGCTTGCCGTATATATATTGTCCGTGTCCCGTGCAGTTTGACCGTCTCTGCAGGTTTACGCTGCTTATTTGGATACAATTTTAAATACAGTGACTTCACGTAATTTTCAGTAATGTCTAAGTAGCGCGTTTTTCTAGGCATAATTTTTCAATTGCTTACAACGATAAATTATATAAACTTTTTGAGGAGATTCAGAGGTTCTGATTTACAAGGAAGCTTCAAACAGACGAAAGTAGTATGAATACATCGATACAAGAGGTAAAGTTCAAACGGAAGACTTGACGGAGCGAGTGAGGGTGGATCAAAAGCGCGACACTTCAATACAACGGTACGACAGTTACTGAAAATTACGCAG
Organism: Manduca sexta; assembly: GCF_014839805.1. Classification (NCBI taxonomy): domain Eukaryota; kingdom Metazoa; phylum Arthropoda; class Insecta; order Lepidoptera; family Sphingidae; genus Manduca; species Manduca sexta. Next base: position 9,199,681 of record NC_051118.1, read on the forward strand.
CGCGCCTCAACACTGCACGTTCGATGGCGGGCGTGTGTGCGTGTGTCGTGTGTAACGTGTGTCACACCGGCGCCGGCGCGGCGGGCGCGGGCGCGGGCGCAGGCGCCGGCGGGGGCGCAGCGCCGCCCGCGGGGGCTCCTCACCCGCAGGGGCTCCGGCGCCGGCGACGCGGCCGGCTGCGGCTCCGGCGCCGGCGGCGTGGGCGCGGCGGGCGGCGCGGGGCCGGCGGGCGCAGGCGTAGGCGCAGGCGCCGCGGCGGGCGCGGGCGCAGGCGCGGGGGCGGGCGCGGCGGCGGGCGGCGCGTCGGGCGGCGGCGGCGTGGGGTGTGCGCGCGGCTCGTAGGGCGCGGGGTAGGAGCGGTAGGGGCGGTAGAGCGGCGGCGGCAGCAGCAGCGGGCGCGGCAGAGCGTACACGGGCGGCGGCAGCAGGTGCGCCGCGTGCGCGGAGTGCGCGTGGTGCGCGTGCGCGTGCGCATGCGAGTGCAGCGCGGCGAGCGCGCGCTGCTCCTCGCGCATCGCCTCGCGCGCGCGGGACTCCTTCTCCCGCTGCGCGCGCTCACGCTCGCGCTCGCGCTGCTCTTTCTCGCGTTGTTCGCGCTCCCGTTCCCGCTCTCTGTAATCAAAATGGATCAACTTAAATGTTATTACGTCACAATACGCAAAATCCACTTAGATGTAGAAATCGAACGATGACAATCGAGCACTGTCAAAACGTCACAATTTTATGCAAAGTTGAAGAAGAAAAGTTTACTAAATGAGCTATCACTTAATTCGAAAACAAATATTTGCGAATGGCAAAATTTTATTGCAGAGATAGAAACGCAGGGATATTCGCAGTTGACCATCCGGTTGTTAGTAGTACGGGATGAGCATACCTCTCCCGTTCCCTCTCCCGCTCCCGCTCGCGCTCCCGCTCCCGCTGCAGCGCGATCTCCTTCTCGCGCTCGTCGTGCAGCGCGTGCGGCGCGTGGGGCGCGTGCGGCGCGTGCGGTGCGTGCGGCGCGTGCGGCGCGTGCGGCACGAGCGGCAGCGGCGGCGCTAGCGGCGGGTACAGCGCATACGGCGGCAGCCAGCCCACGCCCACGCCGCTGCGGAACACCCGCTCCAGGTACATTTGCTCCTCAGCAGCCAACCTGACAACACACAACATTTTTGGCATTGATATAAAACTGCTATACTTAACAGCCTTGATGGTCACGAGGTAGACCATGACTATGCAGTCTCAAAACGTCCGAAGTAAAAATAAATAATCGCCATAAAATGTATACAATACTTTTAATAAAAATATTGTTTCCAACGGGCAGACAAGAATACGTCAACTGGAGAGAGAATAATCTCTCGTCGTCTCCATCTATACGCGGGTTCACTTATTATCAAATGCTGTACTATCACTTGGCCAAAAAATTTACTGTGGTTATTGACGTCAATGCCATTAGGTCCACGCGTGGAAAGGAGATAGCAATACGTTTTCAATAGGCGCCCGCAATCTCTCATATAATTTGTAATCAATATTCAAGATAGAAATTCTTTCTTTATTTTACAAACAATTTTGATAATGTCTTTTAAAATTATGAAAAATTTTATAGCATTCTATTTAAATCTAGGTACATGTTATGTTTAAAGTAACTTCATCGAATAAATCGACAAGAAAAAAGATCTGTCAAAAATTGGTACTGAGGAAGCTGATGCTCAGCAGAAAACCCAAATTTTTTACCCGAACCGGGCATCGAACCCGAGACGTCAGCCCTGCAGTCGTACCTCAATACAACTACTCCAAGAGGCAGTCTATAATATATATTGCATGCTTATAAACGCAAACTGGAGGGCGACTGGATAGATGTTTGTTACACAATAACGCCAGAACGGTTGAACAGATCTGGATGAAATGTGGCCCAGAGATAGATTGTGGTCTGGAATAGCACATAGGCAACTTTTTATTACCAAATAATATATAGCGTGACTTTTATTCTGGAAGTTAGTTAATCTATATGAGACAATTCCCCTCCCATACTCTCCACCGCAACTTAAATAGGATCGACATTGTGACACCGAGCAGTGAAGCTCGGCCAGTCTGAGTGAAGACTTAAATGTCCACAGAGACTCTAAGGGGCACATTAACTCAGTTTCGCTCTAGTTTGATATCAGCTGTTAAGTTGAAATATCTTAAGATCGTTGCTATTTAATACGCTGATATAAACAACATCTCAAATAACAGAATATAACAGATATTAACAGCTGAGTTTTGTTTATTTAACAGCGCCGACTCAGCTGAGTACACACGCTCAAGTGACAGCTTAAGCTTTGTTTATTAACAGCCCTTTTCAATAAATGCTTCCAATCGATCCGATCCCGAGAATAATCAAAATGCCATTTATAAAGATGTCATATAAAACTATTTTGATTGGTAAATTTTGGCGATAAAACGATAAAACCGACTGGCATTGTTTATTGATAACTACGATGAACGATGCGAAATACTTTAAATGTTAACTTAAGACCCCGCTCGAAGATACGGGTCTAAATTTATTGAATAGCGACCTTAAAATTTTTATGTTAACTTAAGTTCGTACTCAAAGTTAACATTGATTTATCGGATTACCTGTACTGTAGCGCTGCGCTTGAGTAGAGGCTTGGGTGCGCGTAGGGTGCGTACGCGGCGGGCTCCAGTAGCGGGAACGACGCCGCCGCCGGATGCGACAGTCTGCACAGCCGAAACACGTGGCGTTACTTCCACAAACATATTATCATCCTGATATACACTAGCTGTATTCACATCAAGTAGATGACAATTATTGTGAAAGTACTTTTAAGATCGATATTTTTATTATGTAACTTGTAAAATTGTGCATCAGTTTTGTGAATCGAATAAAAAAAAATTACACGCGGCGGGCCAAAGACGATGCTCTCAAGATAGAGTTAATCTTATCTCACTTCTTACTGATATTATTAATATGGAAGTTTGTGAAAATGTTAAGATGTTTGTTAGTAATAAACTCAGAAACGACTAAACGGATTTTAATAAATTTTGGCACACATGTAGACCATGCCCTGCGTTAATACATAGGCTACTTTTATCTAGGTGTTTAGATTTTTTAAGTACACGTTGCTGACATGGTACAGATGGCGGTATGGATCTATAGTAATTTAAGGACTTTAGTAGCGAGAAAGGCTTGTCACGAGACGGAAGCCGCAAACGATATCTAGTACCTAATAAATATACTCTGGGATTGATTAGAGATAACAAGTCAAAGACGATGGATAGGCTAAAGATAGGCCGCCATTATACTTTGTTTCCTGAACACGGTATAGTTATTTAAGGCGATACCTCAAGGTCCATTTTCATACATTTTGTTTCACCTTTAATCTGGGTAACTAAACAAGTATTGGCAAGTAAAGAATTTAAATTCACGTCTAGTTAGTGATTAGTTCTCGCAGTTGAAAGAAAAACGTAAAAATAATTAATAATCATGGATATTTCGGCCTTTAAAATTTAATATGACGAAATTTCGTCATATTAAATTTTATATATTAATTATTTTTACGTTTTTCTTTCAACTGCGAGAACTAATCACTAACTAGACGTGAATTTAAATTCTTTACTTGCCAATACTTGTTTAGTTACCCAGATTAAAGGTGAAACAAAATGTATGAAAATGGACCTTGAGGTATCGCCTTAAGGGTACACTCAAAGTTTGTAGTTGGTAGACACTTATCCGCCCGGATGTCAGCGGTTATATAGGTAGGTGTAAATTCCGGGATCAGCCTGTTTATATCCAGTTTCAAATAAGCTTAACTGTGTCGAGTTATGAGAAATAAATACAAAAATCGTCAATCCATACTCCATCCGGCCGCCATCTTGCACATGCACATACCATCAGATATAGAGTCACTAAAAGTTGAACAATGTGTAACTTTTTTCACGATCCCACATCAGGATTACCTAGTGGATTGAGGCTCCTCTCAGCAGTAGTGGCCTCAGCCTAGCAGTGGGACAGTATATGATATTCCTCACCTGTCATCAGGCCGATACGGCTGGAATCCGCTGGCAGGCAGGTGGTGTGGCGAGGCGCGCTTGGCGGGCGGCGGCTGCGGCTTGTCCTTGCTCGGCTCGCGGTCTCCGGTCGCGCCCGCTGCTCCTGGACACTCGCACGTTCAACACACGACCCCCCAGACCCCACTCTCACTCAGGGAAGCGAGTGGTGCTTTAAACTCTTAACTCATAGAAATCTCAAGAAAAAATCTCACCAAATTGGAACTTCGTGTGGTATAATCAATCTTACATCGAAAGATTTATTCAGATTAAATACATTCCCTTTATTATTCTTTGTCGTGGTTAACTGTTTTGATGTTGTAGAATTTTTTCTCATATCGCAATGAGGATTTGAACTTTAAACCGGTCGTTGTAAAGTTGATATCTCATGAATATAACGTTCTTTAACCAAAGTTTGTTCCAGTCTGGCAAGGCATTTCATGCTTTCGAATGTTATAAGTTACGAGCTGCAAGCGAGTTTAAATTCAAATTTATTAATTCAGGAATTGAAAAGTTTTTTTTTAAAAGATGCTATTTAAATAAATTTAAAATTTATATTTGTGAATCCGAGTTAAGAGTTTAAAGCACGTAAAATATAATGTTTCCTTAATTTCTACCTTCACCAAAACGTGTACATAAGAAAAAATCGTCACAAAACAACCAAACTACTTGATTGACAAAACGATACGACACCATTTTGTCAACCATCACAATGCATGTTTCACGTGAAAGATTAAACTTATGGCCTATCACGGTATGAGTTACGGATGCGGTATATCGATATTTATGTATATGGACCGTTGACCCAACAAGTGTCGTTGGCGTGGTTATATTATGTGAGAAAAAATAAATAAAAAAAGGATTAGCGCCTTCGAGGGACACGGGACACATTTAGATCGTGTACGATGTTGGTGAGCGATTTTGGTCCTTCGTGCTGGATATTTAGTACCAAACACGTTGTTCCGTAAAAAAGTGAACATAAAAAAATATTGCTTCTTTTACAATCACAAAATATATTTTTTAAATAAAGTACTGGACCAAAACACCGTTATCTTTTATACAATTATGTAAACAGTAGATGTCTCGTGTGCCTCGCGAGCGCGGGATGTGAGGGCTGTGATCACCAGTGACTCACCGTCCTTGCCGTCGGGCCCGGCGTTCTTGGCGAGCGAGCGCAGCGCGGCCGCGAACGGGCCGCCCTTGTTGGGCGCCAGTTCGGGCCGCTTGCCCAACTTACTCGCCGACACGCCTGCGAACAAACATACACACATATCAGTAAATCTATTACAAAATTCAAACTAATATTTGGAGAAGGCGTTGTTTATTAGTGGACTTCCTGTAAGTGTTAATGGTCATTTCTAACCACTTAAAACATATCAGCTGTTCATGGGAACGATGAAGTTGCCAAGCCGCTGTTAAGTATCCGCTCGGATAGCGACCGCCGTACACATGGTGTGAAACCCGCCATAGTGGCCCACGTGAGTGTGTCGCGTTCCGGCTGTGCATATCTGATTTCAAAGAGACCGGCGAGGAACACATTTCTCGTCAATCGATATTCTATCTTACCACCAGGTACAGTGGATTCACTTTGCCATATAACGCTATACACAAATCAGACGCGACCACGTTACGTGCAACAAGCGAGTACAGATACCATCATTATCATGACATCACGGGCAGGTGTTATTGCAGATGTTATCTGCCGGCAGCCGCGCTTCCTGCCCGGTATCCAAGTAACGTACAAACAAATATATTACAGCATATATAGTTATCATTGTCATTTAGATTGTAGTTCAAAACATGTTCTCATATCATGATCACAATATAGTTATTATCAGTCTTACTTATAAACATGTTTTAGCGTTAAGAGGTGATCAAGAATTGCTTAAATAGCTGTTAAAAACATCACCGGTTTCCTAGTTTAAACCTTATTAAGAGGCAAGATGGCGGGATTTGACTTACAGCTGATTGAGTAAATTTGTAACTAAGCATTGCTTTGCGAAATCTTTATAATTAAGACTGTATATGTAAAAATTGAACACTAATACAAATATTATGGTTAAGTCCAACTAGACTGGCTGCCTCAAATCTTTCTGCAAAAGATTAAAATTCCATACCAAACTCATGAGTATTTGTCTTGCGCGTTTTAAACTTTGCTCATTTACTATTCATGATACCAATTTCTTTATTTTTTTTTTGCCATACCATTGTACTAGCCACACATTCCAGTAATAGGATTGCTATAAGAGGTATTGTTAAAACAAATACGATGTATAACGATGTTCGGTTTACCTATTTGTAATTTTGTATTAAACATATTAACTGCAATGATTTCAGAAGAGTCATTTTTATGTATAATTTTGTGAAGATAAATAATTTCTACAAATCTAGCTTAATGACTTTAAATTTAGACAACCTGCCGTCATACAGCCAGCGACAAAAGTAGCTGAACAAATTGAGTCTATTGCCTTCTACCAAACACAACACCAGTTTTGACGTTAATATAAGCTGATAAGCCCGATACCACTTGTCTAAATACAACACAAAGCCACAAAGAGCGCTGCGTGCATTACATCATGTGTGTGACGGAGACGGGGGCCAAATCAATTGGCGGGGGTCAATTGGGAGGTCCGAGTGGCGCGGCGCTGGACCCTTGCCGCGCGACATTGTTTCACAATAAGTGACGTCACTCATATACAGGGTTGGCAATATTAAAAAAGAAAATTGACATCGGATTGTATAATGGTTTGAAATGTTGAAGTTTATCGGCTTGTATAATGTTGTAACTTGTAAAGTAAATTATTTTAAGCGGGAAAAACAAACATCTAAACGTATTTATAATATTAGTAACTATATAATTCGACATGGCCACCTTATATGTTTTCTACGATATCTCACAGTTATCATTTCTGACAATATAAGTTTAGGCCAACGAAAATAATTTGAGATGCGAGCGCGGTTCACGCACCCTGTATATTGTATGTAGTAGTGTGCGTGGGGTCGGCGCGTAATGTCAAGTGACTCGCATCGGTCGACCCGCGCCGGGTCACACCCCGCCGCAACTAACTTATACGCGCCACTGTCCTTAAGCCTGGTTTAGACTACGACACTATACACTCACTGTATACACAGAGTGTTTATGTTTAGAAATGGTCGTCTAAATATCACAATAAGAGACATCCATTTGTGGTAGGTCTCTCATATGTGAGAGTCCGCCTGGGTAGGTGCCACCGCAATGGCTATTTCTGCCGCCAAGCAGCAGTATATAGTCACTGTTGTGTTCCGGTTTGAAGGACGTTGTAGCCAGTGTAACTACTGGACATAATAAGACTTAACATCTCATGTCTTAGGATGGTGAGCGCAGTAGAATACCAAACAATACTTTGTAATTCATGGTGTTGGATAGTGTTTCTACTGTTTATGGGCGGTTGTATCGCTTACCATCAGGGGAACGGTAAGCTCGTCTCGTCATACAAAGAAATAAAAAAATAACCGTATTCTCACATAAGCACTGTATACACGGGGGTGCGGTGCATAGTGTCGTAGTGTAAACCTGGCTTTACGTCATTGCGCAACTTGGTTGGCAAACATGACATAATTAATTAATTTAAATATTACCATTATAGATATGCTACATAGTTTGGATCCAGCATTTTGTCTGAGTAAAGCCCGATAAGCTCTATAGATTTTTTGGCGCCAAAAGCTCAAATATATCAATCATCTCATAAATATTTTTTTCAGTATACTTAAGCCGTAAAACGAATGAGTTCCCGAATTCAATTCGAAGATTGAAAAATAGAAAAATTTATCCATTTTCACATTCGACAAGAATCGGAATTTATGCTCGGTACGGCGACAGGCGCGTCAATAATCACATCATAAGACGGAAAGCGACTTGAAAAATTGTACGTGGTTGTGCCTATATATTCCATGAAGAGTCACGCCTAATTTGTATACGCAAAACCCACAAATTTGTAATATAACCGGGATACAGTAAGCAAAGCAACAGTTGAAATACATTCATAACCAACCCTGAAGGGTTTTAGCGCTGTCTCTTTCTCTCTCACGGGCGGCTATCCCCCTCTCTGTCTACCGTTAGGGTTGTCAACGAAGCGGCGAACGGTAATTAATTCAGTCTGAGGCGCTAATTTGAGTTGCGACAAGTCACCCCCGCCCCTAGCTCCATCTGTCGCGCGCCCTAGCCGACATAGAGTTGTCACTACGCCACGACGTAGTTAGGACACATAATAAACGTGATTCAGTTTATGCCTTAATTAATGCGGAGGCCATGAATTGCATAATTATTTAAATCATCAATTTTGTATAAGTTTATTTTTTATTTCGATGCTAAAACCAGAAAGAAATATATCCTAATGTTTCTAAATGCAACCTGTTTTCAAGTTAATCCGATATCCATTCTTAATTTTGTACGAATTAGTTTAAATCATTGTTTTTAATATTGGATTTAAAATTAATTACAAATCATTTCAAATGAACAAAACGTACAGAACACCTTATTCTTAGTTAAACTAAAATATGTTATTCACTAAACATAATAATCTAACTCAAGTCCAAAAAGCAATCCTGCTTATGTAAAAAGTATCACCTCTTTTCGATCAATCATTCCGCATCGACTATCGCTTCTGTAAAAACGATTCTACACTTTTAATCTATGACACCGGTTACCAACGACCGCTAATAGTCAATATCCATATCGTTTATAGTATTCGCACCGGCAGCCCTGTCTGTCGCCGTCGCGCGCCGCTGATTGGCCGGAACGTCGAGCGTGTGTGTGTAACACCGTGTGCATACACGGAGCTTTGCGTTTGCTAGTGTGTGTTGTTGGTGTAGGGTTGTCGATGTTTGTTTACTAATGTAGGAAGTGTGGATTGTTTACGCGCGTGGGGGAGTATTATTATTGTCCGCGGCTTTACTTGAGAAAAAATATTTTTGTAATTTCAGATATAATTGTTAATTTTTATACGTCACTTATATTCACATATAATTGTCTAGAATAATATTAAAAGTAGAAATCCGTTTTAATTATGCTACCATTCTTTTTGCTGTGACTATGTTATAATATTAATTAGCCGCAGTAAAAGAATTATATTAAAAACTAGCTTCCGCTCGCAGCTTCGCCCGCGTGGATTTCGGACTTCAAAAATGGAGCCGGTCGCGAACGTTCGAGAATGTTCGTTTTACGCAGCTACTCGCTAGGTGATTCGCTAGCCTCTAGGTGCCAAGCAAGCCGCCTGCCTATGCGTTCGCGACCTTATATATATACAAAAATAATCCTTATTATTAGCGTATTTCATGTATAACTTTGGTGTTTCTATACCGATTTCTATGATTCTTTTTTATGGAATATTTAATAATGTTAACTTATTAATTAGGGATGACTGAGAGTGTTATAAACGTAAGAGTAGACAAATATAATGAGAAAGCTTCGAACTGCTAAGCTATCGGGAGTTACACGTGTTATTGTGAGTCAACCATAAAAGATAGACATATGCTGTCGTGGGATATTTTTTACATAATTTTAAGGAGAACATTTCCGTCATACATGATTTCTGTGTAGCTTTAACCATTAAGGTTGCACACGCGACGGAAGCTTAAAAAATGGAGTAACTTCTCCCGTTTTCCCAACATTTCCCTTCACTGCTCTGCTCCTATTAATTGTAGCGTGATAAAAGTATACTATAACCAGCACAGGAGTATGACAAATAATTGTACCAAGTTTCGTTAAAATCCGTCGAGTAGTTTTTGTTTCTATAACGGTTATACAGACAGACAGACAGACAAAAATTTTACTAATTGTATTTTTGGCATCAGTATCGATCCCTAATCACCCCCTGATAGTTATTTTGGAAATATATTTCATGTACAGAATTGACCTCTCTACAGATTTATTATAAGTATAGATGTAACAGTTTCCGAAGATGCTTACTTTTTTTTGTGAACAACGCACAAACATAATTGATTTGAATGACAAAAAAAGAGAAGTGGTTGCAACAGCGAACAAATGCTAGCTAGATAGGAAGTATATGTTTAAAAGAAAAATTGCATAATTTATTTGTCATATGATGAAGTATTATAGAAGTATTAGTACAAGTTACATATTGAGGATCATAATTAAACTTGTTGAAAACCACAAGACGTCGTTTTTGTAATGGCTTCAAAACACAAATATTCGTGCTCGTAGAAATAAATTAGAATACCCATAAGCCGGATAACTTTTACTATTTTTGTCAACTTTATTTTGAGTTTGAGACGACGCACGTGTCGTGTGACAGCTGATGCTTCTTAACGAACCTTTTTATGGGAATTCAGGGACTTTTTTTAGGATGTTAAATATTTATAAACGCCCACCATTCTAATAATATGTATTTTTATTTCTAAATAGTTTACCAAAGATACGTAACTGTAAAGCGGGACTCAAGAATGACATGTGTCAGCTAGAATAATATAAAGATTTTTCTTACACTTAAATTATGTTTCCCAAAGGATGTAAATGTTGCCACACTTAATAATAAAAAATCGTTTGAGTACTGGATCATGTTTCGTCTTTCTCTTTTTCATTGCGTAGTTAAAAATTGAACACAAAGTCATGTTTGATTTTAAAGGAAGTTGCAGCAACTGTATCTAATAATCCAGAGCTCTACATTGTCTGTATATTAGGCGACAGATTCGTTGGGTTTGGAACTGACTGCCTAGACGAATGTCCGCAAGTTCAATGGGCAAGGGCACACACCTCTGATTTTTTTAAAATGATGTGTGTATCTCTTGCTTTAACGGTGAAGGAAAAAGTCGTGAGGAATCCTGCATACCTGAGAAGTTCTCTATAGGAATTTTGAGGGTTTCTGAATTTTGAGGGTCACTAGCCCAGCGTGGTGGACTAAGGCCTATTCCCTCATAGTAGTAGAGAAGACCTGTACCCAGCAGTATAAATTACAGGGCTGATATTATATTGTATCAACAAAAATTGTATATAGAATATCACTAGGAACGTGTGTGGATATGTGCGTTCTGTAAACATTATCCCCGACGCCGGGGAGAGTCGGGGAGCGCCGGGCGCCCCGACGCATATTATTTCCCTCCAGCTATTTACTTATGACGTAACCGCGCTCCCTGCTGTACCGAGATAAACGTTAAACAACCGTGTAGTTTAGCATTGAATTGTATTTGCAACAGTGGCGAAGGAGAAGGGTCCATGTAACCCGATTCCTGCCGGCTTCCCTTTATGGAGAATTTTTGTAGAATCTAATTATCATCAGAACGATATGTAGACCGTATTTATGCGTATTAGTACCTATTCCTATTCCCTTTCGGCAAAATTCCACCGCCACTGATTTGTAGTACAATTAGTACCCACACATGTATTCACCACAATGGGTAGTGATGTGACGAGTATTCCTTGTTTGGGGTAACTTTTAAGTTAATAATGTCCACCATGTAATTCTCTCGGAAAAAAAAGTTTATGATAGAAACGATGCTTATATGCATCCGGGACTTTGAACGCTTTTACCGCGCGAACGCAGCGCTGCAGTTACACTGCAAGGTAATCCCATATACCGAAAACCACGCACGACTGCATTACAAATAGCGGCGAATTGAAAGCACCCTTAAGTCTTTTACATTAGTGTTGTATGTAGTTGCACAGCACGCAGGAGGTAATTTGAAGGCGCCAAAAGTCAATGAGCTAGTATCATACAAATCCATCCCTAAACTTTACTTTTAACAAACATACAAGCATCACAAACTCACATTTATCAGTAGAATAAATTATGAAGGTTCAATCCTTCCACATACATAGTGATCATTTGGAGCCCCTCGGTATTTATCGATAAGTGAAGGGGCTTGTAGGGATACGCCGAAACAAAGCGACGCGTGAAATCAGGGAAGTTTCTTTATTGAGTTGTCGTTCTAAACAGTTTATTTATTGCTATGCTAGTGGCAAAAGTGAAGGCTCGCTGTATTCATATTTAATTAGCGCGAATGGACTGTTTGGATTAAGGCAGTACCACTTACAAAAACCTTACAACCAGCGACAGTCATAAGAAATATGATGCTCGATCAAATGCTCTAGCGTTTCGCACGTGAAATTTCCGGCGACACCAACAATGGGTTACCGACCTTGCCTGAGTCGACCTGTCGTGGACTTACGTTTGACTTTTGACTACACCATCATGGATATAGTGTTTAAAAAATCCCGTAAGATAAAAAACCCCAAAACATATCGTCCCGTCTCGCGATCAGGCATCGCAGTTGGCAACACTCGAGGCGGCGTGCGTGAGCCGCCGGTCGGCCGGGGCGCCGGGCGCCGGGGGCACAGGGCCGCGGGAGGGCGGAGGGGTGTACCGGGGAGGAACAGGCTTGATGCTACACTGACAGCCCTCACAAAACCGCGCCCCGACACGAACCCGCTAAGTTATGGGCGACGAGCGGCTCTATCATTGAAACATGTTGAACTGTTCTTTTTATAGTAGCTTATTTTTTCTGTACAATAAACTGATTGTCCATTAACAGGCAAAAACTATTAAGAAATAGCTTTTATGTCTTATTAGATTAGGGTACCTACTGTTAATATACTACCTTATTTATCTAATATTGAGAGTATTTACAAAACCCATAATACCTTAAAACCGCAACACAAGCACAGTACTTGTGTTATCAACCCAAACACTTCATACAAAGACCTAATTATGCAATAATCAGCGACAACCATACGGATTATAAAAATCGCTGACACCTCCGCTGCCCGCCCCGCCTGTACCATGCACCACGCACAGTGAGTAAAGTCTGCGGATTTCCATTACAGCAGAGACTCGCCGCGCCGCCACCCCGCGCCGCCCGCCGCGCCACAGCTCAAACAGCGTACAGACTCGACACGACCCACTGATAGTACCTAACAACTCGGTGTCTCTGAGAGGTCACATATCCATAATTACAGATACGCGACAACTAGTGGTGTATTCCGCTACAATTCAAACAACTTTTCAATCAACTTATCGTCTTCTATGCTGAACATGGGCCTACCCAAGTGTAAGTATAAAGCACAAATGCCTTCCTGTTCAGATATTATATTGCTCGTGGATGTCGTGCCTTCTTTCAGGCGACGAATGCGTTCATATCATTCAGCGATATTAAAATTCCACTGACGTATTTTAAAATTTAAATCGTATTCACGAAAATGTGACGCGTAGTGAAATCTCATGGAAGTTAAGGTAGCAGTTTAATCATTTTTGAGACAGTAGCTATACTTTAAAATCATTTTTGTACACAATAAATTAAACTCTCAATACATATAAAAACCTACACAATACATATAATACACATAATAACACTAAACATTTAAACGTACAGAGTGTAATAATTTCAATTACAGTAGCGTTTGTTATAATAAAATAATCATTCGGGTCACGGCCGTTCCAATTTAAATCTCACAAATCAACCAGATCCGTACATACTCATAATAAGTGTGCATTCATTAGACGCCGGTCCCAGTGGCGGCGAACAGCGATAAAACTTCTGACTGGCTACAGATAATGTACGATGCTTTAAAATGACGCCTTTTAAAATATAAAATTTACAGGTACTTGAAAAATTGTTAGGCTAATGTGTGTGTGTGTATATATATATATATCTTTCTAACGTTGTATTTTAACGAGTGGACAAGCGAGAAGTTAATGTGTAGTTAGTTTTGCACATAACCTGATACACATCGAATAATCCCGCCCTTCCGAATTATCCATTCGTATTTAAGATTATTAGCTGTTAAGGCGTTGATCGGCAGTCCGCGTTAGTGATAATTTCCACTCAAATGACCCCTATGGTCGTGAACCAATCTTTTGTTTAAAAAGTCTTCAAAAGCTTAATAAAGAAACAATTCCATTGCAAATTATACAACGGCGCGGCCTTACGTTCCGAGACAAAAATCATAGTCGCCTTTTTTTTTATTTATTTATTCAACCTGATAGGTATGAATCAATTGCTTAGTCGTTAGTAATAGGACAGGCATTGTAGAGCGGTACGCAAAACCACTTTAATAATCCCATTTCGCTATCTAAAAACGTTTTGAATGTTAATGCGTGTAATTTTTCTGTTGTAATCGACCAACATTGCTAATGGGTAGCAATGGGGATCGCACACGCTACCATTTAAGAGCTGCGGTGATTTAAATCTATGCTGTATCGTATTTAAATCTTGATATATAGCTTTTGTATTGTTTTGAATCTTTTCTTCACATTATGTCAAAATTTCAAACAGCGCGGCTTCGCCAGCATGAGAGTTCCCTGATACTTCTGATAAACATCCATAGATCTTTATAATCTCTCGCATTAATGCGCTTCATAAAACTTTTGAAAAGCGATCAAACGCTATTATTAAAAAAGTATTCTATGGCATAAAATCCAAAGTAGCAATATACCGATAGTCCAATTACTTCCAAATCGCGCCAACAAATCAGTGACGCGTCTGCGGCACGCTCTATTGCACAGTTCACGGCACTCTGTTACCAACTTCATCGGGATCAAAGCGATTACTAACAGTAATGGTACACCCTCGCCACTTCGGGCGCCCTCAGACGCCCGCCGCGACAACGCACTAAATACAACCAGCGGCCAACGAAACCAGAGCTTCCGCAGCCCGCCCGCCTTTAGACGAACGGTACACGCAGGGGTAGCGTCCATCCAAACGGAGCTCCACCCAAACCGGTCGCCACCTCGACATAAGACTTTACGTTACGGAGCGAATCAATTTCTATTTGGGCGCCTCACGTTCGTCGAGTTAAAAGGCGAAATTGAACTCTAAACGCGTTGTGCAAAGTGTTGTTTGGCGCGGCGCGGATTGTAAAGCTGTTTGTTGGAATACGCGATTTGTGCCGCCGACATCAGAGTCGAATTTTGTGGGCGTCACGCGAACGTCTCGGACGCGGCGAGCCGTGCTCCGGATGAATTTTTATTAGTATTTCTCGGCGATAATCCCGGCGACGGGGACGGGGCCGCGTCTCGGCTTTTAATTAAAAGTTTCGCAGAACGCGCGCGCTCGCCGCTTTGGTAAATATAATTTGATGACAGACGAGTGACGCTTCTGTTTAAATTGTTTTGATTTTGTGATGAAGCGGTTTGAGGCGGCGCGCGGCGCGGTGTTGATACAGCAGATCTGTCCGGATATTAATGTATTTACTTAGTTTTATAATAAAAAAGCCACCGGTTCTAATTATAGTTGAACGCTGTCGTATAAGATTGTTGACTGTTAGATCATTAAGAGAAATTAAAATCATTAATAATGGCCTCTAATGACATTCTTTATGATTTCAATAAACGACAGCAAGCACGTCAGTCTTCTGTTCAGTTCACTGAACATTATCACACCGTATAACATTAACACTGAGCCGTTAATGTTGTGAGATAACTGTGCCGTCGTAACAAAACGAAAAGTTGTATAATGCGCCTGACCTAAGTTCAGCGGGTCAACAGAGGCCGCTTTAAGTAATATCATCACGAAAAGCATATTACGCTCGCTGCCAAAAAGTTTTGTTAAACAACATACACAACCCTCGGGCTCCGATACACGGCTTTTCACAGGCGAAAATAAACTAAAACTGTATAATTTTAGTTCGTAATAACAAAAAGGTAATTACAGGTGATCATAATTAAATTTATCAGAATTACTTTATAAATCAAATAAACTAATTGATAGTAGGCAAAAAAAGATTTATCAATCGCATACAAACCGTAGCCTATCTACGTGAGCAAAACGCATTCACGCTACGACAAACTTAGTAGCGTAACGACGAACGATACTAGGTAGCGAATATGCTACGAGACTTGCTCGTAACTTAAACGGAACTCAATCGTGAATACAAAGGCTAAGTAGCGACTAGCGAATAATTCACTCAGGCGTAGCTTAACTACAACGTACGGCTAAAGAGATATAACTAGCAAATGAACTACGAGCGCGACCGTCGTAGCAGTGCTACGAAACTTATTCAACTCGAGGATAAGCTACGCGGCACCCAGCTGAGCTACAAAATCGTCTCGGCTACAAAGTTACGTACAAGAGAAAGAGCGAGAGAGACGGGAGAAAAGCGCTAAGCTCGTAAAATATCTCTAGTTCGACCTCAAAACGCGTACATAATAAAAACGGTCGGGAGTAATTCGCAGTAATGCGGGCTGGGTAATTGAGTGTCGAGTGCCGCTGTAGGGCGTCGCGGCGGCGGCGGCGGTAAGGGTCGCAGGGGGGAGGGGGAGGCGCAGATGGAGCTACTGCGACTATGAGTTTGGACGCTGTGAGATTATTCCCGAGCGCTAACAGAGTGAAATAGCGGCGTGTGTTTGTTGCTTTGCTCGTTTTAGACGAACTTTGGATATTCTCTCTTATCTTATTTTTGGATACACCCGTTTACATTTTATTACTTTACACACGCATTGTAACTGGTTTTGCCTATATATATTGTACATTTAAATAAGTAAAATATGTATAAACAACTAAAAACTTTCGCGATGTTCTGTATAAACTTTGCATTAATACGCAATTGAATGTTGGGACTTACAAGGCGCTCGCGAGACGGTAACCATGAGGCACGCCCAAAAAAAAAAAATGAAATCTCGATAAAGACCTTCTAGTCTCGCAAATCCGAGCATACTCATTAGGCATGTGCATCACATATTATTCATAAATATAGCGTCGGTAAATGATGTTATAAACATGATAATCCAATAAAGATCAAACGTTCAACAAAAATCGCGGTCACCGCGCCGTATCACGGACGGATATATGTATAATAAAACGTCGCAGATACACTTATCCGTTGGATCGTCGGCGGATATATAAAAAAATCCGACCCGAGCGGCCCTCCGCCCGCGCGGGCCGCGTGTGGGGGCCAGCGCCGTGTTGTCAACCCTCGCACGGCACATTGGCATTCGCACCGTGTACGCGAGTCGCAATTTTTTTTTAAACGTACTGCTTAGACGGAGTTTACTTTGTTATGCTCGGGTGTAGTTCTTTTTTTTTTCATATTTTATTACTTTATAACGGAACGATGAAATTCATATTATAATTTCATAATTATCATTATACATATGAATGAATTTGATGACTCTATGACTCTTATGATTATCTGTCGCATAACTCTCTAGTTTTGTTCGTGTTTTAATACTATTTTCTGTTGTGTGTCTTTCTAATAGCATATGACGTGACTTGTAACATAGTGACAAAACTATCACACATTCAAATATGCAGCCAAACCAGAAATCCTATCATCTAAAACTACATTCTCAATCTTAAACCGCGCTATACCGTCTAATTCCAGCACTAGAGAGTAGTAAAAAAAACAAGTACCAGAACAGTAGCAACAAGCCGTAAGCGCGCGCTGGCAACACTGAGTACATAAATCACGCGCGCCGCGTGGATGGGGCGCGGTAATTGGCGGGCTGGCGGGATGGCGGCGCGCGACAAATCTGACGGCCATTTCCGGCCCAGAGCCCCCGCCTCGAACCGCCTGTGCGGCGTGCGGAGCGGACTGAGTGACGGCGGATACCGGACGATATAGCGATTAAGGATATTGTGTAACAATTTCATAATATTGAAAATGTGAAAGTTATGTATGCTCGGAAGTTTTAACTGCTAGCAATAATATTTTACATAGTATGATTAAGGTGAGAATTTCGGTTAAGACGAAAATTTATGAAATAGAACAAAATTTCGTCCGATATGCTGATCTTGATTGAACCGTAATTAGCGTGTATTGAAGTTGGTCGATTAGTGCAAGCGAGATTTTTATTTATATTCATCGCAACCCGCTCAGCTTATACACAGACAGCGTCCGAGCTTTATCGCGGCGCCGGGCGCATGCGCACGCTCGGTGCCGCGGGCGCGGGCCGCGCGGGGTGCGCCGGCCGCACCGCCGAGACGCGCCGCTTGTTGCGACAAACGTAATGATCACTGCACCGGTGCACGATTCCTTTGTTGCGCGCACTTCGCTTTATGCTATGCTCCGTGTTACGTACTCGTGTGAAGTAATGGGGAAGGCGTTTTGTACCTAGTGTGTTGACGTTTGTGAGGCAATGATAGAAACAGCATCAGTCTGTGATATAAATAGATAATCTTACTGATACGAACATGAAAGTTAGTAAAATTTATGGCATGTTTGTTAGGAATATGCATAAACACTGCTGAATGTATTTGCATGAAATTCAGCAAAAAAATGGACCATGTCCTGGGTTAACATAATATATAAGCAACTTTATACCGGGAAAATATATAGTATGGTATACCCGCGGACAGACTTGAGCAATACCTAATAAATACTGCATCGCTCAGGCTTGATCTAGATGGCGTAATCATCTCCGAACTTCGTCTTTTTTATATTAGGGACGAGCCGCATATCTAGTAGCGGAACCTCTCCCTCAATCAGTCACCTTTGGTGGAAATGACTATACTAGTTTGTAATTAAATATACGACATCCTTTGTAAAATCGAAGGCAAAAAAAATCATTTTAAATAACCGGTAGCAAAAATAGGATGACATGTCAATATGAGCACTGGCTGGCCATTACGCATGCCACTTGTTACCTCTCACTCTGATTCGGGGTTCGATGAGAGTCCTCCGTTCAAGTGAGTACGCGAGTACTGCGAGTGGACGTGAACCTGACAACGTTGATGCTGTTTTGACCATGCTTCGAGATGAAACGAGATGCATCAGTATTCCGACATTCTATATGCTTAAAAGAGATTACTACAATTAGCTAATCAGGTGAATTCGTGTAAATAAATATATTTTTATTAATTTTATTCCCACCTTCAAAGTTGAAGGTCTCAATCGGACTAAAATGTATCATATTTCTCTAGTAACATATTCTTTTGTTTTTACAACCACGGAATCATAATCTATGTTATTATAGAGAGCTAAAGTTTTTGAATTTGTTCAAGGTAGTCTTTGGAACTACTGAACACATTTTAGTGACACAACTACATTACCCCTGCAAAACATTGCCCGAACATTATTCCGATTTAATTGTTAAATCTTTCCAAAGACTAGGATACCAGTAAAGCTGGCATCAACATGTCCGTCTGCGATTCCAACCGTCATTATATGCACAACGCGTCATATCGATTGTCGGCAATACGGTCCATTTCGGTAACGGTAATGAATTAGTAATGACGTGACGTCGGCGAGCTAGCTGTAGTGTGTCCACCGTCTGACAGAGGCCAAGTGGGCCTTCGCATTACAAGGGTTAATACTGATCTGTTTATGTGCACGGCACACTGAGACGATTTGGAACTATGTGCAAGCAACACGTATAATTAACATTGGTTAAGACAAATGCCCAATCCGGGATCCGAACCCGTGACCTCAGAGCGGTGTAGTACCGCGCACGCAACATAATTACGCCTCCAAGGCAGTCAAATACATTAATACGGAAACAAAAAAAAATATATCAAACTAAAATAACATTAATTTCAATATTTGCACGGTCACTTTGACCCCCGCCTCTATCAGAGGGTTAACATCGCGCGTATAATAAATAAAACCCGTCTATATCTAACCTTAACACCGCGCCACTAATTGGAAATCATACCGTACGTGGGTCGGGTGTTTACCGGTCGCGGCGGTGCGCCGGTCCGTCCGGTGGCGGGTTAATCGTGCGGCGCGAGGCCGGGCCGAGGCCGGGCCGTGATTCGCGACGTGACGGCCGCGCGCTCGCGTTTGTGATATCAACGTGGGCGGTTTATTTTAGATTCCATTTATGCCAAGTCTGGTGGGAGGAATCGCGTCTGTCGATAATAACGCCTACTGTTTATAGGAGGTTGAGTTTATTGGTATAGATTTATTTGTTGAGTGGTGAATGTTTCTTTTTAATTTGCTAAATATAAAGATTGTATTTTTCAATATTGTTTGTAATATTTTAAATACGCTTTAAGTGGTATATTATCACCGGAATGACATTTATAAAAAATATCAAGTCCACTTCGTCTAAAAATAGTTCACAAAACACGCTATAATATTACATAGCCTGTATAATTTAACATCCCGTATATTTACCTGGGTGCGGGTAGTAGGGCGCGCCGGCGCTCACCATCGGGTGCGGGGCCCGATACTCCATGTCGACACTACACGCACTGGCACATCACTAGCGTCTGCCGCGCCACCGACGCGCGCACTGCGCCGCGGCACATCACTATCACCGCGCGCGCGGCCGACGCACTTGTCTCACAGTACATTTTCACAACACTGACACAAGTCCGCGCGAATCAATTACAACTGTTGTACGCGTGTGTGGGTTTATTTAAAATTGAATCTGTAATGGATTTCGATATTGACGCGCGTATTAGTCAAGTTAGGGTTGGTATCGTGTACATTTATTTTTATAATCGAAATTTTGTGTTACGATTCGTATAGTGTTATTTTGAACTACGTACAATTCATCATAAAGAGAAAGATTTAAAAAAAAAACAAACAATACTTTCCCTTACGATATTTTCTAATCAACGACGTATCCATAAGTTACGTTCAGTTTTATAAAATCACACAACAAACACCTGAAGACTCAAACAACAAGAAATCCAACAACTGATAACCAAACAAAAAGTCTCATAATAATTGACCCGACACACAACAACAAATCACAAAGACTTCCACGCCTAACTTATACAATCGCATAAATAAAATAGTGACGCACAACAAAACGATATTGTCCGGCGTCAAAGCGTTTTATCCGCGTCGCTGCCGGAGTGGACGGCAGTAAGCCGCCGGCGTATCCGACGCTGCCGGCCGCCGCGTGATTTAGCGCCGGTGTCGGCCGGTCAGGGGCGAGCATTCTTCCGTCTCACGGGAGCCACTTCGCGCGGCGCACGGGTAAATAATTAAGTGGCCGGGTCGCAGGGCTGCCGGACCTCGGTTATCTTGCGGCTTGTTTTTGTTACCGCCTAATTGCTGTCGTTTAGGGGAGGATAATGAATGTGTTTTTCCGGGTTTATGATATACCTGTGATTATTTTGAATGTTTTCGGTGTAAGGGCATGTTTACAAGAGTTTTACATTGTTAGGCTTAAACTCAAAATCCTTAAAATTATGTTTACGTATGTTGACTGTACTCTCAACGGAGCTATTAACAAGATTAAAGGTTACATATAGCTGATATTTCTTTCCTTATAGCGCCATCTGTGCCGAGTCAGAAATGAGTTATTTCGAGACAAAAATATTCTATAATTAACTACATTATAATTCATAATATTATAAATAATAAATAGAAGTGTGACAACCCTAGGTCGCGCGGCGTCCATGTATCAAACTAATTGATACAGCCGGTGCGACGGCGCGCGTGCACCGGCAGCCGGCGTCAGGGTTGACTCATCGCTTCTGTCGAGTGCCGGTCGCATTATGACACGGCTACTTCAGGAACGATAGTACTACATTATAGCTTAGAGCGAAACAGTGTTTACTACTTTAGTAGTAGATTTTTAAAGTATATGGGATTTGACATAGTTGATTAGGGTAAGGTGTTTATAAATAATCATGCGCCTACTGTTTTTACCTACACCCAGAGAAGTAGACGTCAAGCAAGCCCGTGGTAACAATAAAGCCAAACTTACAGCAACTCGTTTAAAAAAGTGTGTTAGGGAACATTCAGAAGAAGAAAGCCTAGTATCGGATATCTTCACGCGATCATGAAAGGAGACACTAAACAGTGACATTAGAATACTAATTACTAAGGCCAAAGTTATTCACATACCGCGGTACATACCAACACAGAGGGGGGATCAACCAACCATGATCACCCCCCCTCGCTCCCTATATCTCGACGGAGCTCCGCGCACCGACGGGGCTAGCAATCAAATTAAGCTTGTCGATTTTCCAAATTGTCAGCATTAGGGGGTGCCACTTTAGCGATTGTGATGGACGCGTTTATGCAAGATGTTTGAATGTCTACGAAATGACGTGGAGAAAATTATGTATAAACAAAATTTGTCTTCTTACAACTATTACAACAAGTAATGTACTTCCATAGAGGATACTTTGATCCAGTAAAAGTGCAGATAATTACTTTCATTCAAGGAAATTAAAAATCATATATCGATATGCAAATCAAATATTTCCATTGTGATTGATACGCAAACAATAAAAAATCAAAACTATCACCAACAGAACAAAACACAAAATTCACGCGCGATTCGAATCGACTCGGTCGATATCCGACTAAAAAAAACACACGCGAAAATATTCCAACATCGATCGGAGCGCGCGCAGTGCACACGCACGGAGAGATCGTTCGACAAATTGAAATAAAAAAAAACATTTTTGCAGACACGTGTACTTTTTTTTATTAATTGAATAGTGGAAAAGCCGACGTCCAGCCTCCGGGGCACAAAGCCTGCATCATGTATATAACACAGACACTCGTATATATGTATATACTGGGAATTACGTTGTGCGTATCGAATGACGTAACATTTCAGATGCAGTCCCGATAGCTTTTGTTTTTATTTATTTTTCACGGCTTATAGTTGTGTTTTTGGTTGTTGTCTTTGATAGATGAAAGGAATAACGGTTAATGGTCATTATTAGTAACCATGGTCAATGAATATCTAATATCTACACTGCCGGATGAATGAATATAATCCAAGTTTTAACAAATCTTTAAATTATAATGTTTTCATAGATGAAAAGTATATACCTATAGTGGAACTTTTAGCATGAACAGAGATCAATTTTAGTATATAACCTTCGCAAGGTGTAAAACCCGCCGTAGTGACCCATGTGAGTTTGTCGTGTTCCAGGATCAGCATGTTTATATTCGGCTTCAAATAGAGCAATATAGTTGTATTGATTGGCGACGGGCAATCATCTTTTGTCAGTAGACAATACCTGGAGACAACTCCATTTACCATCAAGTGCGGTAGAGTGACCGCCGTTCCCGTAAAAGAACGTTACAGGAATTGGGCGGGGGAATTTTGAAGATCTTATAATAGCTTTGTGGCAACGTTGTGTTTATATACGCTTTGTGATGTACGGTAACTCGAAATGATTGCATGATTATAGTATATGAGAAATCGTTACTATCGTCTTTTCGGTCTACTTAGCCGATAAAAATCAATACGATGTGAGTGATAAGGCTAGTTATATCTGCACTGAACAAAGAAAACAAACAAACAACCGCAACACAGTACAAACTATCAGATACGTAGTCATCTGCCGTGGTGACGGCGTGGGCGCTGCGGCGTAGCAGCGTGGCGGCTGCGGGGCGGTTACGGTACAGCCGACGATCGATTTAAACGCAACAGGCGTGGACGCAACATTCGTCCTTATGTAGCCTTTATTTGTATAAATACGTAGAAATAAAATCCACATAAATAATCAAAGCTATGTAGCTATCGCGCCCAGGAGACTGTGCAGTCTCTTGGGCGGGAACCAGCAAGGGACCAACTGCAACCCCGTGGTTTCCGCGACAGTCGTAGATAATATATAAAGGACAATTCTATATTATCTATCCTTACAGTCCAAGTGTAAGAGTAATTGCTCAAGCAAATATTTATAAAAACTGTTGTAGTGTGCGTAAAATATATAAGTGTTAGATATATTTATGTGTGGGCAAAGTTATATTGGATTTTTCTGCTCAGTTTCTGCCCGGAGACTGGAATTAGTGCCCAATGTAGCAATAGGCTCGCACCCTATCACATCATGAGATGAAACACACTCGACGAAAAGTGGTTGCCTTAGTTGCACTTTCGGAGACAAAGCCGTGATGTGTGTTTGTGTTTGTATGTGTGTATAAAAACTTAATTATAATACCAATAAACATATCTAGTAGGTTACATAATCCCCTAGCTAGACTAAAAGTCTAGACCTAGCATTTGCAACACTACCAAATTTCGGATGGAACAGAACCCATCAAATTAACAGACGTATAATCCTCGTGTCCCGCACTTGGAGCGGGGGGCGCGTGGAGGCTAGGGCTCCGTAACCCCCCGATGACCCCCGGAGATAGCGTATTAAACCGTCTGCTGTGCGCCTGTACGCACTAAAACCAGTGAAATCACGTCATGAAGAGAGTGTAACGCTTGGAGGGAAAAAAATATTTATAATATTTTTCCATTTGTTCCGCCACGGGACACACTTATCTGTCTACAATCGATGTGCAGATACTATATTTTTATTCTAAAGCTACTTCATTGCACTGCACATTAAATGTACGTTAAGATTATGCGTGATAACGCCTTGGTCTACTAGCAGCGTGTATGGAACTTGGACTCGTAGATAATATCCTTTTGCAATCGGAAACACTAACGTTATGGTATGGGAATAACAAATCTTAGCGATCGACATGTCCTTAGTTATTTCATTGTTTCTGTTTCTACTAGCGTTGACTTGTAGAAAGGCATTTCTGCCGAGAGCCCTGGACCGACAGGTTCGAGTGAGTTGGGTAACACTTTTCGTGGATATTTCCTAAGCGATACCGTAAAGAACATACAGAGAAGGTTCATAGCTCTTAGTAACATCACGCCCAATAAAGTCATTTAGTCAAGACCACGGTCAAACCTGACCATTCAAACACCAACCCGTCTTCATAACGCTCGATTCGCTCGACATTTGCAACACCACGAAGGATTTTAATTAAAAACGTCGCAAACAAAATTAAAAATAAAAAGAGCGCTGCGTCGAGAGAGCGGATCGCTTGTTACGCTTAAAGCGCTCGCGGCGCGTCCCTGGGGAGAGCGGCCCGGCTGGCGGCTGGGGTTGACGTGGACGCAAACTTTTACGTTAAAATATCTGGTGCGGTCTGTTGGGTTGGGACATTTGTACTCTCATGCATTGTTAGGTGGGAAAGGTTATGCCAGTCGTACTGCCGTATACTGTCTGTCGATTCCTGATGTCTAATAATATATACATATTATAGAAAAAGGTTCCCTTTTCTGTCTGTATGTTTTCGATTTTCTCAAAATCTACTGAACGGATTTTTATGAAATTTGGTATGGAGATAGCTTAATACCCTGGGAAGCCTTCTTTCTATTCCGGGAAACATTTAGCGGAACTTTTATTTCGAATACTCTGTCACACGGGCGAAGCCGCGAGCAAAAACTAGTGAACTATAGTGACCAATATTGTGACAAATATTACAAATCAGGTATCTTCTAAGCCAGTTCTAAAGTCGTCTCTATCATCTTAATCGTATCAAATGTTATAAATATACCCGGCATTAACGTGGATCTACAATATACACATCTTATTCTTGTATCCTAATCCGTAGACAAAGACGCAACAAGTGGATCCACATTTCCCAAGATGGGATAGAGACAAAGGGGTAAGTAAAAACAACGCGAACAATCATGACTCGGCCAATTGCGGATGGATCGAATACTCGAGTTAAAAAACCACACGAAATCTTTATAACTGTATATTCGATCTACAGATTAATTAATTAACGAGGTTACAAAAAACGATCATGATCGCTAATTACGGATCAATTGCAAGAAATAAACCAATCAATTTTTAAAATAATTTATCTGTAACAATTCATACAACTTCAATCAGATTGGTTAACTTTTGCTGTCGATCTAAAGGTGGCGGTTAGGAACGTTCTTCTTTTAAATCGGCCGGAATTGACATTGGCAAGAAGCTAGTGCGAGTACACAGGCTTGCAGGGACAGATGAGTTCTGCGCACGCGCCTTCCTCATTACTGACTACAGGCGTGCAGAAAACGGACGTATTGTATGGGTTTCATGTGGCTAATTAACTGTATTACTATGTCTTTTTGATATGATATGATACTCAGTCTCCGTACTGAGAACAAATTCAAATCCCTGCCAAACTAAATATTACTTTCAATTCAAGCAAACATCATCAGGAATCTGAAGCCAGAATAAAATTGACAACTCACTTCCGGCACACTGTTGATCTATACGAGGAACCATAACTATAGTTTAGTTATAATATACTGCTACTTCACTTTAGTTACATAAGATTTTTAACTGCCACATAGCACGTGCAGTCGTTAACTCCAAACGACGAGCAGTTGAAAACTAACTGTTAAACCGATAACGAGTTTGACGAGCGATGTAAATCAGCGGCGTGTTTAAAGCTCCCCGCGGCAGCGCGTCGTCTTCTCATAGTAATTAATTAGTACCATATTTCTGTTGATCACTAACATTTACTCGCGACTCCGTCCGCGTGAGACGTTTTAACCTATTACGCAAAAAGAGGGGGGTGTTTAAGTTTAAGTTGTGTAACTTTTTTTTATATAGGCAAAGTAACTCCACTACACCTGATGGTAAGTGCAGTGGAGTCCAATAGAATGTCGACTGACGAAAGATGATTACCCCGCAGCATTCAACACAATTATGCCGGCCTGTTGGAACCGGATATATACAGGCTAATTCCAGAACGCAACACACTTACGTGGGCCACTATGGCGGGTTTTAACACCTTGAAGGTGCAAGTAGGTAGTAATCTTCGGGATTCATGTTCCGAATCTAAAAACTCCTTACACCAAGAGTAAGCTAAGAGCTATAGGATGCGTTTCGTACCAGCTGATATCACACTTGAGAGCGAAACCGAATTGGATCTATTATGGGGGCCGTTCATTACAATAACTAGGCTTGTATTGGACGATTCCGAAACGGGACGCCGGTCATAATATTCAATAAATTTTCGGGCCGGCGCGGCCGGGCGATTTAACCTTTGATTACACCGAGTACGAAATACCAACTTTTATTCGCACTTTGCCGAAATGAGTACTTACTAATCTATTAAATATTATATTTATTTATTTGCTACATTTCATCAGAATCCTTTCAGAACTGTTTGCATTTACAAATATAGTACAATTATCTTGAAATATTTTTTTATCTACTTTTCAACAGCTTGTCTTGGCATTAACTTAACACGTCGTTCCACATTACCCTTTTATATCGTCTTATCGTACTAAAGGCAACGTACCTTGGTTTATGTCCTAATTTGGATTATCAATTAGGGCAATCTAAATTAGTATCGGTTTTTCGAATTAGAGTTGGAATTGGAATTCGGTATATTCGCCTGATGGGGGCTATCGCATTATTGAACGGAAATTAGCTCGGCAAGCTGCGGGCGTACTGGTTGCAATACTGTGCACCGTTTCGAGGATACGTACATATTATGAGCTCTACATGTAGTACATATATAAAGTGATTGATGAGACTAAAAAATATCTAGAAAAAGCAGTTCAAAATTTATCTTTAAAAATAATCTACACTAGACACATCCATATTTGAGAAAAATAAAACAACGAGCAGACCATCGAAGCATAAAACCCACAAGATTGTCTCAAAACAAAACGAATTACTGTAACGCCACATATCTCTATCCAACGCAAAGTGTTGTCACTGTACAATGAACTAGCCAACCGTAGCAATGAACATAACACTATCCGTAACGCCCGAGTCCCCCGAGTCCCGTGTCCCGACAGACACGACCAACAACGCCATTAGTCCCGCAAATATCCCGCACAACGCGCCGACGTGCGGCGACAACAGGCCCGCGAGCCGACACCGCCGCGCGCCGCTAAAATCTCCATTATTAAAACATAAAGTGTGGCACCCGAGTCCCGACGGCGCGCCGCAACGAGTTCCAAACACTTCCACTACTACTATGCGCGCCTGGTACTCGACAGTGTCGGGGAAAAACTTTTCCCTACACAACTGTGCATATAATAAGTGTGAATTAACTCTACCATGATATTTATTTATTTCCATTGATTGTTGAGACGTCACAAATCACTGTTCGAAAACCTTTTCACATTTCACGTGTGCACAAAACTAATAAAAAACACATCCGATACGCACACATCCAATTTACGATACACTAGCACAACGATACGCAGGAGCATATCAACGCGTCACACGCGCGTTCACCGCCGCGGCCGACGTCCGACTGGCACAACAACATAGGGAATCGCGCGCGTGCGTACTGAACGGCCAATGAGGTAGGCGAATTTGAATCTTAGGCCTATAGAAATATGGCGCGTATTACATTGGAGGGTAGGACAGACACCTGTGTAAGGTTGTACGGGGTCGGAAGTCCGCGGTGCAGTGTCATTTCCACTCTTTCCACATTACTTCCCTAATAAAAATGAGATTTGGCCGAGGCAGCGCGGCGCGGAGGCGGCGCGGCTCAGTAAAGCTATTACCTCTTGCATCGAACTACTGTGACCACGCTTTCAACTTGTCGTGTTTATTTTTCTATTGGCTTTTGCTCGTTAACTCTCGTGAAAGTTCCTGTTGGATACGAAGTTTGTAATGTGACCATTCTAATTATAAACGTTGGATTTTCCGACAAAGAATTTTTTGTTTCAGTATTGTTTTGTAAGAATACATCTACACATAAGATATAATTGACTCATGATTTATTTCATCAACCAAATGGGTTACATTGTGGCTTTATTTTTGTAGTAGAATCGCGCTGTAACCATCTCTGTGGTTATCATTATAACTGTGTGTTACCTATGCTGTTACTGTTTAAGTTTCAAGTCGGAAAATCTTTCCCTAGCCGGCATCACAACGCACATTTACAATTACGTACTGTAATGTAATCACAATGCCGGGACAAAAGGCGTGCACGTTGACCACGGTTTGTTTGTTTTGGAATGTCACGCGTCGCTGGCTACACGTAATTGGACTGAAAAGTTGTTTGTATGTTTAGCGCGCCGTCACGGGAGGCGAGCTGGCCTGGGAGCTTTGTTCGCAGTTAATAGTTTGAAAATTCATACATAACACAATTTGCACATTCACTATATTATAACATTGTACCATGGGATTAATTGAGGTATTATTACAAACGAATACATTAAAAAATAAACCTTTATGTGAACATTTTAATGCTCTTAATTGGTTGAAGCGTAGATGGATTCGGTGCGAGAATGCGCGTGTCATAGAACATGTAGATATCTCGCTCACACGTACGCTAGGTTATAGGGGTGACGTAATTGCGTAGGTTATACATTGTTATGCGACATTTCACACTTTTCTTTCATCACATTTGAAAGACTTGTTTACATATTTTTGGACGGATTGATTTTGAGAAAATAACTTTTACCAGAAAGGGTAGGAAGCGGTTAGGTAATGATGAACACGAGCCTTTAAATCCAATTCCAGCTTTTTAATTTAGAAATACCTCGATAACTTGATGGATATGAAAGACGTAGCAATAAGGAAAACTATTCGAGCGAGAAAAAAATGACATCCAATAAAATCTGATTATCGTCGCGCTTTTAAAGGAATAAACAGGAAATTAGCGAGACGAGTGAAAATAGATCGCGCCGCAGCGCCGAGAATTGATTGGGTAGTAACCGCGGACCGCCAGAAGACTGTGAGAAATAGATTATTCATATTAAAGAAAAGATGTGACGAGTAACCATTATTGGCCTATTACAGCTATAGCTGATGATGTAAGCAGCGTCAACTGTTGAAGCTTGTTATGTTATACCTATATGTAGGCTACTTTAATTTAATGACTGCCTCGGTGGCGTAGTTGTATTTGTAGACGGTACAAGTACGACTATCGCGCTGGGGTCCTGGGTTCGAATCCCGGGTTGGACTAAAATAATTGCGACTGGGTTTTTCCGTCTTAAAAATTACGCAGTCGCAGCTCGGAGTCAGGAAGGTGGTGGTGTGATACCCACGTGCCTCGGAAAGCACGTAAAGCCGATGGTCCTGCGCCTGATCTCTCTCCGGTCATGTCGGATCGCCGTCTCACCGGACTATGAGAGTGAAGGAACAGAGAGTACACCTGTGCATTACGCACACACTTGCGCACTATACCACCTGCGTACCTGGGTGATCTCCGTTGAGATTGGCCGCCGTGGCCGAAATTCGGCTAGGAGGGATTCATTCTTTTAATCCCGGAAAAATATTTGTCCCAAAAAAACTTTTCGACTCGAGCAAAAGCTAATGTAATGGT
Source organism: Manduca sexta (assembly GCF_014839805.1). Taxonomy (NCBI): domain Eukaryota; kingdom Metazoa; phylum Arthropoda; class Insecta; order Lepidoptera; family Sphingidae; genus Manduca; species Manduca sexta. Next base: position 9,229,640 of record NC_051118.1, read on the forward strand.
TTGTTCTGGGATTATCTATATATATACTTTCATAAACTTCACTAATGTGACAAAATCAATCAGGCAGCGCTACCAACACCCCCCCCCCCTTCCCATGACCCCTCCCACACATAATTACATCCCCTTTTAACGTGACGTAAATAAGAGTGGGCGACGAGCGAGCCAGTTGAGTGGAAGCGTTCGATGCTACGGTGCGACGTAAGCTCGATATACTTGATGTGTCGATATCGATGTAACGCGCTGTATTGTGTCGCATCACTAGTGTGGCGAGTTACTGAGCTCTCATTGTTTATGCATGTAAAGACGAGATAACGTAACCATACAATTAAAATCAAATCTTTAACCATCAGACGGTTGTAGAAACGCTGGGTTGTAGTTATCGCATAGCTATAGATTTTTCTGTGCCATTGCTTTGTCTCTCCTGATAGCCAAGCAGTAGTCCAGTTTCATCCATTAGCAGTTACTACTGAGGCACATAAGGGTCCAGCATTATTGAGACTTATTAGGGCCCTGCGAATAATTTCTCCGCCTTCTCCACTACGCCCATCCTGAAGAAAGTTTCCATCCGTTCCCCACACTTTCTCTCCAAATTATTCCCTCCCAACTCTCCTCAGGGCTCCCAACCCTGCAGTCGCTAACCCGGGGAAGCCAGTATTCCATTCGCAGGTTTTCCCCGGCGTAGACTGCGGGACGCCCTCAAAAAAAAAAGATTTTATTTGTGGGATCTGCCAATGCGCAATAACAACTGAAACATTAGATAGCCTAAGTAATCTAGTGTGACGGAGCATCGACCGCTTCAGTTACACGGCTTTGTAATTCTGTGTGATGGTTTTGGTGCTGTTACGGACAGTCGCGTTACTTACCATCAATCAAGGCCCAGAATGTCTCTCAACATCGTTAAATTCAAACACTACAATTCAATAGCCTTTGCAGTTCGTAAAATGTCGAATATTTCATGGAACTTTCATCCGTATTGACTCGCGCCCGTATACGGTTTTTAATAAACCGCTTCGCCGAAATAAATATAAATAGAAATCAATATTATAACAAACATAATAACACGCGCGCAACACGGGCTTGTTGCCGGAAAACGGTGCAAATCCGCCCGCGATTCAATATCGCAACTCCGCCGTTTCGCCCCCCTTTCGCCCGTTCCGTCCAATTCCGCCCAGTCCGCCCCACCCCGCTCGTCGACTTGCAACAGTTGTTACGCAAAACTTCCCAATATTACTCGGTATTTTTTCCCCAAAAGTAACTCCCAATATTATTCATACATAACTGTTATTGTTGTTGTGTAAGCAGACGGTGTGAATATTAACTTTTAGCCGATATTGAACTTTCATTTTGCGTATGTTAACTACTTCCTGTTACACGCTTAAATACCTTTTCTATGATTTTAACGTATAATTAACGAAGGCGTAACAATTCGATGAAAAGGAAAATAATATTTGAACTCAAAATTAAAAAACAAAATAACATACACTCACGCATAAATTACACAGTACAAGGTAGAGAAACATTGCACAAGCGACTTGCCAGTCATTTTGCCGTAAGTATCCATACGTGAAAATTAGGGGATGTCATGTTACAAAATAAACAAACTCTACGCTACTACCGTACGACTGTCATGCGCGTAGTAAAAACAGTAACCATAACCTAATAAGTAATTATACTTCAATGCCTATAACGATCGTATTTAACGTCGACCATCGCTAATACTTCTCATAAAAATCTGCAAACATTCGCACCAAGTCAGTAGTTATTATGCCAATTCATAAGGAAAATGTGTATAGCTGTCGCCCGGTGAGCTTGTGCAAATTCGCCACTCCGCCCAGCGCCGCCACTTCCGCCCACTTGACGCGGCGTGAGGCAGAGCGGCGGAGCGACGGACGCGCCTGTAACTGTTGCTCGGTTGATATTGTAAACCGGACGGAGTTATGCGCCAAATTACCACTCGTTTCGGCGAACCCCAGTGTAGGGAACAGGTGTGTTAACATATCGATGTCGATGTTTATTTGTGAAATATATTTTTTGTATGAGATTTCTAATTCACGTAAATAACAATATTATATATTATCTACAGCTGCATGTCACCCCGACTGTATCATGGATTGAAGAATAAAAATCATAGACGAAACTGTGATTCTTATTTATTTTTAAATCACGCTGTATGTGTATTTATCAATTATTTAAAATCTGTATATTACACATTTTTTTGTGACCATAAATTATGTTTTAATGATATATTAAAAAAAATAAGTCTACACGTCATAAGAATTCATAATTGTAACATTCATGGCATGTATTAAAACAATTAATAAGGCAAACTAAATACACATCGATAACAACGACGCGAGTAACATCACTGGTGTTCGCGTTTGCTCAACAGTAACGAGCCGCGACGACGCGACGTAATGTACCGCGCGTGCCGCTAGTGATGTACCCATTTATATCGACAGAGCTGAAGCATAAATGGCCTTTTACCACGACGGCCACTGTTAGGTCTGATTTACAGAAATGTGTGAATTTAATAATACTACGATAGTATATACCAAATATAATGTATTCGCTAGCTTTAGCTGGAGAATCCAAGTCGTTATAAAAAAAACAAGTATAATATACAATAAACTTTAGTCATTCAGAAATGATTCAACTTTTTCTAATTAATAAAATAATATTCAGAATGGGCTCGATTAACCTCTGGTCACTAGCGTCTAGTCTCTACAAACAACCTTACAAAGTAATGTCTTTATAAGTGATATTAAATGCTAAGTCATTAATGGTATCGACCCCTACACCTATCAAACACCCATCCCTAACACCATGGTTAACTTAAAACCGTCAACTTTGTCTCGACCAAATACCATTAAGTTACGATTTTTAAACCCGTTCGCCAACTCTAGTGGTGAAGCCACCGAGCGGCGAGCGGCAGTGGCGTGCATATCGATGTGGGCGGAGTGTGGGAGCGCACTAGAGTAGAGAGCAGCGTCGACAGTCGAGCCGGGAGAGATGACACGATAGCTTGTTACCAAACTGCCGGGGTGCGCGCATGCGTAGAGCACGACATGTAGACTTTGGTAGTGGTAGAGTCGCCGAGGTAAATGTTACTTGTTAATTTAAAGAATTGAATATATTAAAGGAAATAATGTGACCTTAAAGTTTAAATATTTCAATCCGAAATAATTTCTTTTTTCTTAATACTAAACAAAATTTAACTTAAATAACTACAACCGAGCATATTCATATTATAAAAGGACGCTGACCGTGTAAGAAATAGAAAACGGATAATCAACATACTTACGAAAACCCATTCAATTTTGTGGTTTGAGGACTTACCTGAAACAAAAGAAACGGTCATAAATATATTTTCAATTCATCACAAAATAAAATACAATTTCATACCTTTATTGAAATAATAAAAAAGGAGAGCTGTTCTATTTTTACTTTATTATTAGTGGTCCGCTGCGTACATGATCATTTTCTTTCTTACGAGCGAAAAAGGCTGCCCTATTAAAACGCATTTTCCTTTTGCAGTGCGTAAAATGGCGATTCGCGTTTCAACAGAGACAGGAGACTGAGACCACTTTTTTTTGACATTAGGAGGTGTGTCGCGGTCTCTAGTGCCGGTCTCGGACGAGACCAGTTACACATACCAAACCTGTTGCATTTTTATTCCGCAGCTAGCTCGCATCACAGCCGACATCACGTGTTACCGCCTCACAGCTCACAACACCAGCCTAACGATTATAGTGCGAACCGTATTATTTATTTATTATTAATGCACTGCTAACAAAGTTTATAAACCAATTTAAACCCACACATGTATATATTAACAGTCTCTTATGTAATTGTAACTCTAGTTACAAGCAGTCCCAGCATGAGCACAATGTATATTTTCAACGTAAAACAAAAGAAACTCTCATTATGTTTAGTACAACAGCAACAAAATTACCTTAATTATCATAGTCCTTCTATATAAATATGCCATATCTATCCCTCGCCTAGCTCGCACCGCAGTCATCGCGTGCGACCGCCCGACACGACACAACACCCCCACGATTGTCGTGCGGACCGTACTGCGCCCACGGGGATTACCAAACACAACCCTACGCGTTCGTCCACCGAACGGGTTAGGGACGCAACTAGTGCGGTTACTGCGCGCTGCACATATTTTCAATATGTACAAGAGCATACAATAGAATATCAAATATCATATCCACAATACATAATAAAACTACGTGCGTAGTTCGTTATGGGCGGTTAATAGTTTCTACCACCGATTATAATAAGTACAAGATGAATTGCCATTAGGAAAATACCTCTTTATATTATGTTTAGTAATACCAGAACTTGGACCCCATGGGTTAACCGACGAAACGGTGACAACATCAAGGCACACGTACTAGTGATTAGCTGTTACCACAAGGCGGTATCTACAAATGGGATAGAGTAAGACAGCGTTATGCTATACCCTTTGTCCTTTGACGTCACAGTTCTAGTATTACCTTTATACTAAGACGTATAACTAGTGTAGCAATATTAACAACGCGTAGGGCGATGTTGACCGCGTCATCAAATGACGAAGTTACACTATAATCCTGCACTAGGGCTGAGAGTAATATCCGTAGTCATGCGGATAAGTCCACAGCTCGCGCAAGGGTGTGGAACAATAAACACATCAAATCAAGCCTAAATACATGATCACGAGGATGATTCGTGCTAGGGGTACTTCAACGAGCATTGCGCTTTTTAGAAATGAGAGTGAGTACCATAAACACAAGAGAAGTATACATAATTGTCCACATTTGCAATTAAATCCGCTTGCGCATGTTGCGAACGAATTATATCATAATCAAATAAACAGCCAGTGTTATGCTATCAACCGCATTAAATAATATAGAGTCTCTCAACTACCCACCTCTCCTACCACAAACGGCATGTAAATATTGAACACGTCGATTTGAATCCATCCGCATTATCCGCATCCTTGCATCGTGTTCCGGACACGTTGGATGGTAAACAAGTAGGTAGCGAATGACGAGATGCTCGTCTGCTAATCATGAGGAAACTTTGAACCCCCGCCCCGCGTTCCGCCCCTTTGCACCCCGCTCGCCACCCACTGCCGTGTTAGAGAAGTGACGATACGCATATACGATGAATTACATAATTGTAGCATAATAACAGTGTAGTACGATTAAGGAAGTTTTATACCTAGAAAAGACTTCAACGCGGGCTGGACCTTGTGTAAAATCTCAATAGCCATTAACAAACATTTATAGTGTAAAATCAATGATGTAATTTGAAACAAAATCTACAAAGTGAAGTATAGGAAGATGTAAAAAATTGTATCAGCGCCGAATCAATCAAGACGCTCTTGGCTATTATTAAAAAATAACAATGAGGCACGTGTCATTAATACATCCCCTTCCGTCCTGTACAACGTGTGTTAGAATTTAAATTCTTTTGTCACGCTTTGTGTGTTTTTTAGTGTGTTATAGATTGGAGGTCGACTGCCAGGTGGCGTAGTTGTATTACGTGCAGGGTAAAACATCGCTGTGGGAGTTCCGAGTGAGGCAGAGACTTTTTCTGCTCATCAGCTCGACATTTTTACCATCTGCCCGATATGGGGATAAGCTCGACTCCTATTCCTTAAAAGGACGGAACATCTAAGCCGAAAAATAGGTGCCTAGTTGCACCTCTGTCTACCTTTTCGGGGACATAAGTGGTGTTGTCTTATAAATCATTTGATATAAATGGTTTGTATCGACAAGTAACAGTGTGGCACTGTCCCCTCCGTGCCGGCGAGCACAGAGCGACATGCAGCGCGTCGGAAAGTTGAATAATTCGCAACGAAGCAGCTCGTGCGACGCTGCCCGTTGTTGCCTACTTCGACGTGTGTCGCCACGTCGCCTGTGGGTCACGGGACAAATTGTGTTATTTTTTTTCGAAACGCCAAGAAAAAAAATACGTATATAAAACCTAAGTTTATAAATCGATTTATACGGTTTGTGACTGAATTATAATAATGTGCACTAATGTGCATTTTTCTGGAGTCTAGAATTAATTCTTGATATAGAGTCGGCCCCGTGTGATCATGGAACAAAACACACTTGACAAAAGATGGGTGTTCTTGTTGCCCCCTGCCTACACCTCTAGACATAATTACGTGTTGTGTGTGGTGTATACATCAGTGAAAAATCATCGTACCGTTTTACATTGGAGTGGCATAAAGACAGAGAAACAAGACTTGAATTCAGTATGTAAAGCATACTGTTCTGGTTAAAATTTATCCGCACAACACCAAAAGCGTTGTCCCCCCACAGAGGAGCCCAGTCGTGCGATACGACTTTAGTAGTAGACAACTTTGTCTCGAGTCTCGCGCCCGCGATGAAACGTTCGCGCAATAATGAACCGGCCGGCTGCCGCGCCACGACTAATCATTTATGAATACACGAATTGGCTGCATTAGTAAAATCAAAGTTTTATGGAAAAATAATTATAGTTGGCATAATTTGACGTGTATAGTTCACACGGATATAGTTGCATGCAAAAGCTATTATGAAATATAATTGAATCATAAACACATTTATTAAATAGTCAACATTGGAACCAATTGTTATGCAACACTAACATCATCCGAACTTACAATGCACTTCGAGTCACATTTATACCTCAGCCTACCTCTTCAGGGATAAAGGCGTGATGTGTGTTTTGTACGTGGCACTATACTACTTGCGTCAACCTGAAACCGATGTTAAATCTCATACCTTTAACTACACTCATACATACGTATAACACAATCATACTTTAAAGAAACCCAAAAACATACCAAACAATTTTAATAAAAAAGCACCGTATTATCATAACCGATAATAACATTTCCCAACGGGCCAATTATAATGTGCGTCAAAGCGAACCCGGGGAAGCACATTCCCGCTGATTCGACGTATTTACGGGACCGGGGTGGGAAGAAAAAACGGGACACGAACTGCCTTCAGGTGCGGGGGAGAGTGGGCATCGGATAGCGGAAAAGTTTAAAATAAGTTGTGACTTCGCTCGTCAGAGGTAGTCTCTGTGTGTAAATAGATTCTAGAACCTCTTTTGCGGCATGAAACATATACTGCACCGTCCTCAAGCAAAATAGACTATATTTTTCGATGTTTATTTTTTTTATTTTATGTTAGCATAAGTTTTTTATACAGGCGGCGCGAACACATTATATTTATATTAGGTCTGATTATAAGATTGTATATCCGATTTATTCTCTGCCATCAAGCTGCAGTAGATAAGTTTCGTAGAACACTGCAGCTATAAATATTACTAGATTTTATGGAACTCATTATATAAGTCTGTCGAACTCCACACTACCATAAGTTCTATCATTGCTACTGTTTTGGGAACACATAGCGCTCTCAATCACATCCGCGACCTACCCTCACTTCAATGCATAAAACCCCACGCTGATTACGATAACGCTACCAGCAATACTATAACGACACAGCACATAATAACGCAATTAAAATTATCTCCCGAGCCGGGCCGCCCAATGCCGTGCGCAGTCCACGGGGCACGGTATAATTTCATTAGCCCCGGACCGGGGGCCGCATTAAATAAACTTGCCCGACAGAGCTCTCTCAGACTGTAACCCCTCCTCCCCCCTCTCCCACTTATTCCACTTGGCGGCCTTTTGAAATGTCCCATGGCGCTGATTGTGACAAATCTTGAAGCCGTATTTAAGGATTATTTTGTTTGAGATAGTTTTTCTGTTATTTTGAAACGGATGTAGCTAAGCCCGTGCGCAAGTTTATTTTCGTCCTTTGTCACAAAGAGCGAAACTACACTACATATTCCGTGCGTTATACTTCATTTTTCATATCTATCTATACTATTATATAAAGCTGAAGAGTTTGTTTGTTTGTTTGTTTGTTTGTTTGTTTGTTTGTTTGTTTGTTTGTTTGTTTGTTTGTTTGTTTGAACGCGCTAATCTCAGGAACTACAGGTCCGAACTGAAAAATTCTTTTTGCGTTGGATAGCCCTATGTTCGTGGAGTGCTATAGGCTATATATCATCACGCTATACCCAATAGGAGCGGAGCAGTAATGCCTAATCTCAGGAACTACCGGTCCGAACTGAAAAATTATTTTTGCGTTGAATAGCTCTTTGTTTGTGGAGTGCTATAAGCTATATATCATCACGCTATACCCAACAGGAGCGGAGCAGTAATGGCTAATCTCAGGAACTACCGGTTCGAACTAAAAAATTCATTTTGTATTGGATAGCCCTTTGTTCGTGAAGTGCTATAGGCTATATATCATCACGCTATGACCAATAGGAGCAGAGCAGTAATGGCTAATCTCAGAAACTAGGAGTTTGAACTGAATAATTCTTTTTGTGTTGGATAGCCCTTTGTTCCTGGAATGCTATAGGCTATATATATCATCACGCTATGCCCAATAGGAGCGGAGCAGTAATCGCTAATCTTAGGAACTACCGGTTCGAACTGAAAAAATATTTTTGTGTTGGATAGCCCTTTGTTCCTGGAGTGCTATAGGTTATATATCGTCACGCTATGACCAATTGGAGCGGAGCAGTAATGAAACATGATGCAAAAACGGGGAAAATGTATTAGTTTTGAGAGCTTCTGTTGCGTGCGCTGCGTAAACGGTTAAAGTTATGCAACAATAATGTATGACGGGATTGTTCCTCTTAAAAAGTTCTACAAAAATATATCATAAAACAAAGTCCCCCGCTGCATCGGTCTGCCCGAACGTGTTAAACTCAAAAACTACCCAACGTATTAGGATAAAATTTGGTATGGAGACAGTTTGAGACCCTGGGAAGAACATAGGCTCCCTGGGAAAATATATAGCGTGACTTTTATAACGGAAAACTTTAGCCCGAAAAACTTTATAACGCGGGCGGAGCCGCGGGCAAAAGCTAGTACTATTATATAAAGCTGAAGAGTTTGTTTGTTTGTTTGTTTGAACGCGCTAATCTCAGGAACTACCGGTCCAAACTGAAAAATTCTTTTTGCGTTGGATAGCCCTTTGTTCGTGGAGTGCTATAGGCTATATATCATCACGCTATACCCAATAGGAGCGGAGCAGTAATGTCTAATCTCAGGAACTACCGGTCCGAACTGAAAAAATCTTTTTGCGTTGGATAGCCTTTTGTTCGTGGAGTGCTATAGGCTATATATCATCACGCTATACCCAATAGGAGCGGAGCAATAAAATCTAATCTCAGGAACTACCGGTCCGAACTGAAAAAATCTTTTTGCGTTGGATAGCCTTTTGTTCGTGGAGTGCTATAGGCTATATATCATCACGCTATGCCCAATAGGAGCGGAGCAGTAATCGCTAATCTCAGGAACTACCGGTTCGAACTGAAAAAATATTTTTGTGTTGGATAGCCCTTTGTTCCTGGAGTGCTATAGGTTATATATCGTCACGCTATGACCAATAGGAGCGGAGCAGTAATGAAACATGATGCAAAAACGGGGACAATTTATTAGTTTTGAGAGCTTCTGTTGCGTGCGCTGCGTAAACGGTTAAAGTTATGCAACAATAATGTATGACGGGATTGTTCCTCTTAAAAAGTTCTACAAAAATATATCATAAAAACAAAGTCCCCCGCGGCATCGGTCTGCCCGAACGTGTTAAACTCAAAAACTACCCAACGTATTAGGATAAAATTTGGTATGGAGACAGTTTGAGACCCTGGGAAGAACATAGGCTCCCGGGAAAATATATAGCGTGACTTTTATAACGGAAAACTTTAGCCCGAAAAACTTTATAACGCGGGCGGAGCCGCGGGCAAAAGCTAGTAAAAGATAAGATCACCCCATTTCGTAATAGAAACCAAAGCCTCGTGATTCTCAGGCCAAGACCGCCACCAAACTAAAGTACAAATTACACAAACAGAAATAAGGACCCTCTCAACTGCACACACTCAAATCTCAAACGATAAATCCTAACCCGTCGTGTACGAAATCCACACCACGTCGAAGTTGGGGTCGCGTCAACGACGCGCGACGCCCGCTTTGTCACGGTTGGGCGGAGTGACGTCACATGTCACGTGTCACGCCGCCGGTGACAGGTGCGCGTCACGATTAATTACTCAGAGGGACTAGAGGGTTCGCTAGCGTGGCTTCTGTGGAAATCTGGTCCTCGCATTGGCCTTAATCGAGTTATTTTTGGCTCAGTGACCCATTTAACTCGAGATATAATTCACTAATCTAAGTGGATATCGCCGTCTATTTCTGCCGCAATGGTACAGAAGTCAAAGCGCTGATACGTTTCTTTGCGATAGTTATAATAGGCACTGAAATTACCGGAGATTAGAACATCTAAAATATCACAGGATCACGAACGCTATGCTTTGCCATACGTGACTATAAATGAATATTGTGCAATGTGCATAGATGGCTTTGTTACTGTTCATGAGCAGGCTAGGCGTGCACGTTAGCATTAGGTAGATTCATTTCTACCCCTACTTTTTTGTATTTTATAATAATGACAGCGTCGCTTTCTTCGCCAGAATTATACCGATGTAATATAACATATTATAGCTTGACCAGGATAATAAAGGACCTGCTCTAGATGTGCCACGTTTTTCATTTTAAAGTTAACGTTCTCAGTACAACACCATGAGCTCCATATTTTACCATAACATGGAAGTTTTTTATTGACCCGGTCAGGTTGCGTTGCGTGCATCCAACACTAATATAGAGGGGAATACGCCTCATGATGTTTTTGTAAGAGCTACTACGAGTCATCATAATATGTACCATGGCCGTTGTCAAGTACAACAATAAATACAAGGCACGGTCCCCTCAGTACACATCGTTTTACCGACCGTCAGGCGTCAAAGATTAGATTGCAGATAACGATTAAACCGGCGCGGCGTATGCACGGTCACGCTCGCCCCGGACAACGTGTCGCCGAGCGTGATGTCACGCGCCACGTCCCGCGTCATCTGTCAACCGTCACGCGTCACCTGTCACCGGTGACAGCTGCGTTTGTGTCAAATTAATTGTCAGTGGGGAGGCGAGGGTGGTTAAATACGTTGTTTATAAACTGTTGCATGCTAATGTAACATTAGTTACACAAATTGGAGGCAGGATTAAACAGTACAAATTTAAATTCGGTTGATTTTTTTTTCGTTATGTATGATGAGGTGAATAACATAGGGCTGACGCTTTTGTCCAGGGCTAGGCAAAATCGAAAAAATATTTCTTTATCTTTATAATAGGACAAATTACCCGGGCGGATTCCAATACATTACACATATTGCCATATAGTTTGTCTAGCATCATTCTGCTAAAACTAACTTCACATACACATGAAACATGGAAAATGTACAAGAAATGATTCATCGGTTTGTTCAAAGTAACAAACAGACCTCAGTTACGTGCACAAGATATTAAATTAATAGAAATTCTTTCACATCGGGCCAAGATGGCGCGACTTTGAGAAGTAACTTCGCGTAATGAAAAATTGTCGACGCGCGTTTCTTACCGAATTGATGTAAAGTTCAAATTAATTCTAGTTGTTTACTATAGCGCAACGCTGTAATGTGGTTATAATATATATCAGTAGCCGTCTTGCTATTTACAGTTTGGTAGTTACGTCTTGGTTTGAAGTTAGTCACAACTCCCGCTCTCTGCATCTGTCGCCTCTCTACTCCCCAGTAACGACACCTTTGTCATCACTCGTAACTAACTTCAAGGCGGTCGTGTCCGAGCTACCGTACTATACACAAGTGTTTGGTGATGATTCGTGGTAGGACCATTGTCCCAAGGAAAAGTAACATCTTTGGTGTCAAAACACAAAGTCCACATCATTCCGTGAAATTAAAAAGCCATATTAAGCCTTTCGATAGTCGCTACAATTATTTAATTCTGCCTTTGAATATTATTTTCGAAGACCTATAAAAATATTTTATAAAGTGAAGCGAGAAATATAATTCTTCTAGCGTTGTGTTCTGCAGTGGCGAAGGGGTCAACGTAATCTGATTCCTACTGGCTTCCTTTGTATTTCAATTCTAATTATCATTAGACGATTTGCAGACAGCATTAATGCCCATTAATATCTAAGTATATATTTTGTCGGGTTCCCTTTCGGATATTTCCACCCTTCCCTACTGTTGTTCTCTGTGGGTTCATATCAACCCCCGTTTACGCGACTTTTACGATCGCGACAAAGCGAACCCCACTGCACCTGATGGTAAACGCAATGGTGATCATATAATTGTCGACTGACGAAAGATGATTATCGCCAATCGACACAATTATGCCGGCCTGTTTGAAGCCCGACATACAAAGATTCCCAGAACGCGACACACTTACGTGGGCCTTGTGTGTGGTCTCACTGGTCAGGCCCCTAACACGAGCTTCGAGAGTGACAAGCCAGTGAGATAATGCGCTAGTAGGGGCCGTGCGCGGTAGTAATCTGTTATAGTGGGTATAGTGGGGCAACAGAGTGGCGGCCCGCGCCCCTCGACGCCGGGCCGCATTGCCGCCGCGCATGCGTGTTAGCGGCGCACGGGTCCATTGTACCGCGGGAATGTTTGTTAAACAAATATTTTGAAACATAGTTCTAACTCAATTTATGTGTTGTTACTGACAATTATAAAAATATGCGCATTACCAAACACAATTTTATTAAAATAAAATAAAAAAAAAAAAACAATACATTATGTTTGTGACACTTCATTTTGCAGATGGTTGTATTTTTTCACAATACGTATGGTAAAAGAGAAAGTTAACATGTAAATTTTAAAGTTACACTTTACGCATTCATACTATTGCGGGAACTACCATCACAGCGTGAACTAAGTATCGGCGCCAAAGACCCATTTTTTGAAAGCTAAGCTTTACACAAGTTATTAAAAACCACACACGGATAACTTCCTTTGTAAAAGCTCAAATTACTTCGCATTAATCTCTTCCGAACCTCTTCTTCATTGCATAGCATAGGATGAAACCCTATACAGAACTGTCTTGTGACGACAGCATTGTCGTATCGTATCCGACAACGGTAACAAACGAAACCACTATGCCGGCTTGAGGATTAAGCGCTCGTAAAGAGGGGGTGCCGAGGCTATAACGTCTTGATACTGTTACCCGATATAACCACAGTCCCGACCCTTTAACTCGCAACCTTATCTCCACATGAACACAGTCGAAACTCCCTCGCAGTAACCGTCGAGCACTTTGCGTGACGACACGTGGCCATTTCGAGCCCGCAGCTTATGTATACAAATCTCAACTGTATAACTATTTGGTGTAGAGTTGCGAGTGGATTGGGCGCGGGCGCGAGGGTAGTGCGACGTGATGACATGTCCATTTGGTGCCGAGTGTCGGGCGAGTTTCCGACCCGGTGCGGTGGATACGACCTTTGGCACGCCGGGGACGCGCTGGTGTAAGTAATAAGGACTTTACGATATTTTCTTCTGATCATTTTTCTTAACGTAAGTTGTAGATAGGTTGCTTTAATTTTCAGTTTAGCGCCATTTCTTCAATATAATTACAATTTCCTACAAATCGCAGTTTTAAAAGGTGTTTATTCGGCCTATTGCTCCATTTATGTTATTTTAATACAACTAAGTAATTTAGATACTGTAAAGCGACCACCGTACGCAAGGTGTCAAAACCCGCCATACTAGCCCGCGTAAGTGTATCGCGTTTCGGGATCCCTCTTTGTACCTACATCCGGTTTAAACACGCCGGCATAATTGTGTCGACTGGCTGTAGATATTCATCTCTCATCAGACTGGACCCCACAGCACTTATCAGATACAGTGGAGACACTTTGCCCTGCCGTACAAAAAGAAACACAAATCGCTCCGCTATCCGCCCCGCTACCCGCCCTCGCCTGTCACTCAGACTCCCCCGGCGCCGCTCCCTCTAACCCGACGCGAGCGGATTCAACGCACGAGCAACACCGCCGACCACCCCGGCAGCACTCTTGACTACTTGCCAGTTTATTAATTCATTGTACCGAACGAATTATGAAGGACTAGGTGATAGTCACGGGTCCGCCCGCGTGAAAAACTTATCCCGTACAAAAGGTACTAAATCGAAGGTAAAAGTACAGCTACTAAATACTGGCGATCCATAGCGCCATCTATTTTTAAAACTAGATTTAATTTTTAAATTAATTTCGCACCAGAACAAATTACCGCGATAAAAACCCCCCTATGTGTTAATCCAAGACATAGTCTAACCATGTGCCAAATTCCATCCAAATCCTTTCAATTGTTACAGCGTTTACTTCTAACAAACATCCAAACATTTACACAAACATTGGAACATATCTTCCGAGCAGACAAACTAATAGTGATAATACGTATAAACAGATAAATCCGAACTCCCAATTAATCAACCGTCGCTGACGTCGCCTCTCCTGTCGGATATAACACGCATCATCGGCTCGCGTCCTAGCGCCGGCGTCAGAGACTCGAGCCACGTACGTACCCCCCAGTCTCCATGTCCCCCCGCCCCCTCTCGGTACAGTCAGACGGCCTCGCCACCCCCGACAGGGCTGGATGTTAGCGAGTTTGTTAGGAAAGGCTTATAATTCTTGTAGTGTGTATTACAGGGCCCCGATTTCCTATGCCATACGTTTTTACAGTTCATAACAAGCACGTGACGCACATTATCGAAGAAACAGGTATACCGAATACAATTCCACACATAGATATGAAACGAAACCAATTTGATATGATTGCATTTACTATTGTAAAAAATATTTTCATCAATAAAATTATGGCACAAAATATAGTCTATTTATCCCACCTATAATAAACATTTACAATTTTAAAATTCGTATGATAATACGTAAGGTCTAAGTTACTAATATATCGAAGATATAAATCGAAGTCCACCACAATAAGCATCAATCAGTATCTAAAACGAATAGTTTTCAAACATGCCGGCATAATTCTGTCAACTGACGAAGGATAATCATCTCTCGTCAGCCGACTCTATTTGGACCGTACTTCGATTCCCATCAACAATAGGGGTCCCATCGCCATGTCCATATAAAACAATGCCATAACTTGATGTAATATAGTCTATAATCTTCCTCGATAAGTGGGCTATGCAACACTAAAATAATTATCCAATTAGAACCATAGTTTCCTGAGATTATCGCCTCCAAACAAACATACTCTTCAGCTTTATATAATAGTTTTACACTTTTGATAACCCTACCGCCCCGCCCCCCGCCGCCGCATGCACCCGCAGCGCCGGCAACGATTTGCACCGCCAAACAAATATTGGGTTACCGACGGGCATGTTCGGTGAGCGGCGGCTTTGCAGCCGGCCAGTGACGTCACACGGATAGTTATACGTACGATAGGCTTGTTTGTACCTATATATAATACTAGTTTGTTTATAGTTACGAACTTTTCCTAAGGCTGAGTAAGTCCGGGGCCTGGCGAGGCTATGTTTGGGGTTAATCAGACAAAATGTGGTCTCCTATAATTGAAGAGGCACGTCACATTGTTAATTGTACCAATATTACGACATTGTATTTATTATATGCCGTGTATCCTTTGTTGGAGGTCCTTAAATAAATAAATAAAATAAAATTTGCAAATGAACCTGATAAAAAAATATATACCCACCCTTTAATCAATGCTTTTTGTCATACAAGTTATACAATCTAGAACAGAGACAAAACCATTCAACACTTATTAAAATAACATTTTCTAAATGATGGCAGGTTGTAAAGATTTTTTTTTCACTTAATATTCATAAAATACCCGACGTCGTACACGAAACCACACGATTAGGGTTAATACCCTGGGAATGACCCGTAGATATCCGTAATCCGAGGGGACCATATCGGCAAGTGCATAAGCAGGCAAGATATTCACTGTCCAGTCGTTAAGTGTTCACATAAATGACGTTTGTATAATATCCTTTCGTCAGAATTTGAAGGAAAATTACCTGTAACTAAAAGTAATGAAGACCTAGTCACTAATGTAATACGAAGCAAACTAATAAGACGTAGTATCATTTGCATACACACAATAACAAAATCACGGAGTTGTTACAACCAAACCACCCATCAACATTACGACTCTATAAAGCCCGTAAGCCAACGTAAAATCGCTACACCCGCACGTCACACGGCACGTAAACTACCCAAGCGCCTTTGGCACGAGCGCCTTGCAATGTTTTCCTTATTCACCCCCCACTACCTACCCCCATTATCCACATAGCAACGCCCCAAACGCGTGCCCTACTACAGTCCTTACGCTAATTGCGCCCACTTAACTCTTGTAGGGAGTCGTCCACACGTGATTTTTAGTCAGAATGTTGTATAAGTATCGTGGAATTAGTAAACTTAATAACATGTTAGATATGCACGGGAGGACATTTGAACATTTCCTGGCCTTCTTCCTTCCCTTCATCCTAAGAGGGTTCCTTCTCCTTCCCCAACACTTCCATCCCCATATACCCTCCCAACTTTCCTTCAGGTCCTTGCAGTATCCCATTCGTAGGTTTCCCCCGATGTTGATTGCGGAGTCCGATACAAATAAAAATGGCATGTTAGAAGCCTTAAATATCCCGGTTGTACTCAAAAATATGTCACAGCCCAGTCTCATGAAAAGGAGGAGGCCGAGATGCTGTGTGCAATATCTATTACAGGTTCACGGAGTTCATGTGCCAGTTAGTCAGTTGGGTATCAGTGATTTAAAACTTCAGCATACACGCACCTTCCCCCCTTTAAAAATTCGCTGGTCATGTGTCCATCCGGATATCAAACGTCGGACACAACCATAAAACCCGCCATATAATAGGCCACGTAAATGTGCCATGTTCCCGAATCAGTGAGTGCTTATCCGGTTCGAAACAGGTCAGCATAATAGTGATTGTAGACTGGCAAGGAGTAAGCATATTTCGTCAGTCGACACTCTATCTGAATTTCACTTGGCTTAACATCACGTGCAGGGGAATCTCTTTGGCGTGTACGTAAAAAATTGTCATAAGTATCAGTAAAATCGAATGAAATAATTTATTTTGTTACTACAATGTTATGCATTATTTAGATTTCGTCAATATTAACTCTATCCTGATGGTAAAGCAGTTCTCATTAGTGAAAATTGGGCAAGAACTCTAGTTATGCCTCATACAACCAGCTCGAGTCACATTACAAATCCACGATGCCGTCCAATGTCACAGCGTCGGCTCGTACTTAACTGATCTATAAATCACTCGCGGGGCAGCATCGCGTGCAACTCCGCCCCGACCCCGGCGGGCCCCGATGACCGTGAGTGCACGGGCCGCGCTCCCACGCCGTCTCGGCTTCAATAATTCATGACATTGTTACCGGAAGGTTTGGAAGTGCTGAGAATGTTTTGTCATATCGGTTTATAATTGACGGGTGTTACGTGATGCCGAGTGTGTTTAGATTTCAGTGGGTGGAAGGATAACTACCGTAGTATCTAAGTTATCAGCTCTGCATTCTATCACACTGTTAAGATGTTAGCCACCCGTGATACGAGCTAACGTAAAGCAGGTTTATTTTACGTTTCGCCCTTTTAAAGTTTAAACAGATTTCCTCCTTTGCAAATATCATTCTATCATCTTTAAAACTTCATCATAGCTTTCTACAGAGTCTGTTGACTCATCTTTGCCTTTCGCAAACAAAACAACATCTATAAATTAAAACCTAACACCAACCCTCTAGCATACACGGACAAAAAGACCTATTGCCGCGTGGACATACCAATCGCGTCGCATTACCGCACGCGGCACGCTACAAATTGGCCGAGAGCGGCGGCATGACAAATGACTTCGCTCGGGGGCGCGCGGAGGCACGGGGTGGGCGCGGGGCGCGCGGTCGGGGAGGGGAGTGTGTGTCGAAAATAAACAAGTCGTCGCAACGGGCACGCTTTACCTCCGACAAATAACCTACTGGTTTCGCGCATGCGCTGTACCGAGTTGTATGCGGTATGCGTTGGTAAGCGACCTGTATGATACTATGAGACATATACAACCACCGCTAGCATGAAGTTAGTCACACACGGTGTCTATTGTTTTCAGAATTTTAAGGGTTTCTAGAGTCTTAGAGGACAGGTGGCGAGACAAACTTCAGATCAGCCAAAGATAACATATAAGTAAGATAAGTTAAAAGTGAACCGTGTAAATACATTGAGTTTACTAAATATTAATAGAACTCTATATTGCACTTCAATTTGTTTATTTTTTATGGAAGTTCTATTGAAATACATATAAGTACTTCTTTTGATGGATAGACCCGACGCTCACCGTCATGCCAGCTTGTATAAAATGCAGTACTTTATAATTAAAGTTAATTGAGTTATTGCTATAATTTACAGGCAGGTGCGCTGTGCAGGCAGTTCGGCTCTTATCACGAGCCAAGCGACCTGGTTATATCATTGTTCTTATGTTCAAACATTTGCATGAAGAATAATGAGCCTTTCTCTGATAACCAATCGTAAAAATTATAAATCGAATATGTATTATGATCCGTTACAATATTCGCTACACCGGTTACGAAAATATTAACGATTTTTTTATTTTAGAAAAAAAATTAATCGTGATGTGCGGCTTTAATATAAAATATGTTAATAAATTCTATAACAATAAAAATGGACAGCCAAACAATTAAAAACTCAACGATTATTAACTGAGAAATTCTTTGGAATAATAAAAATATTTCATAAAGCTCGCTCCGTTGCGCAGTGAGCGTTATTGGCGCCCAACGTGGTGTTACTAGGGTTGTGCCATACTAAGTTTTATTATATTAAATAATTATTTCTGTATCCGTTACAGTGGCAACAATATACCAGAACAATTTTTAAAAATGTCAGGAGTAACATTCGCATATCGCAACTAAGATGAATACAGCGCTTAATTTATAACTTTACCTGGAGTTTATTTAGGCTATAGGATTTAAGGATATTTGAGACATACACAAACGACTAGAAATTATACTTCCGTAAACGTATGCAATAATGACGGTTATTAACATTAATACAAACATAATTGAATACGTATTGTTCCCACATTATTCCAAAAATTTAATCTCAAAACTGCAACATCCAAAACCGCAAGCCCTGCGCATATTGTCGCCCACCGCGGTATCCGATCACACCCCCCTCGTCAGTCCACAGACCCGCCCCTCTCCTCCGCCTCTCTTTATTAACAGCCTCGCAGCCAGACGCACAGTCATACATTTATTTTTATACATCCGTCTGGCATCGCGTTTGATGAATTTATGTAATGGCGATCGGCGATCGGCGCTTTTGTGTGCATTGTGTCTGCCTTTGACGTCGCTTTGATGGCTTGTTTTCGCTTGACTTTCACTGCGCTTTGATCGGGAGTGTTATTCGTTTAATGTGTCGGTTTTTGTTTGTCATAATATTTTGTAGTGTGCAGTATGAGAGCTCATCTGTCCAAAGTATATGAAATTTATTTGTTAATAATATTATAATTTAGCAACACAATGGGTGTTGATGGTCATGATCACTTGCAATCAGGCGACTTACTCTACATTTTAGTTTTTTTTTCCTTTTTGAATAGGAAAAAGTTCGAATGCCATATACTTATTTATTTATTACTTTCTAGAAAAAAAAAACAAGGTATAACAAAAAGCAGGGACATGCCTTCACATGTACTGATATTAAAATCATTCTACTTTTAAATTACCACGCTACCAAACATAATTTACCAATCAAACCTTCAAAACCCTATCCAACAATCATTCCTATACCCGGGCTGCGAGAGGCCACCATTGTAGAGGCACTCGACGCGAGCACCGCCTTTGTCGCTCAAGAGCGCGATGGCGGGGGTGAGGGCGTCATGTTGGGGGTGTAGTGGGGGGGAGCTTGTCGCGTCAGCTAACTATAGTGTTGTGAATATGCAGCGAGGTGTCGTTGAGACCGAGCCTTGGACGATTTTTGAGTGCAGACAAGTGACTTTTGTGTGGACCTAATTAGCTTCTAGTTCGTGTCTAACAAATGGTTAGATTTTCAAACGTGAATGGTATGTTTTGAGGTGATCATTGATGCAATACAATGGGTAGTTGTATTGGTTGAAGCGATGTCTTTCTGTTCCATTTAAATAAAAGACGAAGGAAATATTTTCTTTTCTCATTGTGCTGTAAAACACTTGTATCCAAATACAACAATATTATTTTTTGTTATTACTTCCAATTTCCATCACAAAGTAACAATAAGACGTATACTCTAAGTCTCAAATAAAAACAATTAACTGCCTCCCATTTAAATCCCGCAGTACCAATTAACGGTATCCCGGTGTAATGCTCGCGGTACAACGAACACAGCGCGTTCACAAAACAAGCGCTCGTCACACCGATACGTCTCTCGTTTGTAACTCAGTTGGACGAAAAAAGATCGCTGTGCGGTCATACTGCGAGCGGGAAACGTAGATGTATACTTTGCAGTTCTGTTAGTGAGTGTTATAGAATTTTAAAGCGTCACATACATGCCAAAAGGTCCGTTAATATTGATAGTTTACAATAAAAACACATTGAATAAAATCGTAACCAAACATTTATCTACAAGTAAAAACTACATGCAACCCAATCAGCATATCATTGCCCGCTCCGCTACGCTACCCGCCGTCACCGTAACCGCCACCCCGACCCCGCATCTCGGCAGCTCCGTAATGCCGCAAATGGCTTTCCAATAATCCGGGCTTTGACGCGTTGTCGACTAGAGAGGCGCCTCCGCTCGCCTCCCTATTGTGCCGCTCGTTGTTGGAGCGACGCTAATTTTGTAACCGTATCTGAGCTACGTTTATACTGAGTTTTGTTATGACAATAGATTGTTGAGTGAATTATAATTGTTATATAATGTTCTCGGGCTTTTGGTGTAGGAATTTCTGTATTGGTGGAGAACAATCGTATTGAGTGACGATTATTATTTTCCAACTTTGGCTTTTAGATCAGGCCGCATTAATCGTACAAAAAAACGTTTCCGCTGCACTTTTCGCAGAAAAAATATAGCTCTTATTATAATCGACATTGCCCGCGACTTCGCCCGAGTAATAAACCTTACCAGCTATAAAATTCCTTAAAACACTGTACCGGTTCATAACACAATCTGTACGATACCAGCACCATCTATTTAAAAAAAAAATCTTTTATTTCCCATAAATTCCGAGATAAAAAGTAGCTTATACATTTATCCAAGATATGGCCAACCCTTTTGCCAAATTTTATGGAAAAAAACGTATAACTCTTTCTACATTTACCTCTAACAAACATCTTTTCATTGGCACAAACTTTTTCCACGATATAAGTAAGAAGATAATATGGACCATGGCCTATAATAATTACATACACTATCAGAAATAGACAGCATACATATTACGTACCGAACAGATTCTCACAAGCCCGACATGCCAACTAATATCAATAACCCAACATAACTAACATGTTAATGTTGTAATCAAAGTGAACACGCATCGCACACAAAGCGACGCGGATCAACCCGGTCACAGGGCGGGCGACGCGATGCTTACAGTAAGCACTTCCTGTGTGTCCAAGTCACGAGAGTAAGCGGTTTATTGTCTACTTACTACGCCCAAGCCATGAGATAAAGCGTTTTCTTGTTAAATTACTGTGTTAATCTATTTCTATAAAAAACATGTTAGTCATGATAACTTCGTGTAATGCTCATAATATTGGCAATCATTACTTTTACCATCAGGTAACTTACTTGCTCGTTTACTTCCTTTTCTATGAGATAACGAAAAAATTACAGTATGACATCATTGATACTAAAGAGTCAATTTAACTAACACTGACAAATCAAAACCTCACTATGATACGATATTATATACAAATATAAATACTACCCGCCTATACCGATAATTACCCAACAAATTGTACTGGAAATAAAGCGTCTATTATTAGCAACGGTGTGTAGCGTACAATGGCGACAGACACAAAGCGCGCGGCGCCGCGGATCAATCGGCACGGGGGGAACTTGTGTGCACTCTGTAGTCCGGGCGTAAGGCATAAGACGTAGCGGTGAAGCGCATGTCTAAAATATAACATAAATATCTTATTTTTATCCCGGAAAAGGAGACGATAGGAGCGACCACTACTATAAAGATGAAGCTGCGGACAAAACCTTTAAGCAACTAATGCGGTTTGGTAGACAGTGAAATTTAATACCAATAAAATAATATTACCATGAAATTATAAATTATTTTATACAATATAGTACTTAGTACGAAAAAGAGCATCCTTTTTAAACGAACTATTTTATTTATTTGGAAACGTGGTAGCAATTTACATTTTAAATATAGCAACGTCGAAGAGTGGACGTGTAGCGTAAAGATAGAACACTAAATTCTGTCATGATTTAATGATGACATCACAAGATTTTTTTTTTATATAGTTGCAATGGAATAGGCGTTTGTCTTCCATCTCACCTGATGGAAAGTGTAGATGAAGACCAAGGTGGTACACGCCCATCCAAAAGAAACCTGTTCACTCTACTCTTAAAGGCTCCAGGCTCTATTGTGTCTCATTTCCCTGTTTTGTCATCCAACTCTTCCATCGGATTTCAAAGGCTTGCGTTGTTGATTGTTTACCAGATTTTGATTGTGCTTTCTATGTTAAATTTTAAATACGTAAATTTAATAAAGAAATATTAGTAAAATAGAGCATTATTGTCACTTAAAAAGAGTTTGGGAATGTACACTGCATTGCCCGACTGTACCGTCTAGATACCTTCCATGACAGGTTGTTTTTATCTTCATCAACCTATTGTTATGTAGAATTGACAACACACTGTATAATATTTCACCGAGCGTTGCATTATTCGAGTGCTACACTAATATTGTTCCAACCGGCAACAAAATCAAAGATATAATGTAAACTCTACAACTTGTATCCGTCCACCCAACTGAACAGCGCACACGTGGCAGAGGGGAGGCTGTCTGCCGCGTCACTTACCACAAGTGGGGCAGGGCGCGAGTTGTAAGCGAGAGCGGAACATATCTATAACTGCACGTAATGGACTACGATACTTGTTCTTACGGATAGTCGTCTAATATTCTATATAAATAGACACAAAAGCCGCCACATAGCAATGGCATACCACATGATTTTATATCATGTTTAGAATTAAAATTCAAGAACATTGTTCCTACTTTATTTGCTCATCAAAGTAATGTAAGAAATATAGACTAAGGTTAGGCCTTTTTTACAGAGTATGGAAGGGGTAGCATAGGTTGATATACATTTAGCATACACTCGAAGTTAATATGGAAGTACATAAGTATCACGACATTTGTCTTAACCATTAATGGAAACAATTACCGACTTATACACAAGTAGCTTACAAAAGTAAAAGTTGTGCGCCAACGCTACCTCATTAAACCGAAGGCGGCATTTCTATTGCTTATTGCTCATTTACACTCGTGCGAAAGACGAGACGAGTCGCGAGACGAATCACGAGACGAGAGAGTAAACAATGCGCTCGCGAATCGCCGCGCTCGCCTGGAACAAATGAGCCAACCGCGAGTGTGTAAACAGAATCTCGAATCACGCGAACTGCAAGATGAACACGATACGAGCCCCGAGGCGAGAAACGAGGCGAGTGTTAATGAGCCATTATGACAATGTAAGTCGATTACGAAGTATGAGTACGAAATATACCCCATTTTCATATTTAAATAATAATAATAATATCAGCCCTGTATTATATACTTGCCCACTGCTGAGCGCGGGCCTCCTCTACTACTGAGAGGGATTAGGCCTTAGTCCACCACGCTGGCCCAGTGCGGATTGGTAGACTTCACACACCTTTGAAATTCCTATAGAGATCTTCTCAGATGTGCAGGTTTCCTCACGATGTTTCCCTTCACCGTTTTCATATTTAAACAACAATTTATACAAAACCATTCTGATCGATAAATACGTAACTAACAATCATATAATGGTAAAGGTATTTATAGTATATGTGTAATCAAATCAGTACAGCGGCAGATGCAGACACAAAGCCGTTCGAACGGCAGATACATCAAAAGCGAGGGATGCTGCGCGTCATGGCGCTTTCGATATGTGGCGACGGCCCGAGACACGGGAAACAGCGATTGGGAATTATATAGGAGATTGCAAATCGATGGATTTAATATTTGGATCCTATGATCAAAATATTAGTTATTTACAATTATTTGATCATCATTTCACGCGATATGCAAAAAGGAAACGACTTTTCTTTCCTAAGATGCTACCGATTTTTTCCGAGTGGGTCATTGCAAATGAAAACGTATACCTATAAGTTTAAGTGAAATATTGTAATACAAAATAAGATAACGTAACTAAGATTTAAGGTTTACCTTATGGTACACGATTAAATTATAATGCGTTGTAGACACATTTTCTGAGAAAATGTAACTTTCACAGTTTTACACATGAAGTATACAGTATTTTACAAATTTATTCTATCCAATATAACTTGACTCAAGCGCCATCTCACCAATTATATGCCTACCCGCTTCCGCTTGTACTTTACACTGACCGCAAAACAATCTATGCGAAATACCAATATGTTATGTTATCCCCGACTTCCTATCGTACGTACGTACTGTGTGCAAACGTTATATACGTCATAACATGGACACGCCAATATCACCCTTATGTACACAAACTTTTTACAAACGTAACAAATTCGAATGAACATTTTGAGATATAAGCAAACTCTTCATGCAATGTTCGTATGGATTTTGATAAAGGTAGATACTAAATAAGTTGGCCATAAAATGGTTTTTTTTTTATCACACGCACCTTGATACGACAGCATATAAAAATCCCTTGAGGGGCACTGAAGGGGCAATGGACCAGGTGATGTTAGGTTCGAATGCCAGGTTAGACATAATTTTGTGTGGGTTTTGTTAATGCTATGTTTTGTGCAAAGTATAGTAGGTCCGTTTGTAAGGGTAGACACTGCGCATAAAACCGATCCATCTTCAAGACACTACGCCCGTAAATCTTATCTCACTAATATCATAAATGCGAAAGTTTGTTAAAATGTTTATATGTTTGTTACAGGTAAACGCAGAAACAAGAATACAGATTTGAACGAAATTTGGTACACAGTTGGACCATATCTTGGATTAACACATAGGCTACATTTATCCTGGGAATTTGCTCCAGTAGGAAGTATTTGCACTCTAATATTATTTTTGAAATAGATGGCGCTAGCATCGTACCCCTAACGCAATGTATCGCTACAGTGATTTAAGCCGTTTTGTAGCGGTAAATGCTTCTCACGCTGGGAAGCAGTAACGCCTAGTACATGATAAATAACCTCAAAACTCATTCAAATATTAGTTAACATCACAAACAATATTTCCCAATAATCACAACACACATAGCTAATAACTACATCATATACATCATCAGCTACACGCGCTAAGCCCCAACACGATAGCCATACCGTCCAGCCGTCGCTTAGGGAAGGTGGGGGAGGGAGGGAAGTTGTTGACTACCGTTCAGCCGCGCGAGACTGCTATTAAAATACGCGACAATCGCGAGGGCGTTTTATTTTAAGTCACATTAAGGATTTATGTTACTTTCATATTTCTTTTAAAAAAAATCATAAGCGCCAACTTACACAGATTAGAAAACTAAATGTAGTTCGCGGCATTGCCCGAAGCCTTTCCCGTTATAAAAATCTATCACTGTGAAGACCCATACCACATTCTGCACGAAACCAGCACCATCTATTTAAAACACAGATTAGAGTTAAAATATTTCCCACGGGAGCATACTATCTATACTATTATATAAAGCTGAAGAGTTTGTTTGTTTGTTTGTTTGTTTGTTTGTTTGTTTGAACGCGCTAATCTCAGGAACTACCGGTCCAAACTGAAAAATTCTTTTTGCGTTGGATAGCCCTTTGTTCGTGGAGTGCTATAGGCTATATATCATCACGCTATACCCAATAGGAGCGGGGCAGTAATGGCTAATCTCAGGAACTACCGGTCCAAACTGAAAAATTCTTTTTGCGTTGGATAGCCCTTTATTCGTGGAGTGCTATAGGCTATATATCATCACGCTATACCCAATAGGAGCGGGGCAGTAATGGCTAATCTCAGGAACTACCGGTCCAAACTGAAAAATTCTTTTGGCGTTGGATAGCCCTTTGTTCGTGGAGTGCTATATAGGCTATATATCATCACGCTATACCCAATAGGAGCAGGGCAGTAATGGCTAATCTCAGGAACTACCGGTCCAAACTGAAAAATTCGTTTTGTGTTGGATAGCCCTTTATTTGTGGACCGCTATAAGCTATATATCATCACGCTATGACCAATAGGAGCGGAGCAGTAATGGCTAATCTCAGGAACTACCGATCCAAACTGAAAAAATATTTTTGCGTTGGATAGCCCTTTGTTCGTGGAGAGCTATAGGCTATATATCATCACGCTATATTCAATAGGAGCGGAGCAGTAATGGCTAATCTCAGGAACTACCGGTTTCAACTGAAAAATTCGTTTTGTGTTGGATAGCCCTTTATTTGTGGACCGCTATAAGCTATATATCATCACGCTATGACCAATAGGAGCGGAGCAGTAATGGCTAATCTCAGGAACTACCGGTTTCAACTGAAAAATTCGTTTTGTGTTGGATAGCCCTTTATTTGTGGACCGCTATAAGCTATATATCATCACGCTATGACCAATAGGAGCGGAGCAGTAATGGCTAATCTCAGGAACTACCGGTTTGAACTGAAAAAATCTTTTGTGTTGGATAGCCCTTTGTTCCTGGAGTGCTATATATAGGCTATATATCATCATGCTATGACCAATAGGAGCGGAGCAGTAATGAAACATGTTGCAAAAACGGGGAAAATTATGAGTTTTGAGAGCTTCCGTTGCCTGCGCTGCGTAAACGGTTAAAGTTATGCAACAATGATGTATGACGGGATTGTTTCACTTAAAAAGTTCTAAATAATATAACAAAGTCCCCCGCTGCATCTGTCTGCCTTAACGTGTTAAACTCAAAAACTACCTAACGTATTAAGATGAAATTTGGTATGGAGACAGTTTGAGACCCTGGGAAGAACATAAGCTCCCGGGAAACTACTATTTTTATAACGGAAAACTTTAGCCTGAAAAACTTTATAACGCGGGCGGAGCCGCGAGAAAAAGCTAGTCGAGATATAAAGTCGGGACACGGCCTATCCGTATGGCAAATTACATCCAAATACGTTTAAAGATTACTGCATTTAATTCTAAAAGACATTTCAACAATCACATTTATAAGTAAAAGTAATAAAAATAAATACATTTTTATCTGTTTAACAAAAATATTGTCTTTTTAAACCGAAATAGACACGTAATCCTGGCCACTAATATGGTACATTACGTGTGTATGAGGTATCTAGATTATCAACAATAGAACCGCTGTAGCGAAATATCCAAACTCTACTCAAACACTAAAATACAAACATTATATTAATATAACTCGATCATACAAAAACTCACACTACTACGATTTAAACGTATAAAATACGAAAATAAACCTAATATAAAACACGCTTGGCAACCCTGAAGGTGGGGGGTGAGACGCGGAAGGCGGAGTGGGGTCGCGGCCGGCGACTCAAGTGTACCCTCTGCACTCAAGACGATATCGCATTACCACCCACGGGTACGGGAAGGCCAAAGAGCGTGAGTGTAGATAGGACAGCGTGCTAGTGAGATGGCCGATTGAATTTTACCTAAAGTTTCCTGGTGCATAATCGATAAAATTCGCAAAATTGTTCGTATTATTGGGGAAATATTCTCTAACTTTTACATTGTAGCCAGTGTAACTACTGGACATGACAAGACATTTCATGTCTCAGGATGGCGAGCGCAGTGGAATACCAAACAATATTTTATAATTCTAGATGTTAGATGGTGTTTCTATTGTTTATGGGCTGTCGTATCACTTACCACCAGGCGAATGGCAAGCTCGTCTCGTCCTTCAAACAAAACAAAAAGTGAAGAGTCAAATTTGACACAAAATCATCAATCCCGAGGGGCTTTCGGTATCCCTACTAATGAGAAGTGTATCTAATATTCGTGAACTATACTTACGTAGGTAATTCCCACGTTTATGCAAAACATACTACAGCCAAAATCCACTACCAGAAGACAACAAACAACAGACGTCTCACAAATATTAGAAGTCAATAACAGCAACATTTTGTAACAAAACCCACGTTCATCGTCAATAAACAACTGTCTTCCAGAGACACAACGCTATTAGGCATAATCAAACACATCTAATCCACTAGTCCATTCTAACCACTAATTTAGTCTATGATCACCCCTGTGTAGGGAGGACACTCGGCGCACATCCACAGGTGGTTACCCGTCGGCGTGAGCGTTCATATTTTATTTAAACGCAGTTCGACCCGCTTCGATATGTATATGTATATATATATTGGAGGGTTGTGTTCGTGTTTGGAGAAAACGCTTGCGTGTTGTGTACACGTGTATATTTATATATGGGGAGATCTTGCTTACGATTTGAGTAGATAATTATGTTTTTTAATGTTGTCTAGGGGTCAATTTGTTTGGACACCTATGTAGTAATGATTACTTTTTATTAGTCACAATATTATAGGAGCTAAATTTTTTTTTTTTGATCGAGTGCATGGTAATATACACTTTTTTGTTTAGGCAATAAGCACATATCACAATAAATAGTTTCCATAAACTCTCAATAGTTCCTGTAAAGAAATATTCGCCATGCTCCTACACATAAAGTCATATTCCATAATAAAGAAATGTTTATATTATTAAGATACAACTTTGACTCTTTATATACGTTAAATATAACATGAAAGTCAACCACAATTTTTTGCTAATAATTCACATATCTATATTAATAACCACAATATTCAGACCGGTAGATACAAATGTTACTTAACTAAATACGTCGTAGCAATGTTGTGATTATAAGTCTATTTCTCATTCCTTACGGCATAACAGCCTTTGTATTGGATAGGGCGCTGTGATTGGTTAATATTGAGATATAATTTTACGTCAATTGTCTATCAGATAAACAAAGCTTAAGAAAGCTATAACATTGGCGACACTATGCGTCCCCATAGTACAGTTTGTGCGTGGCGACTGACCTTGGTCGCCAGTCTTGTCGAGTTTGGCGGCGGCGAGGCGACGGTCGGCGAGCGCGGGCGCGGGCGCGGGCGCGTGCGCGGGCTGCTTCGGGCTGTTGCGCTTCGACGAGCCGCGCTGCAGCACCAGCGACTGCGGGATCTGCACGCACACACACACACGTTATATACACCCTCACTAGGCCACCATGTATAGTGTGATCTCTACCACTTACAGTCCGCACGCGAACTCCTACTAATTTCTGCGCTCACACACTAGCACCCCACATGAACACGAACGATGTCACATTATTCATTTTCATTTTTCATCGTAAATTTTACAGATTTTTAATTAATAATTTATATGTAAATTGGTTGAATTAATAATGGACAATGGTCGAATGGTAAATTAATAAATATAAATTCTTAAGTCAGTTGACTGTACTGCGCAGACTTGTGTTCGCGGCTAACTTCACAACCGTCGAGAAGTTAGAATTGAACTGTACTGTAGTGTTACTCCTCACGTGTGTGGCACGCGGTGTGCTCACCAGCTTGTCGGAGCGGTCGCCGGAGGGCAGCCTGGCGATGGTGACGTCGGCGCTGTCCTCGGGCGGCGGCGGCTGCTGCAGCCAGTTGTACTCGCGCTTGTCGACGGGCACGCCGCGCCGCTCGTAGTCCTGCGCCTGCGTCCTGCGCACAACACTGCACTTGCAATACTATGCTGACGGGCCTTGGCATTGCCAATAACCATCAGGTGGGCTACTAACTTGTCTGTCCGTCGAAGACAGTGAAAAAAATATATAAAAATAGCCAACGAATATATGGATGTGGTGGCATTGTAAGTAACTAGTAACTTTGTGCATTGACCATAGTCAAAACAAAATTACTTCCTTCTTTTTGTACAAATTCAAATACTTTCATATAAATCACACATTTATAAAAAACAAAGTCCCCCGCCATGTCTGTCTGTCTCAACGCAATAAACTCAAAAACTATCGATGAAATTTGGCATGGAAACTGTTTAAGACCCTGGGAAAGACATAGGCGACTTTTTATCCCGGGAAAATGTATTGCGGGACTTTTATCTCAAAAATACCAATCCACACTCGCGAAGCCGCGAGCATAAGGTAGTTAACAATAAACCAGTTCTCACCTTAAACTCTCATAGCAGTCTAAACAAACGACGGCATAGTCGCCGTTCTCTAATAGTAAAGAATTTTCAGTCCGCCTTTGCACTAAAAATGGGAATTCCTGCAACAAACAATACACAGTAAAAACACAGCCTATACACTACGACCTTTGTCTTGGTTTGAAGTTAGTCACAACATTCGCTTTCCGCATCTTTTGCCACCTTATGCCCCCAGTAACGACTTTGGGATCATCCGTTAACTACGTGAGGCTCGGAAGGAAGGGAGGGGTTCGGATATAAAATTACTAAATATCAAACAGAAGAGGGGGTGAGGGAGGTTTAAAGGTAATTAAAAAACATCACGTGATTAATGGACGACCCCTTTGACGACATTTGTGACTAACTTCAAGCCGACCGTGAGCGACCATACTGTATTTGGAAATCCATTTTGAATAATAAATGAATGTGTGTGATGTCCAAAAGAATATTAACTACAAGTAGTATTAAGTTATTTAATAGCAAAGTGTTTTAAAGTGTGTGGAGTTGTATGATGCTAATATTATGTTGAAAAACAATTGATTTTAGAGTGGGCGGTAAACAAAATAAATTTCAAGAAGTTATGCAGTAGAGAGTGAGTAGTGAGTATTTAGTGAGTGGTTAGTGAATAGTGAGTAGTTAGTGAGTAGTGAATAGTGAGTAGTGAGTAGTGAGTAATTAGTGAGTAGTGAGTGTACCTTGAGCGGCAGCGCGCGGACGCGCTTGCGGTAGGTCTTGATGCCGCAGAGGTGGCAGTGGTAGTCGTGCGTGTTGTACAGCCGCCGCTCCGCCGGGCAGCCGCCCGCCGCCTCGTACCTGCACACGCATCCGGACCACTCACACACCACTACACCACTACACCACTACACGGCACTTTATACGTGCGCGGCTAAGTAAACCCACTGCACAAAATTGTAAGTGGAGTGGGGGCCAATAGAGTGTCGACTGACGAGAGATGATTACCACTCGGCAGTAGACACAACTATGCCGGCCTGTTGAAATCGAATATACAAAAAATGGCCCTGGAACTTGTACAGTGAAAACCGATTACGACATTGAAGGGATCACCAAACCTGAAGGCTATATCCGTGCGTTGTTATGAATGATATTTTATTTGTATATATTTAGTTGCAGGGACCTTGCTACTTAATCGTTATAACCGACGCGTTGTTATAATCAATGGTCGATATAACCGGTTTCTGCTGTAGTTTTGTTAACGTTGTCATACCTCCTCCATTGGCTTAATAATGAGTGGTAGCAGAATGTGCAGACTAGAGCTGAGCCGTTCTCACGCAACTGCTCTGCGTTTGGATGACTCTGTGATATAAAGAATTAGGTTTATTACAAAATATTTAAATTATTACATGCCGACCCCAGAATGTTAAACGTGATAATATAGTCTACTAGATTTAGCAAGTTTTTAAAATTTATAAATTAAGAAACTTGTAGTAATATGCATATATAATAATATCAGCCCTGTATTATATACTGTCCCACTGCTTGACATGGGCCTCCTCTGCTACTGAGAAAGATTAGGTCTTAGTCCACCATGCTGGTCTAACACAGGATCCCTAAATTCTTATAGAGAACTTTTCAAGTATGCAGATTTCTTCACGATATTTTCCTTCACCGTTAAAGCACACACACACAACTTTAGAAAAGTCAACGTGCCCTTGAATTTTTAACCTGCCGACATTCGTCTCAGTAATTCATTCCACTCCCAAGTAGACTATCGCCATTTTTACACTAGCAATAAGGACATAGGAATGTTTTATTAGTCTCAGGGGCATAGGCCCTGGCCAGGCAAGGTTTAGAGTCGTGACAGCTTAGTCTCAGGGGCATAAAGAGCCCTTGTAGCAGCAGTAGGCGCCGGACCTGGTGCGTGAGCAGACAGGGGAAGTAGGGCGCGTTGCCCTGCGGCTGTCCGTACAGCACGCGCGCCAGCGTCAGGTCGGAGTGCAGCCCGCACAGGAAGCAGTAGATCGACGTGCACGCTGCAACACACCGCACACGTTATTACACTAGTTATACTATGTCGCTAGTATATTAAACGGGACGAGGATTTTAATTTGATTTAAGGGTATTTTCATTTAAAATTAAACTAATTTTCGGATGTTATCGCGGTTTTATTGGTCATGGTCACGGATGGTCTTCCCTGCGAGCACGAAGGCAGCAAACTGTTCAAAACGTCGCAAGAAAATTATAATATAAAAACAGCAATAAAATCCGAAAAATAGTTTAATTTTAATCTAACATTGGCGTAAACTTAAGAAATCATTATTTTCATTTAGTAATCAATATCAAAATATCCCTGCATAATGCGACTTCAAAAGGGAGGATGTTTTTGATTTGATTTGAGTATATTTTTATTCAAATGTCTCTGTATAGTGTGTACTGACCGCTATTGCTGGCGACGGTCCTGTCGGAGGTGGTGGAGGGCGGCGTGGGGATGACGCGCTCGCCGTTCATCGACGAGTTGGACGGCAGCGGCGACGGAATGTTATATCTGCACACAATGTTACAATTATTAGTACTATATTACAAAGCTGAAGAGTGTGTTTGTATAAACGTCCTAATTACAGGAATTTTTAAACCAATTTTGTTTTTTTTTTTACTAATAGGTAGCTATATTATTCTTGAGTGCAATATGCTATTTTTTATTTGGCAAAATATAAAGCGGGACTTACATTTCGGAAAATTTTTTCACGTGGACGAAACCGCGAACTAAAATTAGTATTTTAGAATACTATATAAACAATTTTTTTAAAAATGTTTATTCATTTTATTGAAATGACTACACTGTGTCTAGTCTCAATGGTGAATTCAGTTATTGTGCTAATGGAACGTCCAACCTAACTAACCTTTTTACAGGTGAATTAATTCTATTAATTATGTGAATTTTGATATACACTTAATGTGTCACAATGCCTTTACAATGTGACATAAGAAACACTACACAAAAATCTGTGTTGCTCGACTGTGATTGGTTAGGAAATTGATGTAAGTCAGTCGATCAATAACGATCACATGACATACTTTTTTTGAGCGCCACAAGCATACTGTGCCGCTACAATGTGCATGGAATATGAAAAAAAAAACACGATAAAATTCTGTATCGTTATATTGTGATTGGTCGAGAGACTAACACGTGCCTGACGCATCAGTCTCTCGAGCAATCACAATCATGAGTGGCACTGTAAGCCGGCAGTGCCCCAGCGGTTCCGTGGTTGTCGCTACCTGCGGTGCTCGAGCGGCACGCGCTCGGCGTCCATGAGCTCCCACTGGCGCGCCAGGTGCCGCACGCAGCGCGAGCACGCCAGCACGCGCCCGCCGCGCGCCGCGCCCGCGCCGCCCGCGCCGCCCGCACCACCGCCGCCGCCGCCCGCCAGGCACGGGAAGTGCATCGCGTGCGAGTTCATGTACTCCGCCGACGTCGACAGCCACTCCATCGACTGCTGCGGGAACAGCCCCGCGCACACGTAGCACCTGCGCACACGCACGCACCTCACACGCTGCACTCTCATACTCACGTCATGGACACCACACGCCCGACTCGCTAACGGAACATTATCTCCAATTATTGTCAAAACAATAGGCTATTTTACTAATTTATCAATAATATTTTTTAAAAAAATCGGTCACTAAAAGTACTTCTGAAATTCAGTACAAAATCAACTACATAATATAAAGATTTAAAATCAATTAGAAAAAGATTTAACGTAGAAATACGAAAAAGAACCTAATGATATCTATTGACGTCACCAGGCATACTATGCGCGTGAGAGAAAGAGATGGAGCGCTATACACAATACCGCACACATTTTAATATTTGGAATATAAATTGCTGCCTCATTTTTTATCCATTTTTATTGCCGATTTTACAAAACGGCATTTTTATTATTTTCTATTACAATATATGTCAAAAAATCGAATATAGTAAAATATCCTATTGTTATTAACAAATGTTCCCACTCTAATTGAATAACAACAGTCGTATCTAAAAAGAAACGACTAGAAATTTGTTTTGTGTTCAAATTTTTGTCTTCAAATAGGTACTTAGAGTATGGCCTCCACTTTTCATGAAAGCTTTATAGTTTAAAAAACTAATTAAATTTATAGATTACTAATTAAGCATTTGTGCAAAGCTGCAGGGCAATATTAGAATTAAATAAAATATTTGACCACACTGTTCAATGTTCAAGTATCTACGGTGGTTTTTACCATCAAAATCCACAAAAGCCAAAAAACACTAAATGGATACATTAGCGTATTGTAATATGACTTAAATGTATGACTTATAAAATACTACTTTATTTATAAATTACAAATTATAACAGACACTATCTCTTATAATAATTTGATTAAAAATTTAAAAGAAGTAATTCTATTGCATTATGTTTTTACGTAAACAAACATTTCACAAAAGATAAATAAAAAAATAATCAAAACATTATAATTGGGATAAAAAATAACATATTTCAAAACACATGCTAAATTCATGCTGCAATAAATCTAACTACTTCCATCACCATCAGATGAGAACATTACGATCTCCAACACACTACCAATTAAAGATAATTTTCATTCCAAATAACGCAAATTAAATAAACATGCTCATAAAAACGGATTTTTTTTTATTAAAATATAATTTGCAAAAAAATCTAATAGATAACAGTTTTTTACTCACTACCATCAGATTACTTCGCCCTATCCTACCCCAATTTATTCAACAAAGACCATGATGTATAATTATCTAGCTAGAGTTTGAATTTTAATAACAAAAACAAATCTACCTAGAAATCATCAAGTTCTCTATCCCTTTCCTTTACACTCATAATCTACCCCAACGAGATAAATGATCTTATATCCACATTAACTACGTATCAATTATTATTTACCATATCACAACCCTAATGGGCCCACGCGATAATTTACCCCAATACGATAGACTACCCCCTAGCTCTCGACACATTAAGATATTCGAATTCACCCGGATAATGACCACCGTACACAAGGTATTACAACCTGCTATAGTGACCCATGTAAGCGTGTTGCGTTTCGTGATCGGCCTGTGTATACCCGGTATCAAACAGGACGGCATGTATGTCGACTGGTAAGGGGTAATCATCCCTCGTCAGTCGACATTTTATCTAGACTCTACTTTTATCATCAGTGATATCACTCGTGCCCGTGCAAAACAATGACATCTAGTTACCCCAACATGAACTACATCGCCTAGAAACATCACGTTACCCCAATGACCTACATCGCCTACGTATGAGCCCAACATAACGTCGATACGTGCACAACGGCCGTGTACCATTCCTTACCCCAGCCGCGACGATGGTGCGCAGTTGTACCTGTACAGTCCCATGCCGTTCTCGCCGGACGCCGCCTGCCCGTGAGGACTGCTCGATAGCGCATTTGGCGGCCTCTTGGACTGACTCGAACTTGATTTTATATCGTATGGCTTAAACCTGCAATGTATAGTTTGATTATTTTTATAATTTTTCTGCATTGTATAGAGAAAATGAATGGGGCATTCCAGACAGATTTATTCTAAAATCGGGAATTCTAATATTCCTAGTAATTTTCAAAATGATTATGTTAATGAGTGCATTTCTGACATTGACAACACATTTAATGCAGTAAGGTAACTAGCGCCACCGCCTCTTGTGAGCCGTGAGTGTAATTCGTTGTGTATGATGTTTGTGGACAGTCATGGCGGTTACCTACATACAAACTGCTTACTCCTTTCATCATTCAGTTCAATAACAAAAATCTTACTTGTTAAAATATCATCATTTACGCAATTGTTAATTTGGCAGTCACCGATGAACGAATTTGCACACAGATACTCCATGTCTGAGACTAATATATAGCCTACTTTTTATTCAGGAATTTTCCCCGGGGGCAATAGTTATAATTCCGTACATAAGTAGTTAACACTGAGGCATAGAGATGGCGCTATGCAAAACCATTGTGATTTAGAAACTTAAAACTTACACGAGTAACACCTCGTAATTAATATAAAATTAATGCTACATACCTAATATTGTTGGTATGTGAGTTGTTGTGGTGGGCGTTGGGTTCGCCGTTCTCGCCGTACGCGGGGTACTTGTGCGGGATGCTCTTGTAGCACGCGGCGCATATCTGCACCATGCCTGCGAAACAATATGTAAAACAATACTGATCAATTACCCCATGTTAATAGGAAACATTACCCCATCTCAAAAGGTGTCAAACAACGCAATTTTACATAAAAGATATCATTTGATAATGAATAGATATTCTGAAATCCATATTTTACTTAGAAGGATAAGCCGCTCTAAATATAGGTACATCTGGACGTAAGCTGGATGAAAACAAACAATTTATAAAACCAACATAACTCACCCTGTGGACTAATTGGGCTGGCGTCGATATGTGGCTTCAACGTGGTAATGAACGGGTAATAAGGCTCCCGTTCGGGATTGGGGCAGCAGTAGACGAGCCGGAGCTGCGAGCTGGCCGCGCTGACGCCGCACACGTAGCACACGAAGGTGGCGGTGGCGGGCGCGGGCGGCTGGCTCGACGGGCGCTCCAGCCGCTCCAGCCGCTCCAGCGACGGCGACGTGTGCGCCGCGAGGGACTTGTCGCCGGAGCTGGCCAGGCTCAGCGGCGACGGCGGCAGCAGCGACGGCGGCCGCGTGCGCAGCGTGTACACGCGCTCGTTGGACGGCACGCCGCGCATCTGCAAACAAACAGTTTTCATTTAAATAAAGCTAAAGTTATTATTGTCTTGGCGACGTAGTAGTATTGCGTGAGGAGGACCTCAAATTAATAGGTATATGGGTTTTCGAACCCTCCCGGGTTCGAATACCGGATCGGGCAGTGATATTGTTTTTTTTTCTCAGTATTAGACCGGGCTAATACTACCGTAGCTAAAGTTTATTCCTTATATGGCGACAGACTTGGCGCTAGGTTGACACCCATTATATCAAAATTACCAACTTATAAGCTTTTTAAATGTAACAGAAAAGATGTTAGATAAATGTCAATTAACAGATAAAGTATACATAACGCACTCTGTGACGTCACAAGCATTACAATACGCGCGTAGGAAAGAGATAGCGCTTCCAACCTACGCATATTTAGCGATGGATTCATCATGTCCTGAGCACTAAAATAAAACTATTCCGTGCAAGTCATCGTCATAAAAAATTATACAGATCAATATCCAATCGAATACATAATAAATTAAATAATATTTACATCAATACACAAGTCAGCAAACTGACTAAGCATGTAGCATGACATTGCGATAGATAACAGCGCACGACTTATCGGATCATTAAATAATCACACCACACCATTTCAAAATCGATATCTGTAATAATGGATTAAAAAGAAACTCAAGAGGCGTCCAAAGAAGCAGAACGTTATGCCTCGGCTTACTAATAAATAATAATATAATAAATAATAGCCTTGTATTATATACTGTCACATTGCACGGGCTTCTTCGGCTACTGAGAGTACGGATTGGTAGCCTTCACACATCCTCAAAATTCCTATAGAAAACGTCTCAGGTATGCAGGTTATATTATTATTTATTAGTATGCAGGTTTCCTTACGATGTTTTCCTCGCGGCTTACGATAACGTCATATTCTTGCCATTTGACCGACGCCTCTACAATCACACACTCAAGAAACATAAGGTCACACAATTTATCAATGGGTTTTTCCAGAGCAAAATACATATAGCATCCATACTTATAAATACGTAAGTAACTCTGTCTGTTACGCTTTCACGGCTGAACCACTGAACTTATTTCGATGACATTTTTTATGGTAAGAGTTTGATACCCTGGGAAGAATATAGGCCTTTATCCCGGAAGAATTTTCCCATGCGGATGGAACCGCTCGCAAAATCTATTACTCGTTTATTTTAATTGTTATAGATTTCAGGACACGATTTAATCGCTAGCCTCGATTTTAAAAATATTATCTAAATTTCATGAGTTATTCCGGTTATTTTTCTTATATTAATAACTTGATAGACATTTCAAAGATTACTCGGAAATGTATCACATAGATTATATCATTTTGATTATTACATCTTCAGTGCTAAACATTCGTGTCATTTTGTTGACTGTCATCATGACTCAGTTTGTGAATTCTATATTTAGACGAATTTATTTTAAGGAAAAAACAACCTGTTATCAATCTTCTAAATGATTATAATAGTGTGAAGGAATGTTATTCTTGCTAATATTGTGAATGCGATAGTTTGTGAAAATATTTGAATGATTGTGAGAAGTGTAAGTAACATGCCTGTCAGATATAGCCAAAGAAAACTATGAAATTTCCGATCCTATGTGTTCGGGCAACCTGTGTCTTCATTGTATTATTTATGAATACTGGAATATTATTGTTAGTGCCCAGGCTTAAACTGCAGCTATTTATACCGTGAAATATATCCAGAAACCCATAATTTCCTTTTCTAATCCCTGTTTATTTCTTTTGAAGACGACGACAAAGCATCCATGATACCACTAGTCTTGTAAATGCTTATAAACAGTATAGATCACTCAACATCTGTTGATATGTGTATCAACATGCTAGTTTACCCTTTGTTATTAGCACGAACTTTTGACCCTTGGTTTGTCTGATAATAAGCCGAGCCTCTATTCTCCGTATTCTGTGCCAATCATGGATAATAAAAAATAACGTCAATTATTATATACCAGCCTACGCTCGTGACACCGCCCGCGATTTTCTCATTCCCGAAATAAAAAAAATAGCACTAAGGGATAATGCAGCACCTTATTATAGAAATTTCAAAATCAGTTAAGTAGTTTTTGAATTTACCCAATACGAACAAACATTCATCTAGGGCACGAGGTATCTCTATCACTGAATATTTAGGCCCAGGACACCTGATCTATTTATTGGTGGATTGGTATCAGTCATCATCATCAGCCACATGGATCCCAATACTGAACAAAGGCCCGCATCTGTTGTAGAACAATTTGGAACATTCCAGACGTGCTTGTGACGCGCGCGGTAATCTAGCAGGTCCGCGGGCCGCGGCCAGGTTATCATCACCACCCGCGCGGGTCGCCACCTCGGATATCTCACTACACGCGTTATCACTGTACACGGAGTATATTAAAAATAGAAGTGGGTATGTTCGTTTCGCTCTACAAATAAACTGGTCAGTTTGGCTTGC
Source organism: Manduca sexta (assembly GCF_014839805.1). Classification (NCBI taxonomy): domain Eukaryota; kingdom Metazoa; phylum Arthropoda; class Insecta; order Lepidoptera; family Sphingidae; genus Manduca; species Manduca sexta. Next base: position 9,269,146 of record NC_051118.1, read on the forward strand.
TATTAAGATAACGCATGAGGCGCGAGAGCGTGATGAAATATGTGGTTAAAAAACCTAAACCAATTTTTTATTGAGCTCTTGTAAAAAATGAAAAGGTCGACAATCAAATGTAAAACCTCTGCTAAACGCAGAAACCACACAAAACCCATCGGCAAACTCTATACTAACTCCTGTTAGAGATCATTACAGCAGGCAAATATATCTTACTCTTAAACCCACTTCCGGCACCTCCAACAAACGGCGTAACGACTCCCATATGACAACATTGGCAACGAGCATCGGTCGTTATCACTCATCGCTATATCCCACATTAATCCCCACAATTCCCCCCAAATCCCCTCCAAATCCCGCTCGTAATTACGTCGTTGTAAAACGGAAAGCTTACATCATTTGATCATATTTGTTCAAAGATAACGTATCGCATTATTATGGACTGTTATCGCGTAGGTACGAATGATTATCATCATTGGCGTTGTCAATATCCTTGTCACGTGAGTAAATCTACAAAATTCAACATCCGAAATTTACGGCAAGGTCGGTGACCTACCTGGTTGCCATCACCTTGATAATTATTAGTACGATTAGTGGATTAAACATCCCCTTTAAGATATTCTTATCCGGTGAAATTCATCAAGTGACTAAGGGTAGAGAGAAGTTATGAAAGGGAATTATGAAGAATATCTAAATATCTAATGTCAAAATTGCGAGCGCAGTGTGATGATTTACAATTGTAAGTTCATAGTGAAGTCGCTATTGTTTACAAACCCTTGGAGCTTAGATGATCAAATTGATTACTTATTTCAAATTGTGTGGTTTATCCATTTTCTAACACAAAACACACAAAAACCTATCAACAACCATCGTATTAGTTATCCATTTGCCTACAACTCAGGGAATATAAGCTTCTACATTCACCAACTAGATTATGCACGTTCCGCCATCGCGAAATTTTCTGAGATAATTTGCTGTGGTAAAAAGTTGTCTATAACATTCAGCAGCAATGTAGCTTTCTATTAGTGAATAATGTTCAATATCGGTTTCCTAGTTTCCTGAGTTTAGCGCGTTCAAACAAACGATCATACTCTTAAGCTTCATATATCAGTACAGATAAGGCTGCATAATATAAAGAGAGATATAACAAACATAGCCCGATATCATTTCATATCTAAATGTTACGTGTCACAAAACGAATCACGGATCATCTATTTGTGCGATAATGGCGGGGTTCCATTGCGTAATACGCGATGGAAAATAATCGAGATATTATCGTAAACGGCGATAAACCGCACGATAACCACCCGCCGAATTATCCAAGTGTTTGGACGGTAATAAAGTTTCGTTATTTGGGTTCGAGCTGATTATAATTATGGATCTACTAATCGTACATATCTGTCGTAGTGTGTTGGGGTAAACGCAAATACCGTTGCCCCATAAACAGAAGGAACTCTATGTCTGTTTAGTTCCTAACTGATGTAACGATCGTTTCTTTAAGTATATAAAAAAAAAATTAATTACGTTTTTATTTAAACAAAATGGTTAAATGCTTTGTTTATAACAATGTGGTGGCACATTATTTTGTGTTGCACACGTAACCTATATACTTAGTCTGGCCATAAATACTGTTACACTTAATTATAAAAAAATATTACATTTGAATTTCGAATCTGTCATTTTTATACGATTGTTCATTGTGTTTTCTCATTTTGGCGCCAATACATTGTAAAATATTTTGCGATATTAAAATGGTGTGGGGTGATAAAGAGAACCGAATCGCTGTGATAGCATTACACAAAGTAGGTATGGAGCCAAATGCAATTTTTAAAACTCTCCATACACTTGGTATTAGTAAAATGTTTGTGTACCGGGCTATTAATAGGTACAATGAGACCTCCTCTGTTTGTGACAGAAAAAGATCTGGCCGTCCACGTAGTGTTCGTACGAAAAAGGTGGTCAAAGCAGTAAGGGAAAGAATTCGAAGAAATCCTGTCCGAAAGCAAAAGATTTTATCTCGGGAAATGAAGATAGCACCTAGAACCATGTCGCGTATTTTAAAAGATGACTTAGGACTTGCAGCCTATAAGAGACGCACTGGCCATTTCTTAACTGATAATTTAAAGAAGAATAGGGTGGTAAAATCGAAACAACTACTGAAGCGGTACGCAAAGGGAGGTCACAGAAAAATTTTGTTTACGGATGAGAAAATTTTTACAATTGAGCAACATTTTAACAAACAAAATGACCGTATTTATGCTCAAAGCTCTAAGGAAGCTTCCCAATTAGTCGACAGAGTGCAACGTGGACATTATCCGACTTCAGTGATGGTTTGGTGGGGTGTTAGCTATGAAGGAGTGACTGAGCCATATTTTTGTGAAAAAGGTATCAAAACATCGGCACAAGTGTATCAAGATACCATTCTTGAGAAGGTAGTTAAGCCCCTTAACATCACCATGTTCAATAACCAAGTATGGTCCTTCCAGCAAGACTCGGCGCCGGGTCATAAAGCTCGGTCCACGCAGTCTTGGTTGGAATCGAACGTTTCGGACTTCATCAGAGCTGAAGACTGGCCGTCGTCTAGTCCCGATCTTAATCCGCTGGATTATGATTTGTGGTCAGTTTTAGAGAGTACAGCTTGCTCTAAACGCCATGATAATTTGGAGTCCCTAAAACAATCTATACGATTGGCAGTGAAGAATTTTCCCATGGAAAGAGTGCGTGCTTCTATTGATAACTGGCCTCATCGTTTAAAGGACTGTATTGCAGCCAATGGAGACCACTTCGAATAAGCTTTTTATATTTTTAATTGTTTTATATTTATGTATTAAACTGACACACTGTAAAAGTAATAAATGTTATTTGCAGTTAACAATTTTCTTTTTTCTTTATTACAATATTTATGGCAAGACTAGGTACAAAATATATAATACAAAATATCAGAAGTACAATATCGCCGTGGTATATAAGTTACAATTTACAAAGTTTATTAGTAAGGCTCGTGTGACACTGGTTGTTATTCTGTCTGCGAATTTACAGCGAGGCGAAGGCACAACGAGCTGCCCGTAAATCCGCAGAGAACCCGCTGCGGGCGAGCAATGCCTTTGAATAGTCGCTACCAAAATGGATTCTCATTGGAAAATACAACTGTTTACTTTATTACTTTGAAGATACAGAAAACGACAGCGAAAGCAAATACAATGAAAAATTATGGCAAATCCATTTCTAACTAATCAACTGAACGAGAATGACTACTGTGTAGGTACTACTACCAAACGATTAATATTGATGCTAAAAAAATACGTTAAGGGGCGTTTTAATAAATCCATATTATCTTTAAGTAGGATCTCAAGTGGACATTTAATGTATTGTAATAATTAATATACCAAGCTTAAGTTGTCTTTTTAGAGATTGATCTCAGTCGAGTTGAGACGTTGATATTCTATTTATTATATAGCGACGCCCTTAAAATGTTGACCTTATTTAACAGCGTCTCAGTGCATGTCGCACTTAAGAGCGAAATTGAATTTAAGACATTTCAAGTCTCTTAAGCTCCCGTATATACTCTCACGATAATATCCTTCAAAATCGATCATAATTCATGACAGTGTTTTCACACTGATGAGTGACAACTCAAGTGGGCGATGTACTTATCTGCCCAGATGGGCTGTCGTTTACGAAACTTATCGATTTTATTTCTTATCTCGATCGAAACTCTTGTATCTCGATTCTTCTAAATCTCCCGTCTTGACCTTTTCCGCCTTATTACAAAACGAAGACTAACTATAGTACCGGGTTTAGTACCAGGTTTAAACTATGGACTAAGAAAAATGGTATTACAAAACCGAGTTTATCGCTAGTCCGAGGACTATCTGTGGTACTAAAGTTAAACCGCCGTGACCCCTAGTTTAACTCCAGTACTAACCTCGAAACATCAAATTTCAAAGTTGATAATTGTGTTTAGAGAACCAAATATAAACTAAAATAGAAAAAATGGAAATAAATTTGATTGATTTAATGGATTTAGAAGATTTAAAAATGTTAGGAACAAATCTGCGGTTCAATAGACCCCGTAGTTTTCGTTAGTTAATGAGTCGTTTAGTCTTACAAATATAGGTACATTTTACATAAGTCATGATAACTAAATATTCATTACAAAAACAGCAAAATTTACTCATTTATTTGTTATTTTTTTTCATTCTTTCCATCTTAACATATTGGTACTCGTCTTGGTTGATTTATTATCTAAAATGTAAACCGACTTGGAAATAAGTTAACGTAGTATTTCTTGGATTAAGAAGGAAATTTGTACTAATTGAATAACATTTTAATTTATTACACTGCCCATAACCAAGATAATTGCTTTTAACTAACCTTTTCTTCAAAAGTCCAATATTCGCCTCGTTTGTTATGATTCATTGCTCCATTTTTAATTGGTATAACTAAAATATACGTAACGTAAGTGATTCCACAACAAAAACAATTACACTTGTGATGCTGTTGCCGTGCCTAAATTGTTTTAAAAGAACAACGTTTCTTTATGTTACTTGAAGTGCTATTAATCAAAATCATAAATAAACCGAAATGTAAACATTTTGATAATGTTCAAATATGCGCGCCGTACTTCATTCCATTGTACGCTAGCTTAACAAGTCAACAGTGAATTAAAACAAAACCAAGCCATTTTAAATTATTCAGCTTTAAGATATATTTAAATAGCAAAGTAGTATATATTTAGCATCATCATCATTATCTAAATCACATTTTATTAAACATTTTGCCCTTCGTTTTATACATACTTGTGTTAAAAGGAACGGTGCGTCAAACGCGGAGTGAATGAATCAATGGATTACAGTAATTTTTGATTATACTCTGTGGATACGAATTAAATCAGGGACTATCTTCGGTACTAGTTAATCCTCGGTTGGTCTTGGATTTGTAATAAGAATGAATTTTAGTCCGAGTACTAACTTTAATACCGTAACAAACCTAGAATTTTTAGTCTTGGTTTAAACCCAGTACTAACCTATCTTTTTGTAATAAGGCGGTTTATGTCTATCTCAATGTAACGGAAATACAAACCAGTAAATTTTTACTTCCGCTCACCGCGTGACATATCAAAAGTATATCAAAAATGATAATATCTATAAATGTTCATGTATTTTTTGCGATAAAATTTATAACATTTTTACTCCCGCCGCGTTGTTTCGAAGACTGCAGCCTTCATGGACCACCTCTTTGACCATGCGGGAAGTACTTCTATTGCAATATCTAACATTCGCGTAAACATAAGAAATCATTAGGTTCAGTATATGCTAAGCCATTGGGCCTAGTTCCCATTTATAATCTGCATCTTTGTAGCGCGTACTATTATCCGCTCCGGGCGCGCCACGCGAGCGTCACGTCACACTTCATACTAACACGTTGCAGAAGCGTATACGCGCGGCGTGACCGCGGCAGTGCATTACTCATCGATAACGCGCGACCACACCGTCTGAGGGTCACCGTTATCTCGCTGGTCGTCGTTCGCTCGATTTTCGCCGATCGCGCCATTCTGAGGAGGTCGGAACGAGTCCACTGTCTAATTGTGTGAGACACAATTCTTCTTGATATGACGTGACAAAGTAACTACTCTACATGACGGGAACTAACTATGCAGTCTTGATGTAATGTCAATCGATTTCCAGTATTATACGCCGCTCAGTGGCGGAATTAACTAAAGCTCTGGGCGGTAGGTTATTCCCGGGCCTTTTAACTCCATTATCCAAAGAGGACCTTGTTTCTCAGTAACCGTAACACATGCAAGGTCCTGGGGGATACCCTCGATCACTACCCCCCAAGCCCGCCATTGATCCCGGTCTATTTTCTTACCGGATGCACAAAGAGTGATCCTTCGCGCCGAAAACCGAGGCAACATATTATCGGACTTATTTCATCATAATAAAACGTTTTCCAGAATTTTCTTAAACAAACAATCTACATCAAACACAAGCATTGAGTATCAATGAATGACCCAATATCATGAAACCTGTGCAAACATGCCGATGAGCGCGAACGCATTGTGTAAGTCGCGGCGCAAACACGCAAACAAGGAGGCAGACAACTATGCAAACACACGGACAAACAGTCGAAAGTGTAAGATATTATTGTATGGTGTTGTGGCATCACACAAGTGAGTTTAGGTGCAGGATGTTTTTTAATGTTTTTGTACCATTGCAGGTAATACGCGCGCCAGTAAGTTCATTAGTATATACTAATGAACGTACTGGCGCGCGCCATCTATCCGGGAAGATGCACTTTGATATCAAAGTGCATCTTCCCGGATAGATGGCGTTTACTAAGCAAGCTCAGTTCGTGCTTCTTCTTTATACAAATGAATGACTAAACGAGCAAACTACTCGCCCAATGGTACACGCTACGAGTACCCAGAAGCCTCAGCCAGAATTTTAAAATATAAAGCACTAGGCGGCACTAGGGTGCCTCCTCGTAATGTTTACAAAACGCAACTCGTGTCAATGCGTCAGTCACGTGTTAGTCTCTCAAGCAAGCATAATAAAATGACACGGTGTCGAGTCGTAGTTCTTTGCCACATTATATGCACACTGCGCTGGCTACGGACCCTATATTACGTCGTCAAAATTTCCAATAATCACACGGGCTACAATGTCCTTCAAACAAGAACAAAACAGTGTTTACACAATATTGATTAGGATTGTCCACATTACCAATATAAAGAGAGCGGCCCGTTTCTTATAAATAAACAATTAAATCTAGCCGCGACGCTCGACTTGTACAAAAGTACCCACTGTTTGCAGGATATACAAAAATATCCTTTATTACTAACAAAATAGCGACCTAAAAACCCACATTCGTTTTGTTTTCCTGTCCCACTTGACACGTCAAGCCGACTTCATAATAGAAAGTTCAAAACAAATACAGGAAAAACGTGCGTTTCCACTTCGGTTTGTTGCAAATACAATTATATGCAGCGATGGAGTGTCATACTCGCTATGTATAATGAGCAATAATGATCAAACTGCGTACTTTTAACAGACAGTGTGACATAAAAGGTTGTCAATTTATTTTGAACTGATTAATTTGCGACAACGCCAGTGTAAAGCCTCAAACGAAGCGAATTTTTGCAGCAAATTTCTTGAGACGAATATCGGCTGTCAAAGGGGTTAAGATTGCCTGGCCTTTGGAGTCTCAGATGGGCCACTTTTGAAACTGAGGCTTTTCCCGTTAGAATGATGTTTAATATTTTTTTTATTAAATCTTAAAAAAAAATAGATTATTGTAGCACGATAATGGCTCAAAGGGGTTTGCAATTATTAAAATTATGCTGTCTGACTACAACTTTCCCTCTCTCAAGTCACAAAACTTAACCTAAAAATGCTAACATCAAAATCTACAAAGAGTTTTATGCTTCCAAATTAACCTCAACGCGTAATATCTATGTACTTATCAGAAAATCTTTTTTATGTATTGTCTCTCTGTTTGCCGATGTGCGATTTATTTACCATTTTAATGTATATCGATCACCCACACCCAATATAATGTATATTGTAAGGTACAAATTACATTCACATAGATACGTGAATTCTGTTATTACACCGTACACCTGTAGGTATAACGTCTAGTGTCGGTAAACAAGACCTACCGAAACTGGGTCACAGTCAACTTATCTTATAATTCGCACTTATCATATTATCATTCCTGTTAAAGTTGTCAATTGTTTAGCGATAAAGCGAGAAAGTTAAACTTGCTGGGCTTAAATTGCAGTAGTAAATTAGTAGCAGAACGATTTTCGTCTTTATGTCTAAACATATACAGGGTAATTTTTATATAGCGTTAATGAAATCATGCCTAACAGTGTGCCAAAAATCATCCATGCATGACGAATATTTGCACCAAAAATCTGTAGTTTACTTTTATGATGTTTTTGATAAATCTACAGTTTCGTGTAAATATGGCGTGTGCGTGAGTATAATTCTGACAGCAAATATAATGTGGCTGCGACGAAATCTCTTAGGATAGTACTAGTGACTTAGAGGCGTTTAAAATTAAAGTCATCTTTACATTGAAATTTATTTTGTTCGAAATCTACACATTTTCATTAACATTAACGGTTCGAGTAACGTATTGTTTTATTTAATAACTCAATGTCGAAATGTATAACCTAAAGATTTATCATTCTTGTTATGCATGCTACAATCATAGTACCACGAAACGCGAACAAATAAGCCCATTCACACCAAATTGACTACGAAATGTCCACATATAACATTACATAACGTAAACAGGGCAATTCCACGTATTATATACCGCACACACAATCAATACAAATTAGATTAATTCAAATACATCTAAAATCTGAACAAACACATGTATTAACAAATCGACCATCTTAAAATACCGATAAACAGTTCGAATAATATGCTAGGAGGCGCGACCCGCGGTCCAGCCTCGAGATACGTCACAACTCGCTAATGTTACGTGTACAATACAAACTCAACCCAATGTTAAAGATTTGTGTAAATGGTATGACAACTGTGCAAAGTGATCGCTGTCTCTATGCCGGCCGTGACGTTATATCAGGTGACGTTTGGATCCGGGTTGGCTACAATGGTTTGGAAAGAGTAGTTTGGAGGTTTATAACGGCAAGGCAAAATGCTGGTCCGTTTGTCTTTTATGTAAGTCTGCCGTTGGGTTATGAAATCCTAAGCTATGATAAGTTATCACCAACAATCATAATTACTAATAATTGTAGATGAATAAGGTAAATTACGCCAATATCTTAAGCATTTTAATAAAGATGTAGGTTTTCGCCAAGTGTGTTCTGTCCCATGATATGATAGGCGGCTAGCCTATCGGCATATCGGGTACAAATTCCAGACTCCAGACTGATACTGAGCAAAAAAAACCCATATCACTTTGCCCGAGATTCGAACCCAGGACCTGGGAGCGCTACCGTACCGCGCATACAGTACGCCACCGAGACAGTCAATACAAAAACAAAGATAACAAAAATCAACGCGTTTTTAAAATGTAATCACGCCACGCGAATGGCCGTCGACCTCAATGCAGATAGAACGCATCTAATCAACGCGCGAGCTTTGTTTTGTTAACGCGCGATAACGCTCAAGTCGTTAGGCGGTTATCGCACGCCATCAGTTATTTAATATTTTTATTGAAACAAGCACGGTGTAACAAGATAACAAATGTGACAGGTTATCTTTGGGTAGATCTATCGTGTTCAACGTAAGCGGCGATAGCGTAGTTGGTTGTGGGACAGGCTGCGGAGACGAATGTCCGCAGGTGCATAACCGGGAGGCACACGGCTCTGACATTTCTAAAATTATTTGGATATTCTTAAGGAATTATTGCTTGCTTTAACGGTGAAGGAAAACATCGTTAAGAAACCTGCATATCTATGAAGTTCTCTATAGGAATTTTGAGCGTGTGTGAAATCTACCAATCTGAACTAGGCCAGCGTGGTGGACTAAGTTCTAATCTCTTTCAGGAGTAGAGGTATATGCCCAGCAGTGGGACAGTGTATAATACAGGGCTAATAGTATTATATCGTATTCAACAGTTCGTCCGGGTAGGTATCAGTTACCACCGTCAAATGTTTTGTTCTGTCACAGATCTAGAACTGTTGCTATGTAACGTTTCTACAATCGTTAACGCTTACGTTATGTATGATAATGACATATCTATTGCGAATCATTAGCGATTGATTTATCGATAGGGTATGTCATTCCCATACGTTTATTTTGTTTTCTATTAGCGATGCCATTTGTAGAAAGTCATCTTGGTGATGGCCCCCTGTAGTGTAAGCGCTGTTGTATTCCGGGGTCACAGAATATTGCATTCAATACAATCGATGTATCATAAGATTAGCAACAAATGACCCAAGACTTTTATCACAGTATCGCGTAAAAAATACTAAAATTTAAACATAAAAACACAACAGCTACAAAAAAACTCGTTTCTCAATCAATACAAAATCGCATAATTTCCGAGACAGTTATAAAATTGTAATTGAACGTGTCTACGGCGGCGGAATTCGAACCGGCACTCCCAGCGAGCCAACCTCCAAACCAATGCCGTAATCACAAATTAACAACCAATAAACATCAATGTCACAACTTGTTATGGTAATAAATTGACATAAAATATTTAATGTTAATCAATATGCAACATGTCCCACATTTTAGCATTGGTTTAATTATATATATCGAACTTATTTTTTTATTTCCATCATAAATGTTAGATGTTCCCCATCTTCTGTAAATACCTTTAAGGTTATTACCACGAACAATAAATTGACACTTTCAACATTACTACTACAAAGTACATAAAAAGGGCAACACACAAAAACTTAATTATGAACACACACATACATAAATCTTAAAATCTTGTCTGTTTTGCGCACACTACTGTACCAAATACAGCTTTTATAAAAGTGTGCATGAGCATTTGATCTTATACTCTGGCTAAAAGGAAAAATCATATTACTCTAGACAATGCAATAAAAAACACGCGCCTGTATGTTATATTGTATAAGGTAAGTACCAACAATTCTAGACAGTCATATCCATGACTCAATGTTAAAGTCGGCAGCGGGAATGAGGAATATTTGAAAGAAAGGGACAATGTTCAGTGAGTGAAGAGTTCGCCAAAGAAACAACAAAATGTCTCTGCACGCTAATTTTCTCTGAGACTGTGGCACTAGTCTTGTCGAAACAGTCCCAGCTCGCCAGCAACGAGTTATCATAGTTACTCTTTATTTTTATTATGTTTTTTCTTTATGTGGTATGTATTATTATTATTATAAACATGCTATGGCTAAATACGTCTACAGCGTTTCACTACAACATTATTACAATAACCAAATAGTTTTAACCTTTACATTTTCTTACACTATAAATCCACATTGAAGGCTGTTTCACGTTAAGCATGTATGATCCAACTCGTTACATATATTTGTGTATTTACACAAACATTTGTCTCGGTGTGGTAGTCACCCGCGGCCTCTGGAGCAGCTAGCACAAAGAGATGCCAATTGTCTATCGCAATACTATGTTGATACAGACTTGAAGTGACACCATGTCAAGTTTTAAGTATCGTAACGTATTTGAGATTTCCAGAGGCTTAATTTACTTCAATTCAATTCAATTCTTCGTCCTTCCCTACTATTTAAAATGCGAATGTAAAACCACATGTCAATATGCATTGTTTAATATTATTATGATTAAATTTAAGGCAGTAATATAACGTAGTAATACGTGCTTTTGTACGATTGCAGACTGTACAATCTCAAAAAAGAAATATAAATAAAAAATATATGTTTTGTCGTAACAATCATAGGTTAATCTGAAAATTATTGGCGTACACCTACGTACGAAGAAATAAAAAATCTTTTAATTCATACACTTACCACGGCTGCCGAACGTGTCATCTCTGTAAAAGGCGGTGCAAACAAATTCCCTAATACATTTGTTGTGGACTTACAAGCACATGGTTATTGGATAATATATACGGCGCCGCGCATGACCGTGTGAACGGGACATTTGGAATTTGGCCACCAACGGCATTATTTAAGCGGAATCGTTGCAATAATCGATGCAAAAATAAGCATTCGATTACCGATCACGCACGACATTTGGGCGCCGCGCGTGCGAACCGCTTTGTTGCGTTATATTGCAGATTCGTTGTAATAATTCACTATGTTATGTACCTAGAAGGACATAAGCAGAAGTTATTTGGTTGGGAAGTTCGTATGCGAAGTCGGATAACACTTATCGTGGGTTTTCCTAACACGATTTGGCCGATGTTACTTAATCCTCAAAACCTGAAACAGGAGGTTGTAAACCAACAGGGCAAGTGTTATTTTTTTAAATATATAACATGTATAGACGTGTCTACCAAAATGTAACTGATAATTGATTTTCAAAATCCACGCAATAATAAATAAGTTATAAAGCTGTGAAATTTGTTACAAGAGGTAGATCTAGCTCAGGTCACCCCGTGACCATGAAGGCAGCTTAATCTTCAAAACGTTGGGAGCAAATAAAAAAAAATCAATCCGAAAACTATTATTTCGGGGGAATAAGTAGATTTCAAATAACAGTTACAGCAAACAGTGACGTCACCGATAGTCACCGGCCATAACGCTGCGTGGGTGCAAAAGAATAAGCGGATAAGCCAACCATGCACCCACCCACCCCACAACAATATTTCAAATATAATTAACTGCTTCATTTCTCAACCAATTTGATGATGATTTCACAGGAGAATTTGTTTTCTTATCATGTTCTATTTCATATAAAATCATGTACTAACTCAAATATAAGAAACAACTGTAATCACATTTGTGATCTGCTCAAAGTGCATTGGGGCTACTCCTATGTAAATATATAAAAGAATGCCATGATAGGCAATTTAAGAAAAATGAGAGCAATTTTCATTGGAAAAATTCGGAATACTTTCTCATCGCATGCATTACGTGCTACAATAATTAATAAAATGCTTAACGATTTTGACATGAAATTATTATTGTTACCGGAATTGAATTTATTTTAACAGGCGCTAATTTGATTCGGATATGTGATTTACGTAAAGATAGATTGATATCGCTGTTTATTATTAATGTAATAAAGCCACAATCATTGGTCTCCGTTCATTCCCTATGCGCGTGGCGAATATGATCCATTAGAAAAGTATGACCCTAAATAAAGATTGTATTATCTTCTTAATCTTATATAATCTCTTAAGTACGATTAAAGCAATTAACAGATAAATAACACAAAAAACGCAATGAGGGAATTCCAAAAATACATGTTCAAAAATGGACTTATTCACATAATCATTTCAATCTAATCAATTAATTTTTTATTGGTTTATTTTATGAAACCAAACTAAATATAGTTCTACCGAAGGATGCTCGACTTCCATAAAAGCATTGATATCATTAAACTGTTTCCTACGCGGGTGCTGGCAGGATATATAAGGCAGTTGCCAAGTATATGATAAATGCATTCGTGCCTATTTTACGAACAAATTATTGTATTTGCGGCGGTATGACTGAGGTCTCTGGTTCGAATTCCGGTTCGGGAAAAGTGATGTTGGTTTTTCTACTCAATATCAGCGCGAAGTCTGGAAATATGCCCGATGAATGATAATAGGCCCGTCCCCCATGGCATGAGACCTAACGTAGCTGGCCAAATGTGTGTGTTATACCTTTGCCTACCCTTTCAAAGGTAAAAACACCGTGATGCTATGTGTCTACGTAAAAATATGAAGTATTTATTTTGCGACTACATATGAAGGGTTACAGAATGTAGGTAAGCGAACATTTAAGTTAAACAAATTGTACCCAATTTTTAAATAGCTTCTGAATTGCCCAACTTTAATTTAGCGGGTCAGTTTACACCAAAATATAACAATGTGGAAAAGATTCATAAAAAGATATCTATTACAATTTCGTAATGAGTTTTTCTTTTTGTGAATATCCTTACCAAAAGAGTTAGATTTGGTTTCCTGCACTTTTATAAGTAGTTGGATAGTGCCTATAATACATCATTTTTGGATAAAATCAAACGGGATCCTTATTCTACATTTTGATAAAGTGTGTTGCACTGACCCCCACATCTGAACGAGATACGGTAGACCAAAAGCTGAATATTTGTAATTTTAATACAATTGTAATGTATGTGCAAAATTGTAATCCAGGACACTAAGTGAATTTATTTTAAGCATGTCAAACTTCTAAAGAAATTTCTCTAATGTTTTTTATTTTATTCCTTTTAATATATAAGTTATTTAGATTTGTACTACTATCTGAACGCAAACTGTATGCTCTTGCCGAGTGAGACTTGGCTTGCCGAGTGAGAAAATCAAAGGAAATAGTTGGCAGATACTTTGTGATCAGCAAAAACATTGCTCTACTGTATTAAGGTTTAATTATCTTTGTATGTCATGTTTTATGTGTTTTGTTGTACTAAACATTTTTTTTTTAAATGATAATTGCCACACGTCAAAAAATATAATGAATTGTCCAAAGCGAAAAGTTACGTAAAATATTTTTCGCAAACAAACAAATGCTACACATTTTTGCAGTTTTTAATTAATTATAGAGATAATGAATAATTTAATTGAATTACTTAAAATACTGTCGAAATTTTTACGACTAATAAAACTGAAACTGACGCAATAGCGTTTTTGTGGCATTCATTATTATAATTATGACTAATATAAAATCACTTCATTTTTACCCGCGACTCCACCCTTGTGAAGACTTTTCCCGCCACAACAGTTATTATGTTAACCCAGGACATGGTCTAACCGTGTGCTAAATTTCATCAAATTCTCTTAAGTTGTTACTGCGTTTACTTCTAACAAGCATCCGAACATCTTTAGAAATTTTCTCGTTTACAATATTAGTACGTTTGTTTGAACAGCTTAAAGGAGTTTATCTTGAGACTGATCTCGGGATCTTCGTCTCATCTGTAGCACTCCCGTAACTTTATTACTAATGAATACATTGTTTATTCGTAAGCCCTTAAAACGAAAACATTCGTAACATGATCAAACTCACTGGAGTTTAGAGCTGATTTCTGATAAGAACGTAAACTGTCACATCACTTCGTAATCCCAAAATTGCGTATCGATACGCGGAAATATTACACCACCGAAAATTACCATTGCACTGTGACTGAACAGTTTTTTTATTTCTGGCATGTGTAGAGACTAAGTCAGTAGTTGATAAATCTGTTAATGTTGTCGGTTGTGTTGATGGTAAACTTCACCACACAGAACATAAACCAGAACTTTGATTAATACTAACAACATGGCACTATGTTCGCGCATCTTAAAACATCATATTGGTCACCATGACAACAACGTTTTGCAAACCAAAACACATCACTTATTGTGTATAGTTGCGTGGCAGAACATAAAGCTATCTAGAAATACTACCGCTTATCAAAAATTAAAAGAAAAATAACCTTTTTTACTCTCGCAATAAGTTGCATGTTGTCGAAAAATGAGGAAATACGTATATAAATTGCTTGTACCTTGAAGTTTAAAGGGCGTTCGTCGTTACCACACGTGCCCAGCAGCATCTCATCCTTGTTCACCTGCTAACGGAGATCACACACTTGATCACACTCACGCACGCACACAACACAGACACGAACACGAACACACACAAACACCTTATACCTCTTTCAACATTGGCACTAAATATTCACCCTTGTACCACATTGCAACGCGCGCGCATTATCACTGATTTTCGGATAGTTGTGTTTATCTTCGGTGGGCGGGGAGTGGGGCGATAATCCGCCGGTATCAGTAAGGCGGTCGACACACGTCAACTCGCGACGCGCCCGGCCGTACGACTGAGCGTTTGTGGGTCATGCATGCGCACGCGCCGGTGACGTCGCGTGAAAGCCGACTGTCATAGTGACAAAAATGCGACATTTCAACATTTTGAAGGCTTCGTTCTGTGTGAAAGATGTTGAAGCAGCTGTCGTGGGTACATTAATCATTGCGGAGATGGGTTCGCAAGAGGATATAACACATATGAACTTCTATATGACAAGAACTGGAAATTATGAAACACAGCCCATGATACTGGTTTCTGAAGTCTCAGCAGTCAGATGAGAAATTGGCGTTTTGTGGCATAACTACACCATATTTTGTTAGGGGATCCCAAATTATTTTATACTAACTGGCTTTAATCCACACGAGGGTACTTATAACATCAAGCACGATGAAGAAGGATTTGACTTAATATGTACGTCTGAGCGTCTGCCTGGCGTTAACCTCCCTAGAATTCAGTCTCAGTTGAACCATGAAAAACACCACACAAAACATTATCCAACCCAAATCTAACCAAGGAACTGTCAGATCACAGCCAGTATATGCTGCCAAGAAGACAATAGAGATCACCTTCTAAACACTTGATATGAAGAAATGCCCTGACGTTGGAGATGTACTTGGAATTTAGATGATGACATATCACATAACCCACATTCATAAGACCACGGCGATGTCCCCACAAGTCGCAGAACTTTAACACCGAACGGATCTGGTTGGAATAAATGAATTTAAACACGCACCGTTTATCAATGTATAAACATTAGATTAGACGGTATCTAATGTTTACTCCGCCTATTTGACTTCCACAAAATGGGATGTTGTCGTAACGAGATAAAGATGTTGTTATAATATTAATAAGTCTTTTTTCGCGTATTAATGTGACAATATGTCACTTGCTAAGTCTTCCACGCGACTCTGTTTGCGTGAGGTCTTCTGAAACCGCATTTTTTTTCAACTAGCCTTCACATATTTTAGTATCTGACGATCACTTTCATCTGGGATACTTGCAGAATTCAGAACCTGGACCACATGAAGTAACTAATCATGTCAGAAAGTGATTGGGCAGGTACCAGACCTTCGTATATTTCTGCCAAGCACCAGTGTATAAATATGGTGTTCTATTTAAAGTAAAATTTACATCTCAAGAATTCCAGCACTAAACATTATCACGCAGCACTTTAATCCCAACTATCTGGAACACCAGTTCACTGCAGATGTTTCGTTCACGAGCGTTTCGTCACTGTGCAGACAATAATTTCACCACCTATCGATTCGTATTGACATTTCAATGAGATCATGTGATTTGTGTAAGCCGCTACTCTGTCATCTGCATATCTCATGCATTATTGATGCAAGTCTCTGTGTCTTTGGTTTGGTGTCAATCAGACTGGTCTTTCGGCGCCGCGTTTGGATAACTATGATAGATTTATAAACATTACTCTTTATTATATTATTAATGTTTTGGTCTACTACGTTCTCTCATTGCGTACCTACCTTCTTTATTCTCTGCACCATCTATAGGTTGACTGGTAGGAAATGGCTTCGGTAATTAGTTCACTTTTATACTTTTTATATGTATCAAGTATAATAAATTGATAAAATAATTGATGTGTTGATTGAGCAGATGAATTACCAGACAAATTAATTTATAATTAAACATCTACAATTGCAAAGGAATCATGCGTAGCCAGCCTTAATGGAAACCAATAAATGATTGGAGAAAGATCTCGAAGGATTTAAAGCAATAATTGATAGTTATTGGGCTTCGGTATCTCGCTTAGCGAAATGCAACAGAAAGCTGGCATTTGAAGCCGATGTTCTATTCGACAGTGGTTTTGCACCAATCTTCCCCATCTAATGCTATATACAAATCTACATCGCTAACAATTTCAACACGAAGGTAGATTGTGGTAACCGTGTTCGGTGACGCAACCAGACAATTTGACTCGCGGATCTGAATCCAAACTCCCACATTAGTTATACCATGGTTAATTCATTAGCCTGTCGCGATGTAAAGGTGGACACCCAATAGAGCTTTAGAAACGTAACATTTAACTACAGTATGTTGGCGAGCATTACGAAGCAATGCCAACTCACTCGCGAGCATTCGTTTTTGTGCGATTGCAACGCAGGATAACATGATATAGTTAAGTGGTCCCTATTCCGTCTAGGGAGCCATATTTGTTTTTTTTACAATTATTTGCGTTCTAATGAAAGGACAGCTTTGAAGGCATATAGATATAAGGATCAAAAATGCCCTTTACACGTACGGCAATCAAAGTTCTTTGGTTGGAATTCTCTTAATTACACCAGTAGATGGAAAAGGGACTGAAAGACCCCCTGACTTCAGTTTTCGACGTCATTAATAGTTTTACGTAAAAATAGCATCTAATTAAGCTTCGTGTTAATACTAAATCGGTATTTAAGTACCTCAAAAAATTACACATTTTAAGTCCGAGAACTGTCAAAAATATCTGTACATACGACATTGTTTTTTTAAGAAAAAGTAATTGCATTTTTTTTTATTAAATTGTTTCAATGTTTGAAGTGTCTACTAAAAATACCCCAAAAGCAATCGAATATTGTACTCGCGAATGTCTCAATGGCTGCCTACTTTTACGTCGCGGTGCGTTAGCGCATGTTAAATGAATACGCGCATGCGTCGATTACCACCGAAATGTGCACACAGTTATTTTAACAAGCGCATGTCATTCAGACTGACTAAATAATGATGATTTCATAGCATTATTATAACCGCTAATAATAGAAAAGGAAATATGTTAGGTATGTTTCTTGTATGCGAATTACTTTAGAGTAGGTTGCAAAGCCTTTTCATTTTTTAGCATAACGTTGTTTGAAAATGAAACAAATGTAAATACTGGAAATTTGATATTACACTGTCGTATCTCAGTGATGATATTATGCCCTGCGGACAATGAAAAATAGTTCCTATATTATGACCCTTAAATTTGACACTTTAGTTATCAATCTATTAGTAAGAGGAAAATTTGTGAGTTTCTTTGTTGTTGGAGCTAATCTCTATAACTATTGAACCGATTTTGATAATTATTTCACTAATAGAAAGCTACGTCACTCCTGAATGCGATAGGACATTTTTTATCCGGAGCAAATACAAAGCGGGGCTTTTCTCTCAGAAAAACATTTTCAATGCGACTGGACTAAACTGTATAACAAATTAACTATACCTACAATTAAATTCATTTAAAAAATAAAACAAATTGTGTACAATGATTCATACACAGAGGGCAAAAGGTGCATTGTCTGTTAATATAAATATTCACAAACTTAGAATGCAAATTATTTCCAAACAATGGTTCGTTTCAGTCTATTCTGTTTTTTTGTTTGTTAAATTAATAATACGTGCATAGTTAAAATGTGTTAATTAGTATGTATAAAAAATCATATATTTTCAACACTCAACATTTTGACTAATATATTTCGCCAATTTACATCAAAATATGCTTATAATGGCGGGAATTGTAACAATCATCAGTGCAATGTCGGACTATTCGGCAATGTATCTCTAATGCTATTTATGTTGCCTGTTTTGATTTTCCACAGAAAATAAAGCTTCTAGAAAAGGCCTATTAAAATATTATGGATAATATAAGTTAGTAGTACATACAGTTCAGGTTTCGACTCTCAAAAAAAAAATACCAAAAGCATTTTTTCAAAGCATCATTATTTTCGCCATATATGACTGCTGATGGTGAAACTGCGTAATCTACTATCCTACTTACTGTGCAATTACCCCCCCCCCCCCCGGCTCCATTCTCCTCTCAATATTCGCGGTACATAAATCCATAACGCAAATTACCACATTAATGATGAACTCTTGACGTCTTATATCAAATGATAATAATATTTTCATAGGCGTCTAATTAAACGGATAAGCTCCGCCGGGCACACGTACTCAAACATTAACATTAAACTTTATTATCATTGTGTCAAGATACAAATTCAAATGGTGGTTGATTAATCCGAAAGTAACGTGACCCAAAACGACTCGACAGATATTTGGGTACACCGAGTACAATGCGATGTCAATAACGTGACACGAGATAGTGAGACACATTGTCGCGTAATCTGCGATGGATTACATAGTTCGTTGTAAGTCACGTGGGTATCATGTGATTTGCCTCGCGCGCGTGGACTACGAACCTGTAACATGTATGTCCAAAATTGGCATAAATATTTTTCTCCACACACGCCATTTCATGTGATGCTGTCTCCGTGTAAGCTACGTGTCCCGCATGTTGGTAGGGTCAGCTTCCCTGATCTCCTCTTCGCCCTATCCTTAATCCCATTTTCAGACCAGACATGCTGCGATATCTTCCAATCATACTGCACGTGTCATGCTATAAGTTATATTATACATCTTATGTTATCAATGCACACATTGCATCATATAGGTACGTTTACGGATCCGCAGTTTTAACTCCTTATTCCTATCGTCTTAAATAGCCCCCATCACTTCCTGATCCGTATTTCTTTCAAGACTACCAACTCACCTATGATTTATCTAATATTGCCCATCTATAACCCTAAATGAAACTCCTTTCTGTAGTTTCGAAATTGTACGCTAATATACGGAAATACAGACACACAAATTAATTAAAAAAATCTCTCATCCGTCTTATATTACTCCGCTTGACTCATTTTTTTTTATTATTTTTCTGGTTTTATTGTATGTTCGTGGGATGAACGGAACGTAAATTGTGCGTGATACGGAGTGTGTAATGAGCGAGCGAGAAGGAAGAGATTTGAATATTTGAATTAGGAATGAGTGTCATTTTTTACAATATTCCGTTTGAATAGTGCGAGTTTATGTGGAGAGAAAACCGTACCTTTGTTGAAAGACAAATATAAAAGGAGCGACAACATTTATCCTTTTATTTGCAACATCCCACATGTTTACTCGTCATCACTTATTATCTATAGAACACAGTGCACCTGATATATACGTATATATCCTAGTTATGCGAAATAAAGGCGTATATGAAGTGTATTAACATAACAAACGTATCGCCGCGGGTCAAATGTCGCCGATAGCCGACTGATCCGCGCTAAAAATACATTATCATTACGAAATTATGTATCTAATTAAGAATACATAACGAGATGATTGTATCCGATGCGTGCGCATGCGTTTAATATAAATAAATTAGCAATTCTATCCAATTTGCTTTTGTTATTTAATGTCAGTTTTTGCTAAGTTTAAGGCATTTTATTTATTAAATGAGTTATATTAATTTTTTGAATACATATAGGTAAAAACTAACACCGCGGTAGCCTCAGTATTAAACTTTACTGTTTTTTATTTGTTTTATCGATTCTGCGTCTAAGTATACAGTTAGCGAAACGCCATATTGCCTGCCGTACTTCCATCTTGCTCGCACACACGCTCGCATTCATACTTCCAGTTTTCAACCTGGCACCCAGTCCTTGCGTCCCTAAATGTATTTGATTTGATTGTACTCCCAGAGACAAAAAAAAAGTGACATCTGAGAGGTTATCGGCTAGACTAATCAAATAAAAAAAACATATCCTAGTCCATAAATGCTTTTACTCTGTTGACTTTTAGTAGGAGTCATACAATAAATAGAATTAAGTTTAGATTTACAATCCGCTTTCAATGAACGATTCCAGTCGCTTTTTCTGACCTATCTGAATAATAGACCAATCAGAACAAAGTTTATCTTGACATGCTTACAAGTTACTTACTTTGACTGGTTCATTCTCAGAATCGGATTGAGATTGGGATCGTTTATTGAAAAATGCTGTTAATGAGCTCTTGTTTTTCAGTCAAATTTAGAGAACAAAATAGAACTATGCCTTAAGTTGTAAAATATCTACCTATATTTACAAATAAATAATCGGATTTCATTGATCTAAAAGACTAAACTTAAAAACATTGTAAAATTAGCTTGAATAGAGCGTTACACTAGCCCTATCAATCACTTGCATTCACATACAGGCTACTTTTTATCCCGTATAAAGATAAACCTCGACATTTATTATTCTAAAGGTATACACACACGCTCGTGATATGATATAAAATGTTTTCACCGGGATAGCGACCACCACACACAAGATATAAAACCCGCTATAACCACGTAAGTGTGCCGCGTTCCGGAATCAGCCTGTGTATACCTGGTTTTCATAGCCAGCATAATTGTGACAACTGACAAGGGATAAACATCTTCCGTCACCAACACTATTTGGACACCACTTTTTAACAATCAGGTACAGTATGGTCAAATCTCCGTGCCCTAATAAAAAAGAATCATAACATAAAGAATGAACGCCACAGGAGCGTTAACAATAAATCACCACGTGATCGTACGAGTAACATCACAGTCGGTTGTCGCACTCGTGCGATATCGTATTGATTTATACGAGCCAGTGCGCGCACGACCCCTGTCCTTGCGTTAGATGTTCAACATAATTAATACGATTAATTAATATCACAACGGTTGTTGAGACTACGTTATGTTTTGCTATTTGACTGTTAACCTTAGGCCTAAGATACAGTTGCGTACGTGTAGGCTGTCGCGTTATGTTCTAACCCTGGAGCCACACTCGCGAGTGAACCTTATAGAAAACCTGCTCACGAGGTGGTACAGGCGGAGACTACGCGAATGCTACAGTATAGTATTGTTTACTACAATATGGACGTTATTGAAGTGGCTACGATTATTGCGTTGTATTACCAAAAGATTACAAATATTACCCAAAGAAAAAGATAAGATAATACGTCGCAACATGACAAAACAGCATAATGCGCGTGCGCTAGAGTTATCTAGAGTGTGGTTAGGTCGCGTCGCCGACGGCGTCCTTTGACTACGGACACAAAACTGACACCGCACCCCGCACTCACACTCGCGTCGTCCTTTAGCCCAGTGTGTGGGTGCGTGGTGACAGTAGACACAAGATCTGCATCCATGATTTGTTAAGCGTACAGCTGTCGCAAGTTGCAATAAAGAGCGATATTAACCGTGTATTGAATATCGGTCTATTCGTATTGGGCTTCCTTAGACTTGAAATTGTGCTTGTTTTTCTTCTTGTAGCTTGTATATGGTATTAAAAGTGTAGAGTACCGAGTAATTCGGATCTGTGCTTGGAACTGATTATTTGCATTTCTTTTCTGTAATTCAACTATAGCTATGCACGAGTATGAGTCTTGGTTGTTTCCTATTTCACAAACTTAAAATTCGTTATGGCAGAATATTTATATCCGCCCGGATATGTTTAACATACGCCATGTCAGCCCACCCAAGTATGTATAACGCGTTCCGAGATCAGCCTATATATATCCGGTTTTAAGCAAGCCAGTATACTTGCATCAATCGGCGCGAGATAAACCAGTGTCTCGTGAGTCAACACTCCATATAGAGTCCACACCGCTAACCACCAGGTGCAGTGTGTCAATTTACCACGCCCGTATTGCAAAAGTTTAACATAAAAAACCATAAGCGCACCTAATGTACTTATCATCACACCATCCTCATTTACATACATACTTCATCCTGATCATCCTCCGATCAAAACCCAAATAACATTACAAAAATATACTCTCATCAAACGGACAAACAGAATAACCGTCAAGTTATGACATAACAAGCCGTGTGTAAATGTTATTGGTCGCTGTACGTAAACACTGGCTTGTTTGCGTCGCTCGGACCGTTTGGCGACGCGGAGGGGGTCGGCAGGGCGACTTCAACAACATCGCGGGTTAGATATAACCGGATGGTACACGTCACACGCCACTGGACGGTTCAAAGGCGATTATAGACGTAAACACTCCACTTTTGTAGCAAATATTGCGACGACTTGGTTCTCAGGCTAGGCCAGCGATTTTAAAAGAACTGTGGTTACTTCTCAAAGGCAAGTCGCGAAGAAGTCCTTGTGAGTTTTGGTTACGCAAAAGTAAACAGCAGTAGCCCTGCCCTGGATATTATGTTTGGACGACTAAATGATAAAAATTAATTTCAACCATAATAAGTATTACGACTGCTGCAAAGTTCTCCGAATAAAAAGTCGACAAAAACATGCCAGCATCTCGGCAGAATTTCATCAGTAACTAGGCTTTCCGTTCTAAAAAATAAATATGTGTTTTAATATGAGCGAATTCATGATACCGTCACCTTCCTTCAATAAAAGAATTATACTATCACCTGTAAAGCAAAATAGCATCAGTATCCTGACCTGGTACGCGTTCCACTG
The DNA here is from genome assembly GCF_014839805.1 of Manduca sexta. Taxonomy (NCBI): domain Eukaryota; kingdom Metazoa; phylum Arthropoda; class Insecta; order Lepidoptera; family Sphingidae; genus Manduca; species Manduca sexta. The sequence goes on from NC_051118.1 coordinate 9,292,771, forward strand.
GTGCAGCAGGTGGTGGTGGCAGGCGGCGCAGGCGCGCACGGTGCCCTGCGCGTCCTTCGGCCGCGAGCGCGGCGGCCGCGGGTGCTGCTCGCCGAAGATAGGGAAGTACGGCTGCTTCGTCTGGAATACACACCAACGGTCATGTTATCGCTGTTATGTGATAATTAAGCTAAATAATATATTGGGAATTATGATAGGATATTTAATCCCCGTTTTTAATAATCTATCCCGATCGCTGTATTCAATCCATCACGAACGTAGACCAATCAGAACAGAGTTTTATTTGACATGGTTATAAATATTCATTTTGATTAATTTGTTCTCAGAATTGGATTATTTATTGATCGTTTATTGAAAACGATAAACCATAACATGGTTTTGTAATCTACTGTATCTATGGTCGCCGGCAAACCAGCGCAACGAGATTAGACTACGCCAAACGCATGTTTATGCGCCAACGCAAACGTTCGCAATTTGAATAACGCGATTGTCAAAAATGGCAGACGCGCGACTAAGGACAGGGTTTCTTGTATACGAGACCCCAAATAGATAGGTAATGCCAAAGGGTAGGTAATTCTACCTTCAAGTAACAATGTGCAAGCACTGCTGTGTACCAATTGAAGAATATTATCAAACTTAGCATCGAACCTTTAAAGAGGAGGTATACAGTTAAGTTCTAACCAGATGTGATGGTTTATTTATTTACTAACTTCTAATTGACAATTTGGTTTTACCTTAAACGCCTCACACTAGGCTAAGCCTGTATCGTGAGGCGTTTTACAAGAATATCTTATATTCAGTAATATAAACATGGAATCTCCAGTAGTGCGACGATTATTATTAGCTATTTTTCAAAGTGGGTATTAAGGAAGTAAATAAATTTATAAATAGTGCAAAAATGGAAATTAAGTCTAGATCTAAAATTCATAAAAGAATAATTGTATAATTTCCGAGATTAGAGTATATTCCAAAAACATGTTATATTTTAGATATTAACCCAACACGCTTTGCTTAGGGTACAATTATCAATGCATCGCTAACAGAACCGGCTAATTCCGCACATAAACCGCATCATTTATGTTGTCAATAGAATATTTACATTCGTCGTAGTGTTGCCAGTGGTATTTGTATAAGGATTCTAAGTATAACCTTTTTGTTGTGTATGTACTAAAATCGTTTTTGGCTTCGGCAAACATTTCAATAAAGTCCATTATCCTTAAATTATAGTCTTTCCACCTCCAACTATATTTTTGTATTCACTTATGCTATTTATTTGATATTTTTCCGTGATATTTTTTTATTATTCTAATACAATCACGAGTCACATCAACTAGCTGAAGGTTCAAGTTGAAAACCAGCGCGAGGCACACCTTGCCCGACATTTTGTGCTGAACTGGAACTTTTTCTGAGGTATCATAAGATGGAAGAGCGGCGATAGCCTAGTTGGGTCTGGAACGGACTGCCGAGACGAATGTCAGCAGGTTCAAATCCCAAGAGTACACATCTCTGACTTTTCTAAAAAAATATGTGTGTCGTCTTTGTGAATTATCGCTTACTTTAACGGTGAAGGAAAACATCGTGAGGAAACCTGCATACCTGAGAAGTTCTCTATGTATACGAATTTCGAAGGTGTATGAAGTCTAGGCCCGCACTAGGCCAGCGTGGTGGAGTAAGACCAATTCCCTCTCAGTAGTAGAGGAGGCCCGTGCCCAGTAGTGGGACAGTATATAATACAGGGCTGATATTATTATAAGATGGATGTTGTTTGTACAGTCTATACATATACAATATACATATTACTTATTTTTGTACGTTGTTTATAAATGTTTGTATGCGTCCCAGTATACTGTACGAATAAAGTGGCCCACGTAAGTGTGTCGCGTTCCGGTATCATCGTATGTATTGGATACCAACAGGTCGGAATAATTGTGTCGACTGCCGAGAGGTAAGCATTTCTCGCCAGTGGACATTCTATTGGCCCCCACTGGTGCATTGGAGTCACTTTCCGTTAACGCATAAAAAAATATTTTCTTTCTTTCTTTTCTTTCATATCCATCTGTCTCAGTGGTCAGTACGTGGTTAACACGCCAGCGCTATCGGCAGCTCTGTTTACAATGAAGACAGCGCCGCGGTTCAGGGGGCGCGACATGACACTCGGCGATAACCACAACCGACGTGTTTAATGTTTACCCCTCGCGGCGACAACCTACATGCATGCCATACTAACACTTCACCGCAGCTTCGTATGAGTTAAATCATGTTCTTTTTTGGTAAGATAAACAGTCTTGGATGCAAGCCGCTTCCAACACGTCGACGTGGAGATCCTTGGGGGAGACCTAGGTCCGGCAGTGGACTTCCTGTGGCTGATGATGATGAAACAGTCTTAATTACAAAACATGTTTTAGCGTTAAGAGGTGGTTAAGAATTGCATCAATAGCTGTCAAACACATCACCGGTTTCCTAGTTTAAATCTTATTAAGAGGCAAGATGGCGGGGTTGACTTACAGCTGATCGAGTAAATTTGTGTTTTAACTAAGCATAGCTTTGCGATTTTTTTATAAGTAAGACTGATAGGGGACAAACGCATACGATCACCTAATAGTAAACGATCACCGGCGCCCATAAACCTTTGCAATACCAAGGAGAATACCGACCTTTTAAATAGGAATACGCTCTTAATAAATAAATACTAAATACATAACACATGTTGAGTGGTAAATAGATACTTACTCATTGGACGAGTTCACTCGTTCAGATGTTCAAGGCGATAAATTTATAAGTAGGTAATGCTTAACGTATTAAGTGCGATAATTCATCATGTAAATAAAGAGTCGGAGTTTTCGTTATCGAAACAGCATCAAGTGAAATAGGCCCTTCGCACACTTACCGTAAAGTTTAGTTAACGTAGGCGAATAAACCAACAAGTATTAAGAAATTTTACCTAAAGGCCTGATAGCAGGGTAATGAGAAGTCGATACGTATGATTCACGGTCAGTTCAATACATATAACTATACATCGCGAGCGAAAGCCAATCATCATCATCATCATCATCAGCCCCTTGCAGTCCACTGCTGGACATAGGCCTCTCCCAAGGTACGCCACAGAACCCGGTCTGCTGCTTTATACATCCAGTCGTTGCCGGCCAATGTCGGCAAAAGCCAATGTCAATTAGATAAATGTTCATATAAGTAGTGCTGGCTCCAAACTAAGACAGGAATGTAGAGTTTTATCATCAGTGAATCAGTTAGTATACCCGGTTTCGAATAGGTCGGGTTTGTGTCGACTGGCGAGAGATAGTCATCTCCTGTTAGTCGCCATTCCATCCATGATCATGACTTTATTCCACTTACCATCTCGATCGATGGGCTCACTTTACTTTGCTTGCTTAATAAAATTACACTCGCAAAGATAATGACAGCTTGCATGAAAAATATAGTTTGCAACATAAAAAATAAGAATTCACGATACTAAGTGACGTCACATGTATTATAATGCGGTCGTGTGAAGGAGATAGTAAAATGCATTGTGATCCCCCATACACGTCCAAACTGCATCAATTTTAATATTTTCACAGATTACACCCGATACAGTTAATTGCCACTCAGCATAAAGTTACGTAAACAAAAAGATAAAATCCAGAGAATTAAACATCTTCTATAGTCTAGATTTATCATGATTAATTAAAAAGAAAAAAAAATACAGATTTTCTATTGTAAGAATAAACAATACATTTCCTACGTATTGTGGCTACATTTATTAATATTTAAATTGTGTGAATATTATGATAATTAAAAGCTTCCTTCATAAAATAAGATTTCGGTGCGTCGCCATTCATTATTTTACAGTTACATATTTTATACTGCCTTTTTTAATGCCAGTAGAGCCTGTAACTCGAGTAATATGGAGCCATTGTATAGATGTTAATCGACTAAAACTAATAATAGGTCAAAGAATAATAATTGGGGCAAATTTTCGAAGATTGTAATTCTCTTAGCGGGGTAATTTTAAATCAATATTTAAGAAATGTGTAGGGTAAAACTAAGATTGTTTTTAATACGTGTTATTGGATCGTCAGCCTCTTTCTAGATAGCAGAATACACAGCTGGAATGATAAGTAACTAACCAAAGATGATGGGAAATCTATGCCTCTAATCATACAGATGGGTATACAATAGCCAGCGAAATAATCTTCCATGAGATGGTGATGGTTTACTATCACTATCTCTATCTCATACCAAGACAACACAGATCAACTTGCAAGCGCAGCGAAAACAAGTGCGTGCGCGCATCTCCCCGCGCGTCCGCCGTCCAGTGCAGGGTGACGGGTGCGGGGTGACGGGTGCGGGGTGACGAGTGCGGGGTGACGAGCGCGATAACCGCAGGGCCGCAAGGTCAACCCGACACTAGAGATATTTTCCATTGCGATAACACCGCGGCACCGAGCCACCCGGCGACCCCGCGCGATAGCCTCAGTGGCTGTTTCAATTTATCGGCTATTTGCTGGCGAGGATTGATTGGTGACGTCATCGTGTAGTTGGTCTAGTGGAGGCGTAAGCGTGAAGCACTAGGTTCAATTTCGAAATAATACTTGTGAATTGCCCGAGATAGGAATTTATATCTCATTTTATGACAATAAGCTCAACTCCAAACCACATTACAACATGTAAGGAATTTTTATTCGTATTTTGAAAACAAACTAACAACTAAGAAAACAATGCATTGTTTAAGAGCATTTGTTTAATTATCCAGTCACGAGTTGCCAATTGTTCTTCATGATTATCATCAGAATTATCCATTAAGTTTTTATGTGAAATCATTTGTTTGATAATTAGACACAGAAAAAAAAAAGATATAAAAATTATCATCAATTTTAGAAACGCTGTATAATTAAAATATTTACATTCATAAAATGAGCTAAAAGTGTGAATATTATTTACATTTATACTGCAGGAACGAGAGCGTAAAAATATAATTAATTAGATGTCGGCAACAGATCTAACACACAACCGCGTACGCACATCACGCGTCACAAAACTTGACCGGGCTATAATAAAATAGTGGTTCACTTCGAGCCACTGACAGGAGACTATATCAAATATAAAGAAAATAGTCCGAGGCCTTTAAGCGAGTTAAGATTAGCAAGAAAATTTGCAGGAGTTGACTTCGGCACGCAATTTTTACCACGTATTTGAAAGGTTGCAGGAGTTGCAGTTAGTTACATGTCTAAAACATTATGAAAATATTGCTGCTAGTGTATACGCATCGAGAAGTCTTTGCGCTATATAATGCTGCTAAAATTGGTAGTCTAAACTTTGTTTTAGTCCGGCCTACCCCTGAGTAATGGAAAAAGCCGGCAGTAGGTCATCGGTGTATCAATGTTTTGTTACTTGCGTCCTTACGCCAAATAAATGATGAATCATTCACACAATATCGTTTAGATTTGATTCAACATATTTTTCTGCCATTGACAGGGCTTAAACTTTAACCTCTGAAAGCCCAAATTAGATCCTTATAGGAAACTACCTACATTATCTCCGAGTAGCCTACCCTAGCTTAGTTTTGTGAATGGACTTCAACATGAGCGACGTCGCGTCCAAAAGATAGCTAGCAATCCCAATATTTCTGACATTATAGACGTTCATAAGTAACGGTGATGCTACTTTCGCGTATATTCTGCCATAAAAAAACCCCAACACAAAGCTATTAGCGTCTGTTTATAAAAACTAACAAATAAAACCGAGTGATCCCTATTATCTGGCGCAATTACGGTCGGTGTCGCGGGTCGCGGTGTATCGCGAGCATTTACATACTTTAACGTAAACAACGGTTAAACTAGCCGCTTTGAGACTGGCTTGCACAACGACTTACTAAACATGTTTAGCTCTCAATATATTTAAAACCTCGTGCTGTCACTGTCATTCATTAGAAGTTGCTGAAGACAGCACTATGCTTAAAACATATTTATCATTAATCATGTTCAGTGAGAAGTTGTGCAAGCAAGGGTAAGTGTACGGTTTAAATGAGTTCTCAGCCTTAATATTATTTATCTAATGTGGTGACTACAGTCCAACACCTGTTCGATTATCAGGAATACAACTATATGAAGTCTTAGTTCTTAGACGGTAGACCGAAATGGCGATTGGAAACGAACCAGAACGTAGATAATAATGGCAGTTGATTCGTTGAAGGATCTCGTGAGGCCTTGGCCGATTACGGGCAATTAGTATTACCATAGGATTTTTTTTACAGCTTTCAATGACGAGACGAGCTTGCCGTTCGCCTTATAGTAAGCGATAAGACCGCCCATAAACAGTAGAAACACCATCCAACACCTTTAATTACAAAGTATTGTTTGGTATTCCACTGCGCTCGCCATCCTGAGACATCAGATGTTAAGTCTCATTATGTCCAGTAGTTACACTGGCTACAATGTCCTTCAAACCGAAACACAACCGTGACTACCCAGGCGGAGCCTCACATATTAGAGACCTACCAACTCTTATAAGCAGTTAGGTACTAAACTTTTTAATAAACATTATAACCTAGATAGCGGCAATACGCACAATGAATAGACCGCCAGAATATCTAGTTTTGAAAGTAGATCAAATCAGCATAATTCTGGCGATGTCCTAGATGAGTGTTGTGACAAAAACCTGAAATCCAAAATGTCACTCGACATCATCCATGACATCAACTTGCTTAATAAAAAAAAACTAAATTTTAAATGCTATCCATAATATATATAAATTATTATTTAAGTAATCAAGGAATTAATCACATTATGAATTGGCTAATTAATTTTATCGATAAATTTCTATAACGACATACGCTTATACATATAGTTAACATATATGTTAATAAAACTGAAATTAGGTGATGTTTATCTCGTATGACTTAAATTATCATTCGAATTGATTTATTAATCCAGATTATAAATAGTGATATCTTTAAGTGTTTTGACACAACCGGTTGTAAATTACGTGAATGCAGGTTCGATTTAGAGAAGACGAGAAATAATTTATTGTACAATTCTCAGAAACCTGTCCTATGCTTTTAGGCCTAAATAAAGTATTTCAAATTATTGTATCATCCTTAACATAGATGTAGGAAGTTTTAATTAGATGAATTAAACGCAAAAATCTCTGAACGAATATGAATGATATTTTGCATACAAATAGTCCCTATCCTAGATCAACATTTAGCCTTTTTATATCGAAAAAACAGCGAGACGCTTTGCCAGAAAAGTCTTTCAAAATGCGTCGGTCGAAACCGCGAGCAAAACTAGTATTATATAATCCCGGAGCTCGTCTTATCTATTGCTCTTATATCCTCCAAACGAACCGGTAACAACCGGCCACAAACTTATCAACATCGAATGATCAAACCACTTCGAACCGATCCGCGTGTAATTTCGAGTCAATCTGCGCGCGCGCATTAACGATACTTACTTTTCGTTGCCGACTTATCGACGGATGTCTGAACAACCGGAGCGAACCGGCCGTAACGTAGTCATGTGAATATTAGTTTGAAACGTACGACCTATTAACATGCGCCAGTAGGAGCAAGGCTGCTTGATAACTGATAGTGGAATGAGAGGGGACTGCGGTGGGCAGGAGGGGGACTGAGTATAATGGTGACAGCTTGTTTTCAATTGGATTTTCTCGTTTGCATTTCTATCATATTTTACAGATGACTGGTTGACTGGGCAGGTTAATGAGGTCAATTGAAAAAAGACTCTATTATCATGTGAAAAACGGCTCGTTTTATTGTCAATTGGGAAGCAATGTTGATAACGGGCTAGGTTATAAATAATTCGAAAATAAATTCAAGCGTAAACAAATTTTATCAATGTTTTTGTGCTAAACATTTAATAAAGTAAGATTTATCCGTAACTATGTTCAAAACTGTCTCATCTTCGAATATATCCGATAATTTGATCTGTGACCGATAAAATTTTAGCCGATAGAACGCTCCATCGCTACCTACACTGGCAAGTGAATAACGTTAACGGTTATGTTGTTCTCACCGGTCTTGCGGCCTAATGTCGACACTCGAGAGTATAGCATCCGAGCGAAGTCGACCGAGTCCCTAACCTATGTACACCCTACACTGGCATACCAACCAAAACCCGCGATGACCTTTTTATGAAATGAAATAAAACTACTTTCGCGAGAAACCCTATACATTAGTTTATTTTCGTTTTCTTTCTCGTTAACATTTCCAACAGGCGTATGCCGTTTAATAGTTAAGTTTTACGCATTATTTATTATAATTTATGATTGTGACGCAAAGACAATACATTTAAAAATAGGATAATGGTATAATATCGATAAGTCACGTGGCCTATGCCCTTTACAAGACCATAATATCGATAATGCAAAGTTAAACAAACACGATTAAATGTATACAATATAAGTCATTGTCCGAGTTATTTTTCACTCGATTCGCCCGCGGATCCGGCCACGTCACAGTTCTTTTCCACAGAAAACTTATGATCTACGGGATGATGGCCTTTGTGCCAAATATAAATATTATTTAAATACATTAAATGGTATCAGAGAACTTCAAAGGTACGTGAAGTCAGCCAACCCGCACTAGGCCAGCGTGGTGGACTAAGGTACTCTCTCAATAGTAGAGGAGGCCCGTGCCCACGGCCAGTATACATATAAGATTATTATTGATAATCATTATTTTGAAAGTTATTCTTTAATTTTTATATATATATTAATATCTTTATAAAAATATAAAATATTACTATCATTATATATTTATATTTTTATAACTTGTCCCGTTCCCGTCGTATTTCACCAAATCTGTGGGCTTATGGAGAAACAACTTCAATGGTTTATATAATAATCTATTGATAGAAATGTTTTGTCAATCATACATAGGGTTAGTATGACAGATTTCAGTCTAGTGTTAAATGGATAAATGTTGTTATTTAGAGGTTTCTGCTTTTACTTTTAACAACCAAAAATCTTCCCAAACTTCTCCATTTATATTATTCGTGTTTAACTAGTAAAAATAATTATCTATATCGAGTTGCAATGAATGTAGGTTTCCATAAGATCATCGATATTCGGGGTCAATCGTAATTATAAAAAACATCCACGAGGCGTATCTGGCGAAGTTATTATAAAAAATGTGCGAACATAAACAATAACATTGGACGCTATGGTAACTGGCTCGGAATAAAGTCGATATCTTTGGTAGCAACAATAATTCGAATATAAACTAAGTAATCATCGAGTTCATAATCATTGTGTTCGCCCCTTGCACCCTCGTCACCTCGTTTTATATTTCGATATATGCGTCATACACAAATACCAAATTTAGTGACTAAAAACGGAATATCAATATCTAAAAGTTTTTATTATCCCTGTTAATTTTCGCACTACTGGCGCCATCTTGGCACGCCTATTAGAACTTAAATATTCCCGCGCTCACAAAAGCAGTTTACCGACCGCGCGCACGTGGCGCGCACGAACGGCCATTTAGTGGATGACATGTTTTTTGCATCTTTGTACACTAGTATATACAAATCAAATTTGTTTTTATTTTTTGTTCAATATCCACGTTTTGTCTCTCCATTTCAACAACCCTAATCAATAACAATCGCTATTGTAATAGGGTACCGGACTATTTTTTGTTCTTTGCTATTATCAAATATTTACATAATATAAATTATAACACAGAAGGAATTATTAAAATCCAGTAAAAAATCAACAAGTTATAAGTCTTTGAATTTCGGAGGAAGGGGTAATTAACAAGAAACGGAATAGGGACGAAATACCCACAAGTGACGTCATCGGGAATTAAGACGCGTGCGCAAGAAAGAGATGAAGCGATATCCCCACATCGCGCTTATTTCTGCACATTACAATATTTTAAATATGAATTACTCGCAATTTTTTTTAACCAATTTTTATGCAATTTTCGCAGGAGAGCTTCTTTTTCGTATCATTAACCATTACATATAGAATAATGTACAAAATCAAACATAGGCCGGTCCCCTATTGGTGTATCTGAGCAGATTCTTATAAAACAATTAGGTGTTTACGGTTTCGCCCGTGTGAAAAGCCGTTCTCGCTATATAAATCCCTAAATCTGTAGTGATCCATAGCGCAACTTGGACGATGCCAGCACCATCTATTTATTAAAATATGAATAAAAAAGAAACATAGAAGGAAATTACCAGGATAAAAGTAGCCTATGTGTTTGCCCAAATTAGGGTCTATACGTGTTCGAAATTTCATCTGCATTCGTTCACCTGTTTCAGCATTTATTTCAAATAAACATCCATACATTTTTACAAACCTTTGCATTTACAATATTATACAAGATAACATAATATTAGGGTTTTTTCGATCAGGGGATAGCAAGGATATAATAAGGAGACCCTATATAATAAGGACTGCCATTTATCAGGCACTATTTGTTTAAATTTGATTACATCTTCTTGAATTAATATTGTATAGTTGTTACTAATCAAAAAGGAATAAGAGCAAGACGAGTCGATCTTAAGAACATTTAATTATATCGTGACTTCTTCGAAACGCACCAGTAATGCTTATGTTGATATACTTTATACCTAAGCCATGTTCGAGGAGAAACAACACCCGTGGAGTGGCCAAAACTAAATTCTTAATGATAATATCGATACTTCGGCAGTATATCCTCTACACTGAGATTAAACGTCTCGTATGGGTAGATACTCGATATCTTTTAAAGTATCCGGTACGGGCGGCGGTCAATATAGACACTCGACACGAATCGATATCGATAATCGCACTCGACTCTCGATATTGTGCGTTAAAAAGACGTCTTTAAGAATTTCAATTTTGTATTTCTTATATTTATTTTGTCCGTTCTCGATATTTTAATAATCGATATTATCGAGCCGATACATCTGTGGAACGGCATCGATAACATCTTCTCTTATCGATATATTGTACCTTAGTTGTTGTAGCACATTTTTTTTATAGTATTGGCAATATACAGAGTAAAACGAACGCGCAGATAAACGTGACCGAATGGCTTTCGCCTTTGTCGAATCGTCGATCGCAATTAGTACGCACCAGTTCCGAACGAACTTAACCGCTACCGCCTGGTTCATTTCGAAAATGGTCTAATCAGCATACGTGATGTCTGATATGCTTGCAGATGAGTTATTCGGATTAGTTTTTCTTATTAACACGTAACTAGGGGTTAGAATAATTTCCGTAATGTCGACCATCGCCGCACACGTAGCACACCTCCGTCATCGAGTTGTTGTCCGGCATCGACAGGTCCAGGATGTCGACCGTAAGACATGCTGTAGTACTGACCGACTTATCCTTGGGCTCCTTGGTGTGCAGGTTGTAGAGCGTGCCGCGCTTGTACTCGTCGCCGCACACGTAGCACACCTCCGTCATCGAGTTCTTGTCCGGCATCGACAGGTCCAGGATGTCGACCGTAAGACATGCTGTAGTACTGACCGACTTATCCTTGGGCTCCTTGGTGTGCAGGTTGTAGAGCGTGCCGCGCTTGTACTCGTCGCCGCACACGTAGCACACCTCCGTCATCGAGTTCTTGTCCGGCATCGACAGGTCCAGGATGTCGACCGTAAGACATGCTGTAGTACTGACCGACTTATCCTTGGGCTCCTTGGTGTGCAGGTTGTAGAGCGTGCCGCGCTTGTACTCGTCGCCGCACACGTAGCACACCTCCGTCATCGAGTTCTTGTCCGGCATCGACAGGTCCAGGATGTCGACCGTAAGACATGCTGTAGTACTGACCGACTTATCCTTGGGCTCCTTGGTGTGCAGGTTGTAGAGCGTGCCGCGCTTGTACTCGTCGCCGCACACGTAGCACACCTCCGTCATCGAGTTCTTGTCCGGCATCGACAGGTCCAGGATGTCGACCGTAAGACATGCTGTAGTACTGACCGACTTATCCTTGGGCTCCTTGGTGTGCAGGTTGTAGAGCGTGCCGCGCTTGTACTCGTCGCCGCACACGTAGCACACCTCCGTCATCGAGTTCTTGTCCGGCATCGACAGGTCCAGGATGTCGACCGTAAGACATGCTGTAGTACTGACCGACTTATCCTTGGGCTCCTTGGTGTGCAGGTTGTAGAGCGTGCCGCGCTTGTACTCGTCGCCGCACACGTAGCACACCTCCGTCATCGAGTTCTTGTCCGGCATCGACAGGTCCAGGATGTCGACCGTAAGACATGCTGTAGTACTGACCGACTTATCCTTGGGCTCCTTGGTGTGCAGGTTGTAGAGCGTGCCGCGCTTGTACTCGTCGCCGCACACGTAGCACACCTCCGTCATCGAGTTCTTGTCCGGCATCGACAGGTCCAGGATGTCGCGGTCGGAACTTGAGTTAGAGTTGCCCGAGTACACCGACACCGTTGATCTGGAAGCATAGTGATTGTATTGTTGAATTGTGACAAAATCAAGCATTTATTGTTGAACGGGTATGATGTACAGCGTCAAAGAAGTTTAGCATTGTGGCGGTACAATCGATGCATACACCGCCATCTTGTCAACATCGCCGGAACTGCAAGAGGATCGATGCAGTGACGCAACTACAGTGATATCACACAGCAATCACAATAGATGGCGACGTCGATCCTGAATCACGTCGGGGTCACCACTTTGTAGGGACAGAAGTAACAGAAATAAAGTCCACACGCAGACAAAGTTTATTTGCACAGAGTAAGAGTACAATTAACACAAGATTAGAAACAACTCGCACTACAAGAAAGAAGGAGAAAATAAAGAGTCAGTCAGCCGACGCATGCGGCGCGGATCGCTCACGCTCTCGCTGTCGCTTACGCTTGTTACTATACTGTTAATTATATTTAGTTCGTTTCATTTTGCTGTAGACTTTCTCTTTATTTTCTCCTTCTTTCTTGTAGTGCGTGTTGTTTCTAATCTTGTGTTAATTGTACTCTTACTCTGTGCAAATAAACTTTGTCTGCGTGTGGACTTTATTTCTGTTACTTCTGTCCCGCTACACTCGAGTCAAACACCCATACCTACAAGCATTATCAATCTTAAGTTTAGTATAGTAAGGATCAATCTTAACTTGGCCTTTTTTTCACTTACGCGGTATTGCACTATACACGACAATAGGTAGAAGTGCGACTAAAAGCCGACATAAATTCAGTTCTCGCTGACATTATAAATACGAAATATGCAAAGATTTTGAAAAGGAGAAGTTTTTTAGAATTATAAGTAGATATGGCTCCACAGATTTGGATATTTGATACTTAGATAAATCATGTCTTGGATTAACATAATATAGCCTTGCCAAGAAGACACATAAACTGTTCAGAGAGCGCCATTTTAGTGCTTTGTTTTCATTTTAAAATTAACGTTGTCGGTACAGAAATTAGCTCAATTTTATCACAACGCGGCGAAGGTTTTTATTTTCCTGGTCAGGCTATATAAACAACTTTTTAACCCAAAGTACACGGTGGATATTCAGGGCAAGGTCTATTATCAGCTATGAATACCAACACCCTTATTAACAGCAGAGTCAGCTGAAGTTGAGGTCTCTTGTATATCAAACGCAATGAAGTACCGCAATGATATGGAGTGACCGATCATCACTTATGCCGCCCTAGTACCTCGAATGACAAAAACAACGCCGCTCTGATCCCGAGAATGTAGTTGTAGAGTGTTTAACATGAGGTTTAGAGTTTGGGAAGCGTGTGTGACGTTTATTTTTAATTTGTTGGAATGTTATTTTTTTGCTTTCGCCCAGTATCTTTGACCGATAAATTTACGGGACTGCTGTTAACGGAACTATCCACGCTACGCCACCTCACCTCGCAGCACACTAACCTGACAGCGTCGAGGTACCCGGCGGGCTCGGAGGCGCCGGAGTGCTGCGAGCCCACGGAGATGACGGAGGGGTCGCGCGCGCGCAGGTCCAGCACGCCCTCCTCCTCGCCGCCGCCCGCGCCGCCCGCCCCGGACACGCCGTACCGCTGCTGCAACACCACACACGCACCTCATACACAACCACCCATTGAAATTTATTTTAGTGAAACAAAAACTTTGACAAAGAATTTGTTTAGGTACTTTTATGATTGAGTAAATACTCAAAGTTAAAGCTATTGTTTAACTACTTTTATGGCTGCATTTATACTTTTAAAGCAATAGGCACCAGTGGCGATGGGTCTATATAACTCGATTCCTATAGGCTTCCCTTTATGTAAAATGTATGTATAATCTAATTATCATAGATCGATTTGGATTCCGCATTTATGCATATTAGTAACTACGTATATTACGTCTATTATGACTGCCTCGGTGGCGTAGCTGTATCGGTGGCGTAGCTGGTGGTCCTGGGTTCGTATCCCGCGTCAGGCAAAATGATGTGATAAAGGGGAGAGTCTATCGTCATATCGAGCACAAATTCCAGACTCCGAGTTGATACTGAACAGAAAAACCCAATATCACTGTGCACCCATCTTCGAACCCAGGATATAAGAGCGCTGCCGTACCGCGCATGCAGCACAACTACGCCACCAATCCAGTTAACATAGGAATCTATACTATTATATAAAGCTGAAGAGTTTGTTTGTTTGTTTGTTTGTTTGTTTGTTTGTTTGAACGCGCTAATCTCAGGAACTACCAGTCCAAATTGAAAAATTCTTTTTGCGTTGGATAGCCCTTTGTTCGTGGAGTGCTATAGGCTATATATCATCACGCTATACCCAATAGGAGCGGGGCAGTAATGGCTAATCTCAGGAACTACCGGTCCAAACTGAAAAATTCTTTTTGTGTTGGATAGCCCTTTATTCGTGGAGTGCTATAGGCTATATATCATCACGCTATGACCAATAGGAGCGGAGCAGTAATGACTAATCTCAGGAACTACCGGTTCGAACTGAAAAATTCTTTTTGTGTTGGATAGCTCTTTATTAGTGTAGTGCTATAGGCTATATATCATCACGCTATGACCAATAGGAGCGGAGCAGTAATGGCTAATCTCAGGAACTACCGGTTCAAACTGAAAAAAATATTTTTGTGTTGGATAGTTCTTTGTTCGTCGAGTACTATGGGGTATATATCATCACGCTATGACCAATAGGAGCGGAGCAGTAATGGCTAATCTCAGGAACTATCAGATCGATCTGAAAAAAATATTTTTGTGTTGGATAGCACTTTGTTCCTGGAGTGCTATAGGCTATATATCATCACGCTATGACTAATAGGAGCGGAGCAGTAATGGCTAATCTCAGGAACTACCGTGTTTGAACTGAAATATCTTTTTGTGTTGGATAGCCCTTTGTTCCTGGAGTGCTATAGGCTATATATCATCACGCTATGACCAATCGGAGCGGAGCAGTAATGAAACATGTTGCAAAAACGGGGAAAAATTATTAGTTTTGAGAGCTTCCGTTGCGTGCGCTGCGTAAACGGTTAAAGTTATGCAACAATGATGTATGACGGGATTATTCCTCTTAAAAAGTTCTAAAAAATATATTATAAAACAAAAGTCCCCCGCTGCATCTGTCTGCCTGAACGTGTTAAACTCAAAAACTACCCAACGTATTAAGATGAAATTTGGTATGGAGACAGTTTGAGAGGCTCCCGGGAAACTACTACTTTTATAACGGAAAACTTTAGCCTGAAAAACTGTATAACGCGGGCGGAGCCGCGGGCAAATGCTAGTATGATAATAAAAATAAAAGCTACGTCAATCAACGTACTCACATTGACAAACTTGTTGACGTGATTGGTGTCCTTGTCGTCCTTCCGGTATGGCGAGGAAGCGGGCGGCGCCGGGTCGCCGGTGTAGGGCGCGCGCGAGGTGGGCCGCGGGGACGCCGCGGGCGGCTCGTCCCGCGCCGGCGCCTCCGACGACAGACCGAACACTTGCGCCGCGTACTCGCCCTGGAACGTCATGTCTGCACCTGGAAACGAGATCATAACTGTGTTATACTGGTGGTAAGATATTAATGCAGAAGGCGTACAACCCGCCATAAGAGCACAGATAAATATGTCGCATTTCGGTATCAGCTCGTGCATTCAGTTTCGAACCGGCCGGCATAGTTGTGTCGACTGGCGAGGGATAATCTTTTTTTTGGACAGTCGACATTTATTGTTGGCTCCACTTCGCTTACCGTCAGGTGCAGTGTGGGTGCTTTGCCGTGCAAGTTTAAATAAAAATGGGTTTAATTACAGTGTACTAAGTTTCCATTTGGAAAAAGGTTATTTTTACTAGGTGTAGCTCGCGACTTAGCCCGCGAAAGAAAATTCCCACTAAAATCCCTAAATCATTGTAACAATCTGTACCACTATCTGCACTATCTCAACGCCATCTACTTGAAACAATGAGATTAAAATTCAAATATGTCCTACAGGAGCAAATTACCGGGATAAAAAGTCACCTAAATATTAATCCAAGACATGGTCTATTCGTCTATCCATCAAAACGTAATCAGTGGCTACGACGTTTACTAACAAACATTCAAAAAAGTTTACTGACATTCGCATTTATTAGTAAAAGTAAGTAGTAAGGATAAGACAAAAAGTAAGATCACAACACAGAAGTATGCCTCTTCCAAACGACGCTAAAAATATAACATCACGTAATGATTTTTATTTTATCTGTACAACTAATTGACATTGTTGTCAATTAGTGATTAATCTATTTCGTTATAATTACTAAACTGACGACGCCTCATCAAAATCACATGAAATTGTAACTTTAATAAAAATTACGTGTCATGATCCATTCCTTCACGTGGTAATCCTCTAATTCAGTCCGACAATCTCCAATGAGCGTACATCAGCTGGTTTGTGACGCGGCCTCGACCCGGAGCCCCCCGCGGTCAGTGAAAGTGGTCCCGCGCGACCGACTCACCCGCTGCCGTGACTCGACTGACGTCACTCGACCGATGCCTCAAATCTTATGACGTCACCGTGACTTTTGACTGACATATGATTTAAAATGACCTGCATCCAATGCTTTTGTTAAAATAAGGCAACCAAAAGAACTATGAAACCGCAGGTTAGAGGTAACTTTTTTGTCCTTATTTAGCAAACCAATAGGATACATCACCTTTTTTTTACAACATGACTTTCAAATCATAAAGTACAATATAATAATGGATAGATGGCATTCAAAGGCATACATGACGTTTATAACAATATTATCACAATAATAATTGCTACATTAAAACATAAGTCGGATATTGAATGGTCCCAGGTAAAGCGATCAATATGCGTGTAATGTTATCGGATAAATACATATAGATAAGCTCATCTCTATTTACATCAATGAACTGCCGGACGCGTTGTTCCTTGACGCACCACTGTGTATCCAAGTACACAATATCACCGAGCATTATTACGCCCCCCCCCCACTCCTCTCCGGACCCCCTCCATAATGCCCTTTGGCCCATAATGACATGTGCGAAGCGCGACCCCGACCCGCAAGCGTCCGGTGAAAGTGACCGATTGACGCTGAGACCGCGACCTCAGAGGGTCACGCGGCTTGACGAAAACTTTACATGATATTAACACCACGGATATAGGATACGAGACCAAATTCCAGACCTCAAAAACCCGGGAACTATTTCTGCGTGGATGGGAACGTCAACAACATTTTAAATTTATCTTGCTAATTCAACTTGTTACTATTTCTTAATCCGAAAGTTTGTGGAAGTGTTTTAATTTGTCAATGTGACACTGACTCTTACAGCCCAGACCACCTCTTCACTTATAAGGCTGAAGTCTTCAAAACGTCAAGAAAAAAAAATTGCAATGCAACGCGTAAAATTATTTTATTTAAATTATATCATGTTGGATATCTGTCGTAGGACGGATGGCCGCTGGGGCAGACGAGTCCTAGAGTGGAGACCGCGTCTCGGTAAGCGTAACGTAGGACGACCTCCGACCCGCTGGTCCGACGATATTCGCAGGATCGCCGGTGGACGTTGGATGAGGAGAGTGGAGGACCGAGCAACGTGGCGAGCTCTAAAGGAGGCCTATGTTCAGCAGTCGACAGTTATAGGCTGATGAGGAAATGAGGATAAGGATAATTTCTAACTGTCTTATAATCAAAAGTCCGATTTATACCACCACAAAGTTTATTCTAGTCAACAATTTTGATCAAGAACTGTTGCGTTCCAGTTTTGACCATAAACTTTAATCTAATTTATTATATTGCTAATAAATCCATTACTGATAGTCCAAAGTTCCTATCACATAACTAAACGTCAGTCGGTGACGAAGTGCAGATGAATACGATAGGAATGTCTGATATCTCCACAGACACAGCTAAAAATAGACATGACATTAATTATATAAATAAATCACTCGCAACGCAAACCTTATAAACGTTTACCACACACTCGTGAATGTGTTTCTTTTAATGCAAACATTTGTTCAGCTCTAAGTGGTATAAAGGCAAAACAAACAAACCAAATATGTGCTAACGTTATATTGCATTAATAAAAATGTAATTTTTCGACGAACAGTTAATGACATTGGCGCGAGCCTTCGGTCACGCTGTCGTCTCACAATTAGTTAATTAATAAATAGTGCACAACTTGAATTGCTATGATTATTATAAAGTATAGTTACACAATACTCAAAGAGACCTACCACGCTGGCAAATTGCGAACGATTTCATTGTGGAACGAAGGTACAGCGAATTCGCCGCAAATTCGCAGCGCACACACCACGCGTGCGTAGTGAAGACGCTAAGAGCGCGCAAGGTATTTTGGAGAGTCGGTAACAAAATAAATTCTAACGAGGAAACATTACTGTTAGCTAGAGAAACATGTACAAGTAGGCAAAAAATACAAACAAGTAACTACCTACAAATACAAAAAGCTTTTAACCGACTTTCAAAGGAGAAGGTTCTCAATACGTGTTTATATTTTTTATTGTATCCTATACAGATCTCTTTCAGATAAGCGCGCCGATAATCGATATTCCTTTTTTCTTTTTGCAATGTAGTACAAGTACAAACCCGCTTGTATTATATTGAGCAACAACTATGTTTACATTTTTCACAAATTCCATTGAAACGGAATATGCTTCGCGATATCGTTATACGATATCAAATTACGTAATGCGCTGTAAATTTTATAGTCATAGGTGGCATTATACAATCATTTACGACGGCAATGCAAATAGTGAAATGATTGCACACATTGTGTGTACAATGGAATTTATTTAAAAGCTATAAATCAATATATAAAACAAAAGCTTCAACTATCAAATTGTTTATTGAGGGTCTTTTACACTATATATTACATTCATTTTATATAGACTTTGTAATGTGTATTTGATCCCGCTGACATTAGGAAATATTAAGTCGATTTTGAATATTTTTTACTAATTAGAAGCTACTTTGTCTCTAAGAAATATTGACTACTTTTATCCTGAGAAGAGCTAATTAGCGCCATAAATAATAGGCAAAATATACATTTTATTGTTTGACCAAACGACTGCTGTATCGAACAGCTAGGTACGCCTTTAACAAAAACTAAAGACTTCTGAACGTAAAATATTGATTAAACAACTTGTTCCTTAACCTATCAGTACATCATTTCCTGCTTACTACTGTGATAAAAGAGATTCATTTTATAAAAGTATATTTTTATCAACATGTTTTGTTCCTTTACCTATCAGTACTTCATTTCGTGCTTCCTACTGTGATAAAAGAGATTCATATTATAAAAGTTGTATTTTTTATTGGTTTTAAAGTATACAGTTTATTTGAATATTGTATGTCCCCAAATTAATTCGAATAATCTTCGTTATCTGATAATAGCCGCTGTAAGTAGATACTATACTATACTACCGATACCATATTCCATTCTCACGCTTCGGTCGGTCGTACCGCTTACCATCAAGCGAGCGGCATGCTCGTCTCGTCATTTAATTGAAATAAAAAAAAGACGTAAAAAAATATTCCATAAATTAAGTTCTTTGGCAAACAGCGAAATGCATAATAATGGAGAGGGTGCATAGTGATAACATTTTTTTTTAAAAGGCTAAGGCAAAATGACTCTACTGTAAGTATATAAATAGAGTGTCGACACAATTATGCCAGCCTATTTGAAACCGAATATACACAGGCTGATCCCGGAACACAACACACATATGCAGGCTACAATTGTATTAGTAAGTTCGTTTGTAGTACAAAGTGTTTTAAATTATTTACCTATTTCAAAAAGCGTCTAAACCTCGTCAATCATAATACAACAGCGGCTGCACAAAAACATTGTTTTGGTTGTACACAAGTTATATGTTTGAACGTAGGCCGGCTGCAATATTACAATTTGAATGCAATTTTCGTGAAGTACACATAACTACATCGGAATTTTCAATCAAATGCGTCATCCGCATTCATTTTACTCGTGCGAGAGTATTGGAAATATTCTGTATTCGATAGCGATCGTACATATGGAAGAACCGTATAGTGGAACTTTTCGATGAACCATATTCGAGGGTGAATCGAGCAGCATCTATAACGACGAGCCGGCATTATTTTACAAACGTCGAGGAACGCAACATTTCTTTGACTGATATTATATTAGAATAACTATACTTATTATATCCGCCGGGGTAGCGACAACCGTACTTACATAAGTTGTTAAAACCAGTTATGGTGGCCCACGTAAGTGCGTCCCGTTCCGTGATAAGCCTGTGTATACCCAGTTCCATCAGAGAGTCCAATTGTCGAGGAGTAATCATCTCTTGACAGTCGACATTCTATTGAACTCTACTCCACTTACCATCAGGTGCGGTGGTGTGACTTTCCCGTGGCTGTACAGAAAAAATTAAACCCCGACCACAACAAACAATGAGACTCGCATCCGCGTTGATAACGCCGCGGTGCGCGCAACACGATTACGTCACGCGACACGCGTGCTACAGCCGTCGCGCACGCGTCGAGCGCGCGGCCGACACGTCACTCCGTCAATGAACATATTTCAAATTTACACACGCATAACTCTGCGTGTATTTAGTTACGGCATTCCTAATTAATAATACAAATTTGAAATTATAATTTTAAGCAATACTCGTACTTTTCTATATTCAAAAATTAACTAATAATTTTTAAGTAAGTTAAAGAGACTAATATATCCTACCACGACTGACGGTAGGATATATTTTATATCCGCTCGGTTAGCGACCACCGTACACAAGGTGTTAAAAACCGCCATAGTGGCCCACGTAAGTGTGTTGCGTTCCGGGAACAGCCTATGTATATCCGGTTCCAACAGGCCAGCATGATTGTATCGACTGTCGAGGGGTAATCATCTTTCGTCTCTATTCAGAGATAGGCAGAGGTGTAAAACACCCACATCCTATTATGATAGGTCCTATGTAAGAAGAGGCCAAGCCAATTGCCACAATTCCAGGCTCCGGGCTAACACAGTAGATAACCTCAATATCACTGTCCGACCCAGTATTCGAACCCGGACCACTGGGCCATAGTAGTACCGCACACGCAACACAACTAAGCCACCGAGGCAGTCTCACCAAATTAGCTTTCAAACTGGTGCCCTCGCTGCACCTCCACTCCTACTAGCAGATAGTAAGGTCACCAGCCCACAAATTAATGCTCTTAGCGCGTTATCAGGCCCCGGGTCGTAGGCCGCGACCCGTGCCACCGATTGCATGAATGTAGTAACAATGTATTTTTATTGTAAACACACGCACCAGCGAGTGGAGTATAACCGATTAATTCCACACATGCACGCACACAATGCAACATATATCTTATAGTCGAATAATACAAGATATATCTTATAGTCGAATAATGCTTGCTTTAGAAAAAAATGGTAGCGCTACCCTGTAGACATAATTATCAACGCCATGGGCTCGACCTGAGTCGTACTAGGCTCGCACAAAAATCTGACTTAAATCAACTGTTTAAAATTGCATTTCGCATAGACATGGTGAGTAAGATTTTCGGAGTCAAAAACCTCGGACTTTTATTTAATACCAATTGCTTTAATTCCGCCCCGCATCTTGAACGTAGGTATCATACGTGATACGATGTACACTAACATCGAGTAACCTAATTCCTTCTTTTCCAAATATATAGTAAGATAGTGTGACCTAAGAAAGCCCGGTTCGTAACAAGGCCCACCATATATTTGTTGGATTTCGTTTTTGTGCTGTAGTGCAAAAACATCTAAGATTTTTTATTTTATTATTTCTTTTATTATAAAATTTTATAATGTGTAGTAAAAGGTAACAATTTAATCAAAGTATTTTCCTTATATTTCTTTATAAAACGATTTTATGGTGATTTTAAAATTAGATGAGCCTTCAAGGATTACGTTACCTTATAAAAAAACTTTACTTACATCTCCAATAACCTATTAGAGAAAACAAAAAGCTGTCGTGTTGCGTAGTTTCTATATAAAACAATGATATCCCCGCATTGGTACCGTTCCATTCATCGTGTACAAAGTGGCTAAGTGCGGTCCAAGCTCTCACATTATCAGCTGTTGTTCTAGTGTCAACGGGAGGTCAAAAGCCGCGACCTGTGTCCGACATCGCACGAATACAATATTTATAAAATACGTCAGTATTGTATTGAATTATGCTAGATACGGCTGGGATAGGATCTGTTTTACTATGGAGACAATAATATATTTAAAATTGAGTAAGTTTATAAAAATGAGGGAAGATATTTTGTAACATTAACTAATCGAACGACCATTGTCAGCCGTGACCATGAAGGCTGCAAAATGTCGGGACAAATTCACAAAATCACGTAAAATCTGTAAATTAGTTATATTTCAATATCGACACATATTTTCTTCACAACATAAATGCGGATCGGTAGAGTTTACTAACTTTAGAATTAGTCACAAAATTCGCAAGTATTTTAATCGTCTTGTTATATGTTTAAACATAACGTGCCAATTGCATTTTCATAATGAATTTGTATGTGATTTATTAAGTCCTATCTTCTTAAAACATACATCTTGGACCACGGATTTTAGCATCGTTTCTGTGTGTATCGTGTGCTGACCACGCATAATTACCCACTCTGAATCCATCATAGAAAATAGAGTGAGGTCAATTAATAAAAACAATCACACACAACGTTCGCAAAGTAAACGTGACATTAATTCAGATTATTATATTAATCTCAACTGTTATGCGGACCGTACCACACCATAAGCCGTGATTAGATAACGCATATTTGCGAATCGTCATGTTTTGTATATTCCGTTTAGTTTCCTATCGGCGGTGAATGTACGTTTATCTGTTTGTTCGTTTGTCTGTTTGTTCCGGTGCGTAACATGCATCGTCGGCTTCTGTACATCTGATATAGGGTTGCTATAACTTCCTAAAGCCACATGGACATTTTAACGTTTGGACTTTAATTTAGAGAGACATTTAATTCCCCGTATTTAGAAGACATGTTATCAACTTCCTAAGCCAATTCCATCACATCTCGGACATTAAACAATATTTCATACGACTGGTTGAAGCCAAGGCTAGCAGCTCGTTTGATGGAAATCATACACGGCTGTAAACTGTCATAACATTACTGAAATTTAGACTTTAAGGTATCTAAGATAATCCGCATAATGCATAACACGGTCTAAATGTTAATCGATTTTGTAATGTTGATTGTAGTTAAATTAGAGACTTCAGAGTAGTTGGCAAAAATATGCCAATGGGATGTATTTCTCACTTGAGTTGCAAACGAAGACGAAGTTCCGCTCCTTGTACAGAGAAAATGTTTGATCCAACCTCATTTGTCACAAACATTGACATCTGTGCAAGTATTATAACCACAATATATTGTTCCGGGTCCGCAAAGACCCCAAGAAACATAACTAGCGAAAAGTAATAGGATATTTCGGCTATGCCGGCCTGCCGAATTGCTGCTACATTCTGCTTCCTATGTCCATTATAATTACAATTCGCCT
Organism: Manduca sexta; assembly: GCF_014839805.1. Lineage (NCBI taxonomy): Eukaryota > Metazoa > Arthropoda > Insecta > Lepidoptera > Sphingidae > Manduca > Manduca sexta. The sequence continues at coordinate 9,316,698 of NC_051118.1, forward strand.
TATATCCCGTCACAACACGTTATGGGGCAAATGCACTCCAATCTTCCGAACCAACCGGATCCAATCCATCAGTGCGATGACAGCGCACATCAAACATCGCCTGTGACGGAACATCTCGCGTCCACGAGATACAGAACACAGGAATTTAGCCCCTATGACATACATCAATATGTACTGTGTAGCTAACAGTTACGAGGAATGGCGGTGGTTATTTTTAGCTGGCAGCGACTCCGCGCGGGCTCTTAGCCGGTCGAAATCTCGATGGTTACGACAGACGCACGGACGCCGGTAGTGCGGGAACGCACAGGGCACTGATTCTCTATGCCGCATATTATAAAATAATAAAAATAATAAATAAAATACTCTATTTATCACGTAGGCGAACAAAGTTACACTTGTGATACGTCAATACAATTTATAAGAATACATATTATACAACGGACATTTGAAATTAGGAATTAAATATATAAGGAATATAGGGCAGTAGCTAGTTCGGGCTGGCATTATTTTGACTGTTCCTAACAAGAACATAACACACCTCATCGTGTTCATGGCAATTTAAATTGGCATATAGAGTACGATTCCACGCTATATTCACGAGGTTGACGTAACACGGCCGTGTTAAGGGTTTACACTGTTAGGGAATAATACCCCGGGTTACTTACTTTTATTGAAAACTGTAAGCACATTTAAAGAATATGTGAACGATTAAAAACGTTACTCCATGATAAATAATCACAAATTTTATGATAGCTTCCAAACGAATTAGATGTATTGCCGGCTTTTAACAAAATAAAATTGATTTTTCTACGATCCCTCCAGTGACCAACCATATCAATAATGAACATGGTAATTCCAATGCCTTGGCGTTATTGTATTTAGTGCGCAATATGACTACCGCTCTGAGGCCGAGGGTTCGAATCTCAAGTCAGACAAATTGATATTACCTGTTTCTGCTCAGTATCAGCCTGGAGTCTGGAATTTGTGCTCGATATGGAGATAGGCTCATCTTTCACGACATGGGATGCAACACACATGAGTAAGTACTCTGATTACAACTCTACCTTCCTTCGGGGAATAAGGTGTTGTGTGTTTGTTTGTTTCTCTAAATTGTAAATGTTTTTTATCAGTCGAACATCGAATGATAGCGTCAAAGAGCCACTACAAGTTGTGACATTGATGCAAAAGGTCACTTGCCCCTTTTAACCCAAAAGTTTCGCGTGACAAAGTTTGTCATTTCTCCGAAGGCGTTGTTAAAGTATGTACATGCATACTTTAATACATTGAAATTTAGAGACCTATCACACAGGTCAAGTGCGTGCGAATTCACAGCGAGACGAAGACGCAGCTAGCTCGACACGTATTCGCTGATGACGATCGTGTGATCTATTTTGTGGACGAGAAATGATTGCCCTTCACCAGTCAACACAATTATGTCAGTCTACTTGCAATAAACTCGACCAAATTTTCGCTGTTGAAACACGTTTACTTACTTACTCGACATAAATACTAGCATATTCAGATCTAACATTTAGAGAAAGTGTTACTATCGCAATCTATTATACAGCGTCATTTTGATATTGCGTTACTAAATGTAACCACATACTCGTCTTTGTTTCTGCTAACATTATGCCAAAAAACATCCATTAATAACGAATATTTTCGTTAAAAATCATTTCGTAGTTTAATGCAAATATGTCGTGTGCGTGAGTGTATTTCTGCCTGAAAGTGTGATGTTGTCGATGCGACGAATTCTCTTAGAGTAGTAGTAGTGGCATTAGAGTAGTAATAGTGGCATTAGTGGAAACCTACACTTTTTTATTTTACATCTACGGCTAAATTGACTTATTGTAAAGTGTTATTTTCAAGAATAAGTACGTGATCTAGCAATATCTCATCTATAAGTCAGTAAAATGCACGATCTGCGATACTATTCTGTTCATAAAATCTGTAATCTGTTATAATACTACTAAGAATTATTTAGTAACGCTATGTATACATTACCCTGTATACAATATTACATATTTCTTATTTTAACGAACGTTTCGTTAATCAGACCACACGTCCACAACGTGTCCAATAATAAATATGTCCGTACATAGATAAACAAAGCTGGTAACAATCGGTAACAAACGCTGCACGCAGCGCGGCATTGTCGCGCGGCCGAGTCTCATTGTAACCGACACCACAATGGAATTTTACAAATAACCCGATGTGAAACAATGCCGTAAGGTTGTTAAGAATTGAACGTGTGTTTGCCAAAAGTTCTGAATGCGTTTATAGTTATCACTTTCGGAAATATCTAAGTACTTCCAATTGTGACTGTGGCGGGAGGATGTTTGTATGTGGCACATACTATGTGCCCGGATAGCGACCACCGTACACAAGGTGTAAAACCCATCATAGTGATCAACACCAGTGTCACAATGTGTATGGTTTCAAACAAGCCCGGCATAATTGTGTCGACTGTCGTAGGATAACCATCTTTTATCAGCTGACACTCTATCTGGACTCCATTTTGTTTATCGTCAGCTGCAGTATTGTCACTTTGCCATACCGTATAAAAAATATGACCATAGAGAAACTTACTAATCTAAGCCACGACACAATATTGCCTAATACTTATGACAGCATTTATCGAAATAAGATAAGCAACATTACAAAATACAAACGCAAGCCTTTAATTCATTACTTAAAAAACAACATCAAAATTATACACTTTTAAAAAGTTTGTATCATTATCGACCTTTAACATCAATTGTTCGAAAAACAAAAATTACATTTTCGCAAACAAAAAAAAAGTACCACAGAAAACATAATACAAAGGTAAACCGCACGTAAAGAGAAGCCCGGAGCAGCTGAACCAACATGGCGATGCGCCTGCCGCCCTTAGAGGACGCCAAACAACGCGTAAAAACGCGGTCGCAAAAGAAAATATACGCTCTGTGGATTATTCTTTTAAGCACAAAAATATATATAGAGATAAACGGGCACGGTTACCCGTCCGTCTATCATACAGCGGGAGCAGAGATACGGTTGGTATACGCGATAACTTTGCTACGGCGCTATGACTAGCTTACTGAAAATGAGATTTGTACGTTTCTGAACAAACCACACATCACGCCTATTTTCCCGAAAGGGATAGGCAGAGGTGTAACGGAGCACCCATGTTTAGCCTGTGTGTTCCGACCAATGATGGGATAAAGGGCGACCCTATCGCTATATCAAGCACAAATCTTAGCAACCGGGGTAAGCAGAAATTTCCAATACCAACGCGCACGCAAAACAATTACGCCACCGAAGTCCCTTAACCCTATTTCAATTTTAATTATTTTTTGTGTGGCTGTATTTAAACTTTCCATATATGAAAAGCTCAGAGCTGTATCGCCGAATAGGTAGGTAGAGATGCAACGACGATAATTAAAATCGCAGCAGGCAGTTGTGCGAATCGAAAAATTGAGAATTTCGGTGTACACATCGCCTTCCAAGATTACTATTTTTGCAACTTCAATAAAATGCAAATATACTTATGAGGCAATAATTGAAATTAATTTGATAAAAAATACTAAAATAACCATAGCACCCCATGAGATCAGATATTTAATAACCAATATAATAAAAAAAAATCGATTCCTAAAATTTTTTACAACGAATAGAACAAACGCATGAATTATTCGTAGGTACTAAAAAATAACGGCAACTGAGGAAATTATTATCGTTCGAAGAATCGAACCCGCACACAAAAACAATTGTTCACCGCCATATTTAATTACACACATCAGCAGATCGCGGCGACTTGATACCAAAGCAAAAAACCGTTTACCCGTTTCAATGGCACAGTAGGCGTTTTGTAATTTTTCCCGAGAATTAATCGCCACAGAGTTGCAGAGTTGAAAATTGAATTATTATCGAAGAGTTCATTTATTTTCATATTAAGGTATAACTTGGTATCAATATAGAGGCAAATAAAAACTGTGAAAGTAAAAGAAACTTTTGATATAACGTAAAGAATGCTTGTCTTATGCTATGACGTCATTGTATATACTGTGTTCACGTGTGAGGGAGATAGCGAGATACATATTTCTATTATACAGGCACTTGTTTGGAAACCAAATATCAACTGCTGACTCGTTTTTCATCGTCATACTCGTGAACGGGTGCTGCTTGAGAGGACTTTTCTGCCCATTTCGCTTGCTACATATATCTAAGTTCTAGGGGTATATTGGAGAACTTCAGGTTCAATTATTTCATGATTCCTGAGAGGGTTGTGCACTCTTATCGATGAATAATTTATTTATAAACTATTTTGCGTGTATATGAATAATTTGCTTTGAGCAAGGACAAAAAAATTTTTTTTTTTCAAACAAATTATTTCATTTTATTTCGTCCACAATTTTTATTCATAATATTTTTATCATAGATATTTAAAATTATTAATTGTATCAAACATATCAAATTTAAACCTACCCTACTGCCTTACTAATTAATCTGACAGTATGACAATTCTTATTTTCATTTCACACGAGGGTAATAATAGAGTTCAAATTACATACAGTAGATCGGTTAGCGAATCGACCGCATCTAACTAAACACACCGCAAATACCACCGTAACCGATACACTCGATAGGTCTCCATTCTTCTGAACACTAAAATACCTTTTTTAAAGTGCCGTATCATGTGCCGTTTCTGATACCATTGATCCGTTAGGTCTTGAACTTGAAATAAACAGGTTACTTACAGGCGTCTACTGACGAGAGATGATTACTCCTCGCCGGTCGATGCTGGTGGTAGGATATATTTTATATCCGCCCAGATAGCGACCACCGTACACAAGGTGTTAAAACCCGCTACAGTGGCTCACGTTAGTGTGTCGCGTTCCAAGATCAGCCTGTGTATATCCGGTTCCAAGAGGCCGGCATAATTGTGTCGACTGCAAAGGGGGTAATCATCTCTCGCAAGTCGACATTCTATTGGACCCCACTCCACTTACTATCAGGTGCAGAGGGGCCACTTCGCCGTATCCGCATAAAAAA